>NC_140241.1:26235959-26270959 GCF_949987555.1 Borostomias antarcticus
TAATTCGCACACTGAAGTTCCATATAGAATCTTAACGTCCATATACCTTTTTCCAAGTGAATTGATCGGTCAGCGGGCAGTGTTTCATATGTTTTGATCCATAATCTGGAATTTAACCTGCCCCGGAGCAGGTTAGCTCGGCAGCATAAGTTACCACGGTGATATAGCACGGTGAAAAATGAAACCACATTCGTAGTACGGATAAACCAATCTTGAACCTGAAGTTATCGCGCAAACCCTGTAATCCTGTTTCTTTGTACAGGGCTCAGGGGAGTGAAGGACCACGGGAGATGTAGTGCTGTGAGGGAGAGCAGGGGAGTGAAGGACCATGGGAGATGTAGTGTTGTGAGGGAGAGCAGGGGAGTGAAGGACCATGGGAGATGTAGTGTTGTGAGGGAGAGTAGGGGAGTGAAGGACCATGGGAGATGTAGTGTTGTGAGGGAGAGCAGGGGAGTGAAGGACCATGGGAGATGTAGTGTTGTGAGTGAGAGCAGGGGAGTGACTGACCATGGGAGATGTAGTGTTGTGAGTGAGAGCAGGGGAGTGAAGGACCATGGGAGATGTAGTGTTGTGAGTGAGAGCAAGGGAGTGGAGGACCAAGGAAGATATTAGCTGAATCCCAAATCGCGCACTTAGGCGAAAGTGCAGAGCACTCGCGGCCTTGTGGCCTTACATGCGCGTTCCCGCTAAGTCCACAAGGGCTCAGGGTAGTTCCAAAACGGAATTGCTAGGTCCACAAGTGCGCCACGCCGCCATTTTGCGCACTGTAACCGCACTTACCGAAAGTCCGCAATTTCACGGACTTAGGAGCAGAAAATACCCACAGCCCACCGCGTCTCATGTGACACAGTGCTTGAGTGCATTCGAGTCATGATCCGAGTGCATCACACATAAATGATGACATTTGCAGATAACACAACATTTATCTTGAAATCCACATGCTGCAAACATATCCCACCCAACCTAATGTTTTAATTATTATTAAATTAAAACAGAAGTCAATCAGTCAATTTGCAGAGCTGAAGGGAGCGTCAGAGCAGCCTCTGCGTTGGAGGAACGCGGCAGCCAATGAAAACGAAGTGGGAGGGGCATTGAGCGAAACTGGGAGTGCTGTCCCATTTAATTCACGGCCCTGCACCCTCTGGCCCTTCCAGCTGACGTCAATTAAGTGCTCAGGCCTCAGGCCACAAGTGCGAGGGGCCGCATGTGCGGTTTGCGCACTCAGATTGGGATTCAGCTAGAATGTTGTGAGGGAGAGCAGGGGAGTGAAGGGCCATGGGAGATGTAGTGTTGTGAGGGGAAGTGGGGGAGTGAAGGACCATGGGAGATGTACAACAGGATAAGTGAAGAATGCAATTTGATAACAGTGGTACATGCTCCAAAATGATCCTACCTTTCAGAACATTTGTGAGACACCACCCATTTGTTACTTTAGGAAACCCCGTTGTAGAGTGGTTCATAGCATGACCCAGCGTTGGCCTACATTGCCATCCAGCTGGCTATTTACACCTCCTGTGGGGTTCTTTAGATGTGGACATTGTGTTCATTGTTCTAATTACAACAACATTAAACACTTCATGCATCCTCACCAGGAACGAAGTAGAACATTATGTATGCCATTAACTGACTCATCTCATGCTGTGTACATGTTAAAATGTCCATGTGGTCTAGTTTATTGTAGGACAAACAAAACAAGCACTTAAAGTCAGAATAGCATAACACAAAGCTCTAATACGCAATTACAATTGGGAGTATGCGATTACACTATGTTACATTATGTTTGTGAAAATCACTGCTCACTGACCTCTTTAAAACTTTGGGACACTGAGAAAATCACGCCCCCCCCCCCCCATATTGTGCTAATGTTTGATTTGCTATTGTATTTGTATAGAGGTGACTACGAAACCTGATATGCTTCTTTTTTTTTTATGTCAATGTGGTACGCTATTGCATGGGTTCATTATACTGAATAAATGAACTCAAATCCAGAGAGCTGTTTCACTCAGTGAGTGATTTGTGCACTGAACTAAAACATTTTTTAAAGATGATCTGTGAGCTCCAGTACAGTACTCTCCTATCTGATGCTGTTGGTCAACTGAGAGCACCGGTCCTCATCTCTATGAGGAGGTTTTAGTGTGTGAACTGAAATTGGAAAATGTAGTGTTGAGAGGGAGAGTGGGAGAGTGAATGACCAGGGGAGTGAAGGACTATTGGAGATGTAGTGTTGTGAGGGAAAGTGGAGGACCATGGGAGAGGTAGTGTTGTGAGGGAGAGCGTGGGGGAGTGAAGGACCATGGGAGATTAAGTGTTGTGAGGGAGATTGTGGGGGACCACAAGAGATTAATTTCCAATCTCTTCTTTCCACATTCTCCTCCTCCCTATCTGCTGATAAAGCTGCTTTCTTCCACTCTAAAATTCTAACCTTCCAATCCTAAAAAACTCCTTGAAACCTTCTCTTCACTACTCCAGCCCCCACCTCCTACTCCCAACTCCTCCCTTCTCCCTGATGATTTCGCCAACTTCTTTGACAAGGAAGTTAACGATAGAAGATCCTCTTTCCCCATCCCACAGTCTACGCTCCGTGCACCAACCTCACCTCGCCTCCCCACCCCCACCCTCTCTTCCCTCTCCGCCCGATCCCCTCCTCTCCACGTCCCACCTTATCCCACTTTTCTCCCCTCTCCACCAACGAGGTCCTCAACCTTGTAACATCTAACCGCCCCACCATGTGCTCCCTAGACCCTGTTCCCTCAACTCTCCTTCAGTCGGTTGCACCCGCACTACTTCCCTTCCTAACCCACCTCATCAACGCATCTCTTGTATCAGGATGCTTTCCCTCTGCTTTCAAGACCGCCAGAGTCACCTCCCTCCTGAAGAAACCATCTCTCCCCTCACCCCTCTGATGTCAAAAACTTTCCCTTCTATCCTTTCTATCTAAAACACTTGAACGTGCTATCTTTAACCAACTGTCTTCATACTTCCACCAGAACGACCTCCTCGACCCTCACCAGTCTGGGTTCAAGGCTGGCCACTCGAAAGAGCCCGCCCTCCTTGCAGTGACGGAATCACTCCATGCCACGAGAGTAACTCTCTCTCCTGTCCTGATACTACCTACTATCTACACCTCTCTGCAGCATTTGATACGGTAGACACCCAAATCCTCCTCTCCACCCTCGAGGAGAAAGGCGTCGCTGGCTCTGCATGCTCCCTGTTTGCATCCTGCCTCACGGACCGCTCCTACTAGATGACATGGAGAGAGTCGATGTCGGAACTGCGTAGTCTGACTATGGGAGTTCCACAAGGGTCTGTCCTGGGTCCTCTCCTGTCTTCCCTCTACACTACATCTCTGGGCTCTGTCATTTGCTTGCATGGCTTCTCCTATCACTGCTATGCCGATGACACCCAACTGGTCCTGTCATTTCCCCCTTCTGATGCACAAGTGGAGACACTCATAGCTGGGTGCTTGGTTGACATCTCGGAGTGGATGACGACACATCACCTCAAGCTCAATCTGGACAAGACTGAGCTGCTGTTCCTCCCGTGGAAGGGCTACCCACACCGGGACCTGCACATTACCATTGAAGACACAGTGGTGATGCAGACTCAGACTGCAAGGAATATGGGTGTGACCCTGGATGACCAATTGTCATTCTCCGCACATGTCACATCATGACAGATGCATGCTCTACAACTTCTGGAGGATTTGCCCTTTCCTCACCCCTGGAACTTGTCCAGAAAGCTGCTGCTCGCCTTGTGTTCAAGAGTCGCTGTCCTGACTCAAAACTCATCTCTTCAAGAAGTACTCCAACGATTCCCTCTTAAGCACCTATTGTTTTTTAGATTGCTATTCTTGCACTTTGCCTTCAGCACTATATTATGCTCTTAGTGACTTGTTTTAGAAAAGAGATGCACTTGTGAGTTCTGGTAAGTAGTAGTACATTGGCTTTTCCTACGTTAAATGCAATTATTGTTAGTCGCTTTGGATAAAACCTTCTGCTAGATGACTGTAATGTAATGTAATGTAGAATTCAGACAGGTGTTGAGCTGTTGTCCTCATCTGCCATTATTACCGGTGCTCACCCAGGTTGCAGCTGCTAGCACCTGTTTCATCTGGCACAGGGATTGACAATTGATTTTTTTTTTTCTCTGTGACTACGTGTCCTGCTTCTATATCCTGCATTTGGGTTCTCCAGCTCTGACCGTATCATCCTCTCTCTCTCTCTCTCTCTCTCTCTCTCTCTCTCTGTCTGTCTCTCTCTCTCTCTCTCTGTCTCTCTCTCTCTTTCTGTCCCTCTCTTCCACCTGTGGTCTCCAGGCTCCAAGCCTCGTGACTGTGGGGATCTGTATGCCAGTGGGCAGAGGGAGGATGGCATCTACTCTGTGTTTCCAACCCACTACCCAGCAGGCTTCCAGGTGTACTGTGACATGACCACCGATGGAGGGGGCTGGACGGTGAGTCACTCACACCCACACACACACACACACACACACACACACACACATCCAAAACACACGAGCGGTGAGACGCACATACACACACCCACAGGCACAGTTATATAGAGATACACACACGTTACATACACACACGTTACATACACACATGTTACATACACATACACACACACACACACACACAAAAACACATCATCGTTCAACACAGTCTTTTCCATCCACTCTTATTTTTTTAGGCGGTTATCAAAATGAAAAACAGAGCAGGTAAAAGGGAATTAAATGTTTTTGTTGTGAGCATCTTTACTTATATTGGTTTTGCTTTCATTCATGACAGACTGCACGTAAACAATAATGATGCAATTAAATAATAATGAAAACTGCACTCAGACCAACATTAGTTCTGTTGAAGCAGTTTTCTGCTCTATCCATCTACTAATTACTGTGTGAGGAGCATTGAACACACTGAACACTACACAGCATCCTCCTAACTCTCACTAAATTAATAACACACACACACACACACACACACACTGAGTTGAATACATGAATTTTATAGATTATGTTACCTGTTCTGTAGACAAATGTGGTGCTGTAAATCAGATGTGAAAGTCAGATGAAACAAAAAAGGAGAGAGAGAGAGAGAGAGAGAGAGGATGTTACGGTCAGAGCTGGAGAACCCAAATGCAGGACATAGAAGTAGGACACGTATTCCAATGAAATGGAGTTTTAATCGAAGGAGAAGGAGACTGAGGGATAACGGGGTAGTCAGGGCACGTGGACAGGCAGCCTGTCAGGCAGGGAGGACAGGCAGGCAGGCAGGGAGGCAGGAACCAGGGAGTGTAACACTGAACAGCCTCCGAGTATGAAACTCCATAGAAGCCAAGAACACAACTGACGCGGAGGTAGAAACTAGGATCTGGCGCTGAGAGGATGGGAAGCCGGGGTAGAAATACTGCGTGGCGATGGGATGAGGAACGGCAGGTGTGGAGACAGAGCAGGTGGACTGAATTATGTTAAGATAACGCTGAAGCCTGTTTTTAATTATTATTATTGTGCATCGCATTTGTTTTGTTGATTTGATTTGTGTCTCTGTTAGCCCTTTTCCACCAAAGGAACTCTGGTTTGTGAACCGGTTCGTTTCCAAATTCCTGGAACCTTGGTTCTGTCCAGAGAACTGGACCGCGTTTCGACCAGTTTTGAGCCGAACCGTTGTACGTCAGCCCACGCCCATGATGTCGTCACGGTTCGCACTGAAAAACCTACTATTTTGTGGTTACCGGTTCGGAACCAGCTTTCGGGTTCCCAAACTCATTTATTTTTGGTCGAAATGCTCGGAACTTTTTAAAATTAGGTTTGCAAACCGGCACCGAACCGTTTCCCTCCTGGTGGAAAAGGCCTATGTGTGAACTCGTCATCACTGTAAATGACGGAAACCTCTGTGCTTTACGAGTATAAATAAAGGTTTAAAATTAAATGAAATGAAAATGAAGCCACACACACACACACGCGAGCACAGGCACATACAGTCGAAAGAACACGGCCTCCTGCGGATCGCGTGGGTAGAGGGCTGCAATCCCCGGAGGCCTGAGAGGTCAAAGGGGTCAAACCTGATGCCACTGAGGGTAGAAGGAAGTCTTCGACCCCGGCCCTGGGGTACCCACAGGGTCCCCTGCTCCTCCTTGTCGTGAACCCCCACCACGGGTCAGGGGGAGAGTCGGGTTATACAGTAACAAGAAAAGTATGTGCTCCATTGAAATGAATTACAGTAACCTGCAATGCTAGCACTTAGACTAAGTACACATTTTTATTAATACAGTAGTAAACATATGGAATGGTTGGATGAAATCCTCAAAAGTAGAGTGTAATTAACCCTTCTTACTGGATTTTAACCTCTGTAATGTGAATCATAAGAGTAGGTTTGCCTGTTAGATACTTCCTCTTTTCACATCCTGCGACGAGCACTAGAATATCTAGCACGTCAAGGGATCACAGGTCATACGATTATTTTGGGTTAGACTGTATCTGTCCCTCAGGTTCATCTGAAATAATGTTTTATAGAATGTCATGATGAGTTGGAAAGTAGACAACACGATGACGTGCTGAACATGTGACTATGATGGATCAGTGTGTGGGCAGAACATGTACTCATGTAATCAGTACATGTATTGATTTGTTGAAATTGATGTAATGTCTTTTGTATGGGAGATGAAAGGGAAGAGAGAAAGAGTATATAAATTAGAGAGCATCAATGCTCCTTGGGACTCCATCGCCTGGATGACTAGAAAGCTTGGTGCTCCAGTCCAACCACCATGGATAACCAGGAACTGCTGAAGTCAGACTAAGGCTGATAGGTGCACGGTGAGCTAGACTGGCCAGTTGGCCTACCGTCTCTCTCTAACTCATATTTAATTTTAATGATATGACTGTATCCATAATTCATCTATTATGCTTTGCTATTCACTTTGCTGTATCCAAACTGTCAGGTCACAGTGGGGGGTGCAGTCTGGGGCGGCAGTGGGGAAGTCACGAAGACGTATGTCATTAGGCTAGATGAATCTACTCGACCCCTAGCCTGAGATTATTCATCACAATCCCAGAGATGGTGCAACCCTGAGGCCTGAAGAATTAACCCCTTTGTGGAGTGCTGGGCTCACACACACACACACTCACACTCTCTCTCACTCTCACTAGAGATGCGCGGATGGAGTTTGAGTGAACCCGAATCCGCGTGCACTCATCAATCATCCACCCGCCACCCACCCGACATAATTATCTTCTAAAATGCAGAGACCCGCACCCGCACCCAACCCGCCAAACATGAAGTTATTGTATTTACATTTAAATTATGTCCAGCCGTTCGTGCTCATTCGCTTTTCATATAGGCGCATTTTCTTGACTTAAACAATTTAAAGATTATAGGCTCGCTTTCGCAGGATCTCGGTTGACGAAGTGGTCGAGGGTAGCCTATAGGCTATTTGAGTGAGCTGCTGGCAGGTCTCGCACTTTTTCGCAGTTGTTATAATATATATGATTATAGTAGTTATTAAATACGAATATAACTGACAAATCCACCCGCAATCCACCCGAAATTAATCACAATGTTGATTTTTATTGGCCCGCCCACCCGCGGATGTCGAGGATATATCGGCAATATTCGCATCTCTAACTCTCACACACACACACACACACACTTTCTCTCTCTTTCTTTCTCTCTCTCACACACACACAGACACACACACTCTTTCTCTCTCACACAGACATGCACACACACACACACAGCCTGGGGAGATGGTGGGGCGGATGGAGGGAGGATCAAGAAGAGTAGAAATATCACAGAATCACTTGATCTATTTTTGGCTAGGTTATTAATGTTTATTATTGAGTGTGTGTACAGTTTATGTGTGTGTGTGTGAGAGAGAGAGAGAGAGAGAGAGAGAGAGAGAGAGAGAGAGAGTGTGTGTGTGTAGGTGTGTGTGAGAGAGAGAAAGTGTGTCTGTGTGTGTGTGAGACAGACAGAGAGAAAGTGTGCGTGTGTGCGTGCGTGCGTGCGCACACGGACATGTGTCAGTCATTGTCCAGGAATATGCGTAGGCAGGCAAGGGCATGCCCTTTTGTAATGTTCTGATGGAGTGGGAGAGACAGTGTGACAGAGTGCTCGGCACAGCCGGATCGACTTGAGCTATCTACCGTTCTGAACAGGACGCCATGTACTTTGGCGTAGGGTGTGTCAAATGTGTTTGATGTGAGAGCAGGTAGAGAGAGGAGGAGGATGCGGGGGAAGGGGGGGGGGGGGGGCTGGAGATTGAAGAGAAGAAGAGGAGACTGGGGAGGAGGGGTTGGGGGGGGGGGTGTTACTGGATGCTTAAATAAGAAATGAGCCATATGCTGCTGCCTGTTCATAGTACGCACCCTTCCAACAGAACACTGCATCTGAGACTCACTGACACCCCGGCTGGGGGAGAGAGGGAAGAGAGAGAGGAGGAGAGAGAGGGAAGAGAGAGAGGAGGGAGAGAGGGAAGAGAGAGAGGAGGAGAGAGAGGGAAGAGAGAGGAGGGAGAGAGGGAAGAGAGAGAGGAGGGAGAGGGGGAAGACAGAGAGGAGGAGAGAGAGGGAATGAGAGAGAGGAGGGAGAGAGGGAAGAGAGAGAGGAGGAGAGAGAGGGAAAAGAGAGAGGAGGGAGAGAGGGAAGAGATAGAGGAGGGAGAGAGAGGAGGGAGAGAGGGAAAAGAGAGAGAGGAGGGAGAGAGGGAAGAGAGAGAGGAGGAGAGAGAGAGAGGGAAGAGAGAGGAGGGAGAGAGAGGGAAGAGAGAGAGGGGGAAGAGAGAGATGAGGGAGAGAGGGAAAAGAGAGAGGAGGAGAGAGGGGAGACAGAGAGAGGAGGGAGAGGGGGAAGAGAGAGAGGAGGAGAGAGGGGAGACAGAGAGAGGAGGGAGAGGGGGAAGAGAGAGGAGGAGAGAAGGGAGCCAGGGAGAGGAGGGAGAGGGGGAAGAGAGAGGAGGAGAGAGGGGAGCCAGGGAAAGGAGGGAGAGGGGGGAGAGAGAGAGGAGGAGAGAGGGGAGCCAGGGAGAGGAGGGAGAGGGGGAAGAGAGAGAGAAGGAGAGAGGGGAGCCAGGGAGAGGAGGGAGAGGGGGAAGAGAGAGAGGAGGAGAGAGGGGAGCCAGGGAAAGGAGGGAGAGGGGGGGGAGAGAGAGAGGAGGAGAGAGGGGTGACAGAGAGAGGAGGGAGAGGGGGAAGAGAGAGAGAGAGGAGGGAGAGAGGGAAAAGAGAGAGAGGAGGGAGAGAGGGGAGACAGAGAGAGAGAAACGAGTGAGGCACGCTAAATAGAGAACAGAGAGAGGGAGAGAGGAGAGAGGGAGAGACTGGAGAGAAGAGAAGTGGAGCAGGGGAAGAGAGAAGCCGGAGGAGGGAGGGGGGGGCTCTAGGTTTTGCAGCTGGTAGCTACAGTATGTAACCCCATCGTGTGTCCCGTGCTACACGATAACATGTGTGAGGCCCGGACCCCTGGTCCTGCCTGCTGTCGGATGGAGTAGTGTTAAATCCTGGCCTAACCTTTAGCGGAGTCTCTCCCTGCCGGCTGTGGTGGCGGGTTGGAAGGTCGCGGCAGTCTTGTCTCGGCGCGGGCCCCGGGGCCGGAAGGGGCCGACGCTATCATGGCCTTAGAATGGGGACGGAACAAGAGGGTGGTGTACTCTCCTACTATCTCTTAGCTGCAGTCGTACAGTTTGGACACCAGAGGCGATTTAGAACTATAGATGGTGTCCAAGGAAAGAATTGGCGTGCGTGTGTGTGTGTGTGTGTATGTGTGTGTGTGCGTGTTTGTGCTGCTCCACACCAGAGTTTGTTCATCATCCCAGCCAGCCCAGAGACACACTCCTCCATCATCCCACTGCTCTCTGGTCAAATCTATATGTCCGAGTTCAAGTTCAGTGCAGCTCCTGAAAGAATTATGTTTGACACTGTGTGTGTGTGTGTGTGGGCGTGTGAGTGTGTGTGTAGCTTCATGTAATGGACACTGGGGGTGTTGATCTATGGGTTGAGGCTGCGATGTCCATTCCAGTCAGCCGGACGGCCTGGAAATGTGAAAACAGAAAGAAATCAAGCCGTCACTTTTACTGTCCATCTCCTGGGGGTGCTTACCCCCATTCCTTTTCAACACGCATTCAAACCCTGCTCAGCAGCTCACCCAAACAACCTGCAGTAGAAAATCTGATGGAAAACTCTTCTTTTTAAAACGAGTCTGTATGCGTATATATGAGGAGATCGGTTCCGTAATGAGATTAACACCAATTCTTCACATTTGCATTTTATTATCAGAAATGATCGCTAATAGGTACCTTAAAATGCGTTTGTCAAATATGTGAAAAAACAAACATTTCTCAAAATTGATATATGCCATTTTATGTATGTGCTTGTGTGTGTGTGTGTGTTTGTGTTTGATATATGTACAGTACTCAGAGTATAAATAAAGCTTGAATGAATATGAAGTATGACACGTTTTAAAAAGATGAGAATACACTGTATGAGTAGTTTCAGGAGTATCTTTCCCGTTACCCGGAGTTGAACATTTGCCGTCCATGCACTCGTCAAGGTGGGTCTGTCAGTTGAGTGTGGCGCTGTACCCCAGCAGCAGCAGCAGCAGTGACAGGCCCTACCCAGAATCCTCTGGGGGAAAATAACACAGGCACGGGGGGGTATTTTTGTCCGTCAGACGCGACACGCCTCTCGAGAGATCTGCCGCGATACGTACTCCTCGTTACCGTCCCCACGCTCCTGCTGAGAAGAAAGGGGGGGGGGGGGGTTTGTGGTGATTGAAATGAAAAAAGGAAAGAGAGGGAGGTGATGGCCAGATGGAGGGGAGCGGAGGGGCGTGACGGGAGGAGAGGAGGAAAGAAGGGAGGAGAGGATGAGAGGAGAGGAGGGGAAGATGAGAGGAAAGGAGGCGAGGAGAGGCGGGAGGAGAGAGGTGCGGAGAGGAGAGGAGGTGGAGGGGAGTGCAGATGTGCACTGGTGATAGGTTTCGGTCTGGCTGCGGCTCTGTCAGGTAATTGCAGTATTTCTCTGCGTTCATAACTCAGCCTCCCAGGCTTGTCTCCCGCGACAGAGTTAGAAGAGATGGAGACAGATAAAAGATACTGCCTGAGACTACGGGGAGAAAAGACCTGTCATCTCCCCCCCCCCCCCCCCCTCTCTCTCTCTCTCTCCCCCTTTCTCTATGTCTCTCTCCCTTTCTCTCTCTCTCTCTTTGTCTCTCTCCCCCTTCTCGCCTTCCTTTTCTCTCTCTCCCCCTGTCTCTCCATTCCTTTCTCCTTCTCTCTGTCTCTCTGCTCCTCACGCACCCTTGATTCAGCCATACTTTCTTGTGTTCTCTCTTTCTGAATTCCGGTCCCACCCTTTATCTCCTCCACCTCTCTCTCTGTGTCTACGGGGTGGGGTGGGGGGGGGGGGCAGTCATGTTCTAGTTAAAGAACATTGTCTGTATGGTAAACGGAGAACGTTCACACTTCAAAGACTTACACATGCATTTTGCAGCATATACACACAAACCAACGACAAGAATATTCACACACCCACACACACACACAAGTCCTCACTCATTATTCACACACCTACACACACACTTCTACAAACACAGATATGCACACATGCACGCACACAGTCACTCTCTCACACTCCACAGGGCATTTTTCAGGGAAAATGATTTTTCTATTCTGTCCTGAGGGTGTCACTATGACTGAAGGGTAATGTAGTGTATTATTATTATTTTATTTGCTAAAAGGAGACTAAAAATGAAGCCTGTATTAATAAATGATGGTCGCAGATACTGTACACAAGAGTGGTGCGTGGGTCTGCATTATCAAACGGTGCTTTTATCACGAATCTTTCTGAAATATTAAATTCCACTAAGAACTGAAATGTAAAAGTTTGATATTGAATGTATGATCGTGTGCATTTTTCTATTCCTCTTCGTTTTCTCTCTCCAGTGGGACTGCATTTTGAGCATTCGTACTGTCCTGCATGTTTTTCAATATCTCCCTCCCACTCGACTTTCTTCAATATTTAATTTGCTGTTAGTTTATAGGTTTGTAAAGCAGGTGGTGGGCTCTGCTGTTTTCATGTTTGTCTGAAGATGAACGGGTGAGCGGATGAGAGAATGAGGTCAAAGATGTTCCACTGAACATTCCTCAGGAATATTCTCTCAGGACTCTGGCCCTCACCACAGATTCCATTTCAAACCTTTATTTATACTCGTGAAGCACTGAGGTTTCCCTCATTTACAGTGATGACAAGTTTACACAGAAACAATCAAATCAAACTTCATTTAAATAGTGCATACTGGGATTAAGGACTAGTTTAAAATTGGTACGTTTATTGTAGTACATTAAAAGCAAGCTGCAGATTAACAATGGCTTCCTGAACAGTATCTGCAATACAGTAGAGAACTTTATCATCAGCATATAAATGAACATGAGAGCTACAGTAGGTAGTGTAGAGACAATATCATTAATATAGATGGTGAAAATGTAAGGGGCTGGTTGGCTAGCAGTTGGAGGTACAGAGGGGCAAGGCAAAAGAGTAGTCAAGTTCAGGCAGGGTCAATCGATCAACAAACAATGTCCAGAAAATGTAATCCAAGCCGTGGTCGAGGTCCGAGGAGAATGGGTCGGGGAAGCCGTGTGTCAGTCCAGGAAAGGGGCAGCAAACAAACCGGAATCTGGAGGAGGAGTGGAGAAATGAGCCACGGGAAGAAAAAAAAAAAAACTATCACAACTTCTAGCACGGAGACCATAGAAACCATTACTTGCCACAACGGATCTTAGGGAAGAACTGGCGACGAACGTTGGGAAGACCGGGTTCTTCTAGGGGAGGTGATTGGGTGAGTGGTGGCAGCTGGTGAGCCGCGCCCTCGGAGCTGGTTAGCAGAACCGTGTTCAGGTGTGCGGGGGTGATCAGTCGGAGGGCTGAAGTGGAAGGCTGTGGGGCGCGCACTGCGGGAACGGTGGTGGGAGCTGGAGAGCGCCCAGGCGGAGGCGGAGCCGTAACAGAAAAGGACAGGACCCAACATTGATCCCTGGGACACACCTCTAGCTAGAGACAGGAAATCACACACAAGTCAAAAGCATCTCTATCCAAACCAATACTAGATAGTTTGTTTAAAAGCAGCTAGTGATCAAATAATTTGCATTCATACATTGTACTCTAACTTTTATTCCTGTATTTTATTTTTACTGCATTTTTTTTTAAATGTCATTTTTTGCATTTCGTTTTATATGACCTTTTATGTGCGTTTTGCACTTTGTCTTAATGCTTTTAATGTCTCATGTAAAGCACATTGAATTGCCTTGTTGCTGAAAGGCTATACAAATAAACTTGCTTTTCCTTATCCTATCACCCCCTTTGTGCAAAGGAACCACCGAGCAGATTTACAAACCTGCAGAACTATTCCAGATGCAATGGAGAGATTAAAATGTATGACAATGGCTCACTAATGACTGGGGCTGCCAGTTTTATAAAAAAATGTAGATCTAGACTGTCCTCTCGAGTAGAACATGTAGGATCTATGGATTGCAAGATTCTTAGTGTTTTACTGGGTGTAAATGAGATACATCAATCAATCAATCAAAGCTTTATTTGTATAGCGCATTTCATACTCAGAGGCAACACAATGCGCTTTACAGAGAACGGCCCACCCCTACATATTCCAGAGGGAAGAAAAAAAACAGTAATCACCCGGGGGCCAGATAAGTGAGCTGTAAAAATTCTTCCCTGACCCCTCTCAACAAGGCGATCGAGCAAGCTCCTGGAGTATGTTTGTCTACCAGCTAAGAACGTTTATAAAGAAATACATTACATTAAATTGCATATTCTGAAGTGGGAATGCACCAGAGTCAGCATCCAGGGAGCCAGCCCAGTATACAACCTATCATATCAGCGCCCTGCCTCAGAGAAGTGCCTATTAAAAGCAAGGCAAATTTCATTTGATCAGAGATCACACAATCCTCCACATTAATACATGAGGGCAGTGAGCTAGAGGATTTGTTTTTAGATACATATGTAGGTTCACTGCACCCCAGAATTTAGCTGGGTTTGAATAAGAGCTAGAGACTAAATCCAAGAAGTAACCAGATTCAGCTTTCCTTATAGTTATGTGAGTTGTTATTTATGAGTTGTCTAAAAGGAAGCGAGTCTTGGGTATCCCTCGTGCGTCCGGCACGGGACCAGGCACAATTCATTAAACAAGTTAGACAGCTCACTAGAGTTGCAACTCTATCTTTAATCCTAGTCCTTTTAAAAGGGATGTGCTATCTACAAAGTAATTCAATGTTTTCAATGTGTCCAGGGCAACTTGCACGTCATTAGACTCAACAGAGAATAGACTATTACAGTCAGTGATGTCATCTAAGAAGGATTGGGCATTGAAAGAGCTAAGATTTCTCCTCAAGGCAATGTGTGGCCTTGTTTTCAATCAAAAACACCACAGGCAGAGATCCTGTCACATAGATTGGAAAAAATTCAATCAATAAGGGTGGATTTAACCAATTCTTTTTTATTCAGCCTAGCGGGCCCAGTAACCAACTGATAAAGGACGATATTACCACTCACTTCCTTCAGTTATCCAGAAGCAGCACTCTGCCAGTCCAGATTACAATCTCCCAACACAATGATCTCAGAATTTGAATACAAAGAGAGTATATCAGCAATTCTGTCAATAGCACTGACCTCAGCCTTGGGAGGCCTGTAGACACCAACCACAAATAATGAGTTGCTAGGCCCCAATTCGATGTTCAGTACAAGCAGTTCAAAAGACTTTGGTATGGTTATGGCATTCACAACAGAGACAGACACAGGCACAATTGTACATACATACCAACCCCACCACCCCTGCCTAATCTATCAACTCTATGCATTATAGTGCTGCACAGCTATGGACAAGTCACTATCAGACTTCTTTAAGCAGGACACAGACAGTACCAGAACGTCAGGGTCAGCCTGAGAGACTAGGATTATCAGATGATCTAATTTATGTTGCTGAAGGAGACTTCTTATGTTTCAATGAATCAGCCCAAGCCCTTTCCTTTCCTTAAAGGCAGCTGGATTATTATTAAGTGTAGAAATCAAATAATTGTGCATGGATTTGTAGAGGGAGAGGTCCTGAACACATATCCATAAGACTTCCTCATGAGATATGCATAATTCAGATGTTATGGCTTGTCAAAGATTAGACATTTCTGATCTGTGTACAGTAAGACTTTGCAATGGAATTTCTCCAAAACTACACTGTACAAATCAAATAATCTTGCATGGATTCGTAGAGGGAGAGGTCCTGAACACATATCACTAAGCCTTCCTCATGAGATATGCATAATTCAGATGTTATGGCTTGTCAAAGATGAGGACATTTCTGATCCTTGTACAATAAGATTTTGCAATGGAATTTCTACAAAACTACACTATAGAAATCAAATAATTTTGCATGGATTCGTAGAGGGAGAGATCCTGAACACATATCAATAAGCTTTGCTCATGAGCTATGCATAATTTAGATTTCATGGCTTGTCAAAGATGAGACATTTCAGATCCGCATACAGTAAGACTTTGCAATGGAGTTTCTCCAAAACTACACTGTAGAAGCCAAATATTATTTCATGGGTTTGTAGAGGTACTGTAGAGGTCCTGAACACTGTGAAAGTAAGATATTTCTGCATATTAGGGAGAAGTCCTGAATTCATATACACATGCCATTTGGATGCCGTAAGGCATGGTGTGCGCGTGCTGAGGTGCTGGGGACCTCCGGGTCTGAGTCTGAGGTGAAGGGGAGCGGGAACGCGCCCCAGTCCCGGTGGTGGGAGGCGGAAACTCGGGTGAGTTCGAACGCCGTGGAGAGGACCCTTGGCAGCGGCCAGGAGAACGCACAGCGCGCCGAGAGCGCATGGAGGTAGAGAGGTGCGGTTCTGGACGCAAGGACGGGCGAGCCGTAACAAGATCCCTCCAAAACGGCTTATGCCATCAATCCAGAAGAAACTCTGTCTGTACACCGCTCTGACAGGACTATGGAAACCAAGAAAGGGCGGCGGAGTCTATGTGCCAGTTCACTAGGAATGGTGCAACGACAAGAACATCACGTCACTGCAATGCCATTGCACGTCCGACTTGGAATTCTTTGCAATAAAATGTTGACCGCACTTTCTTCCACGTGAGTTTGCCTCGTTTACAATCGTGGTTGTGTATATTCCACCGCAGCTGACGACATTGTCCGCCCTCTCAGTGCTCCGTGAAGCATTGAACTACCAATCTAGCGGCCAAAATTTTTCGCTTATTGTAGCTGCCGATTTTAACCAGCGAACCTAAAGAAAGCATTCCCCAACTTCCACCAACACATGGACTGTGCAACGAAAGGATCAAAAACTTTGGATCACTGCTATACCCTGTTCAAAGGGGCATACAGGGCCGAACCAGTGGCACTACAGTAAACACTGATCACGACAGCTACTGTATCTTCTCATGGCCTGGTTATGTAAACAAACTACGCAAAGAATGCCGGAGATAGAAGAGGTGTGTCTATGGACGGAACATTCAGGAAACAGCATGCAGGTTGCATTGCACAAGGGACTATGATGTAGGTTCACTAACACAACTGTTGAACAACTGCTAAAAGACAACACAGATATAAACACACTTACAGAGCTAGTAATTGAAATATTCAGGAAGGCTACAGAGAAGAATGTAGCCAAACAGACCATAGAAACCTATCCAAATCAGAAACTCTGGATTAACAATAAAACATGCAATGCCTACAAACTAGGACTACAGACTGGCAACATAGACAATTATATGGCTGCAGCATACAACATAAGGAGAACGGTGAAGGAAGTCAAGAGGGAATACGGTGAGACTACAAGGGATCTCCATCCTGCTCAGGAGGTGTAGACGCTGCTCTGGTGAACAGCTTCAACACTTCCTATGCACGGCCATCGCACCTGAGGCGGAGGAGAGTGGAGGGGAAGAGAGAGCACTCATTCTCTCTGAACACACGTCAGAAGGGTTTTTTAACAGGTGAACACCAGGAAAGCCACGGGACCAGATGGTATTGCAGGGTGACTCCTCAAGGCGTGTGACCAACTGGCTCCTGTGTTCACAGTGATATTCAACCTGTCCCTGGCCCAGTCCATTGTCCCCACATGCTTCAAGAAGTCCTTCATCCTCCCCGTACTGAACAAGCCAAGACCAGCTCACCTTAATGACTACCGCCTGGTAGCTCTCACCTCTGTGGTAATGAAGTGCTTTGAGAAGCTGGTCAAGGAACACATCTGCTCCTCACTGCCCAGCACACTAGACCACCTACAGTTCTCATACAGACTCAAGGGATCCACACAAGTTGCAATAGCTCACATCCTCCACACTACCCTATCCCACCTAGACAAGAGCAAGGGGAACGTGTTGGGTTATGTGAGACTGCTGTTCATTGACTACAGTTCAGCTTTCGACACTATAACCCCCACCCAGACTCAACACCAAGCTCAGGGTCCTGGGGCAAAGTGATACCCTGTGCAAGTGGATCCTGGACTTCCTGTCAGATAGAGCCCAGGTGGTGAAGATAGCCAACCACACCTCATCCTCCCTCACATTTAACACGGGATCCCCCAGGGCTGTGTGCTGTCCCCACTACTGTACTCCCTGTACACACACGACTGTACAGCAACCTTTGACTCCAATACCATGGTCAAATTTGCTGACGACACAGCAGTGATAGGCCTGATCAGCAACAATGATGAGAGGGCCTACCTGAAGGAGGTGAGGCTCCTGATCCAAGGTTGTCAGGAAAACAACCTCCATCTAAACGTCAGCAAGACAAAGAAGATGGTGGTGGACTTTGGGAGGAAGCAGGAGAGGAATTACACCCCTCTAATCATCAACAGGACCCCTGAGAGAGTTTGACAGCTTCAAGTACCTTGGCGTCCAGATCACCAAGGACCTGAGCTGGTCAACACACATAGACACTGTGGTGAGGAAAGCATGTCAGAGACTGTACCACCTCAGACAACTGAGGAAATTCAGAGCGTCCCACTAGATCCGACAGAGTTTCGACTCAAAGTCACCGTGAGTGATTTTTTGATGAACTGGGGTACAACCCAGTGACTCAAGGGACCTCAAGAACTAACCAATCCGGAGATCTTGTTTGGTCATGACTAGAACGCCATGTGATG
Organism: Borostomias antarcticus; assembly: GCF_949987555.1. NCBI lineage: Eukaryota > Metazoa > Chordata > Actinopteri > Stomiiformes > Stomiidae > Borostomias > Borostomias antarcticus. Next base: position 26,254,115 of record NC_140241.1, read on the forward strand.
AGGGATGCCAGGTTATTATGTAACTTTTGTAAGATTGCTATACAGTACACATATGTACAGTACAGGAGCAAATGCTGCATTCTCCTTGTGGTCAGGAATGGCCAACCCACTGCCTGATAGAGATTACAATGATTCATTCTAAAATGATCACCAGTAATAAAATGAAGTTGCTGAATGATAAATTGTCAACTTTTTTCAAAGTGATAGAGGCAGCATGCATAATAATATTGCCATAGCCAATTACTGACAAGAAAGTAGACTGAACTAAAAGCTTCCTGTCATCATGCAAAAACATGACATTTCTATGAAAGAACCCACATTTTACCATTAACATTTTATTTGGCTCATCAACATACACTTTGAAAGATGGCTTTTCATCACTAAAATCCCAAGATGCTTAAAAGGGCACTCTCTCAATTAAAGAACCATCCAAAGTGCAAATAATTAAGACAGTTTCCTTCAAAGAGTGGGATCTTGAAAATTGCATATAATTTGTTTTTGTCTATTTAAAGGGGTAGTTCAGAATTTTGGACATAGCGCCTCATTTACGACTTCCCCATAATGTTGTTGGGTGATGGAGAATATTTTCATCTGATTCCATATTGTCTCATTCTAGTGTTAGTGGCAGTAGAAACGGCTATTCAAAGAAAACTCACGTAAACTCATCATAACCCATCGTTAGTATTGTTGAGCCCATTTGTTTGTTTGGACCTACAGTATATGGCTCTGAAGTGCAATACAAATAAAATGTACTTTACTCTCTCTAAATAGGGAGGCAGAGCAATAAGTAACTAGCCGGCACTATTGTCTTCACAACAACAAGGAACAGAAGAGTGGACTATTACTATCAATACAACAAGTTGCAGTGGCCACCTTTGAAAGGGATACAGGGATACACTGTATGTCTGACTTTGTTGAGGAGTTTAGTTTATCTGGCGATCCTTACTTGTTTGTAGTGTTCATAAGTAGAGACTGACCAATAATCAGCTTGGCCGATAATTACGGACGATATTCACGGTTTGGCGTCATATCGGCTTCATGAAGACGATATTGCGTCACTGCCAAAGAGCCATATAATGTTGGTGAGCGCTACCGAACATGCACACATCGCCAAGGAACCGGACGGAGGAGTCTTAGTATTAGGTTGATAACACCTTACTACATTGGGCATGCTTGGTTGTGTTTCATGATTAGTAGCAGTGTTCAGTCTCCCTCTCAGTAGCCTGCCCTGTTCTAGATGGCAAGGTTCAGCTACTGTAGCTTGTAAAACATTCAAACATTTCAAATTATTATTTTTTACTTATTTTATTTATTTTTTATTGTATTTGCTTTTGTTGGATGATTCAGAGAAGAACATGGGACTGATGGTATTTATTTTATTTCATTTGTATATATGTGTGAGCTGTAACATGATACGTGCCCAGGTGATAACCAAAATAAAAAACATAATATAAACTATTTTATTTGCATAGCTTTTTAAATCCGCTTTATCTCATTGTCATTTTGTACAAAAGAAAATAACAAAATGAATTGGTGATACTGAATATCTGCCTTAAATATCAGCGATTCAGCCACCTCAACTTGGCAATTATCGGTATGGGTATCGGCCCTGAAAAAAAAAGCATATCGGTTGATCTCTATTCATAAGTGAGTTTTCTTAGAATTATAGCCATTTCATTTCGATTGCACTACCATAAGCATGCCACTAACACCCGAATGAGAGACAGCATGGAATCCGATGAAAATGTTCTCCATCAATCAACAAGATTATGGGTAAGTCATAAATGAGGCTCTGTGTCCAAAATTCTGAGCTACCCCTTTAAGCTCTAGAAGCGAGCACTGGATCGAGTCAAAGGCTGTCTGCAAAATAGATAATTTTCCTCCCAATGTAGGAGCAGATGAATAAATTACTGTATCATCAGCATAAAAGTGCACCTCACAGCCATTTTCAAAATAGATGTTATTACTCTACAAGATGAAAAGTAAAGGACCTAGAAAATAACCCTGCAGTAGACTACACCTTCAGTGACCTCCATACTGTAAAAGAGGATTGGAGTGTCTGCTCAACTGTCTCCCTCCCTCCCTTTCTCGCTCTTTCTCTCTCTCTCTCTCTCTCTCGCTGTCTCTCTGTCTATCTCAAGGATGTTGGGATGTGTGTGTGTGTGTGGTAGCTGCCTAGTGCAGAGATTAGGTCACCCTGGTAGGAAGCACTATCCCTTTCTAAAGCAGAGATGACCAGGCCTGGTGCCAGAGGAGAAGTTCTTTGGCAGGTGTGAGGGATGTAGGTACAGTAGGTAGTCATTAGGGATACAGGGGCCTACACTATGGTGATACCTGAACTCATTCTCTACAATGTTGCCCTTGTTCTTACCTCTGCAGAGGGGATAGAGAGGTAGAGAGAGAAAGAGAGGGGAGGGACATATAGAGAGATATGTGTAGAGATGTAGCGATAGAGAGAGGGAGGGAGAGAGGTAGAGAGATGTATAGAGGTAGAGCCAGAGTATGCAAGAGAGAGATATAGAGAGATGTACAGAGATGTAGAGTGAGGGAGAGAATGGTGGAGAGAGAGACTACAGTAGAGGTCTGCAAGCCCGACATGGCCCAACGGGGACTGGCCCGACACTATGGACAGATTAGGGCTGGGCTTGGGACGATTTTTTAATGCATGGTTAGGGTTTGGGTCAGGCTTTGTGACACAGACACACGTGATGTAGCGTTCCTGAGCACGAGTTATGAAAATCGGCTAGAGTGAATGTACACAGCTGAGCTGGCTGTGTTAGCTAGTTAGCTAGGTAGCCAACATTACTGTACCTTAATGTGGCTGCCACCCTTTTCCTACCATGCACACAGTATTTGTATTAGTTCATTTCATTTTCAACTTGATCGTTCCTGTTTCGCCTGATTCATTTTCCAAGAGAACATAATTCTCTGTTATTGCATTTTTAGTTGTTCAATAAGCAAGTGATGGGGCTGCTGCTCCCAAGTTCAAGCAATAAATATTTTGCAGTGAGAATTTAAAATGTTTCGGCTGATTTTGTCAATATTGCATGAATTAAAAGGGTTTTATTGCAATTGCATTCTTGCACATACTACGATAGTGTGCTACGGTATTGAAAAAAGTACAGTTTGGGTATCGGTATCGAATTCCAGATATTGAAATTGGTATGGAAAAATTTCAAATGATACCTACCGACCTCATCCATCCAGAGTGTCTGATCCCGTCCTCGTCCATCCAGAGTGTCTGATCCCGTCCTCGTCCATCCAGAGTGTCTGGTCCTGATCTCGTCCATCCACAGTGTCTGGTCCCGACCTCGTCCATCCACAGTGTCTGGTCCCGATCTCGTCCATCCACAGTGTCTGGTCCCGACCTCGTCCATCCACAGTGTCTGGTCCCGACCTCGTCCATCCACAGTGTCTGGTCCAGATCTCGTCCATCCACAGTGTCTGGTCCCGATCTCGTCCATCCAGAGTGTCTGGTCCCGACCTCGTCCATCCACAGTGTCTGGTCCCGATCTCGTCCATCCACAGTGTCTGGTCCCGATCTCGTCCATCCAGAGTGTCTGGTCCCGATCTCGTCCATCCACAGTGTCTGGTCCCGACCTCGTCCATCCAGAGTGTCTGGTCCCGACCTCGTCCATCCAGAGTGTCTGGTCCCGACCTCGTCCATCCACAGTGTCTGGACCCGATCTCGTCCATCCACAGTGTCTGCTCCCGACCTCGTCCATCCACAGTGTCTGGTCCCGACCTCGTCCATCCACAGTGTCTGGTCCCGACCTCGTCCATCCACAGTGTCTGGCCCTGACCTTGTCCCCCAGCTGTCAGGTCATCCATGGCTCTCTCCCTTGCTGACAAACCTGGCTTTCTATAGACTCACTTCCAATATAAACATCGCCTTGAAAGTGTAAAATATTTTCATCAACAAACACTGGGCCTTGATAGTGTTATGTTAATTGCGGCATTAATTAATGATTGAGAATTAATGATTGAGTTTGATATGACCATGTGCCTCCTCTGCGGAGTCTCATGTTGGGTGTTTGTGTTTGTAAGTGTTTTGTCTGGGCCAATTTTCTCTGACATTTACAACCTGATTGGCACTACTTTGGTCTGAAATGTCAGAAGCAACTTAATTAGTAGAGAAAGGACCCCAGTCAGCACATAGGAATGGTTCAGTATGTATTATATCAGTATGAAATATTACTTTATTTGAATGGGGGGGGGGGGGGGGGGCTGAAAGAGATACAATATGTGGATGAATTGAGCATCACTCCACCCCTCTCTCCCCTTTCCCCTCCATCCATCTCCCGCAGCTCTTCTGCCCCCCCTCTCTCTCCTGCTTTCTCCTGTCTTCCTCTCCTCTCCTCCTTTCTCCTGTTCTGCTTCTCATTTGTTCCCTCTCAGAGAGCAATGTTTGTCTCTGGTGACAGGTGTTGGGAAGTGATAAGGATGGCAAACTTTGAGAGAGAGAGAGAGAGAGAGAGAGAGAGCGAGAGAGAAAGAGAGAGAAAGAGGCTGACCCTGGGAGAGAAGAGCAGGGCTGGGTGTTTATATTGAGTGTGTGGATGAGCATACGGAAAGACGTACACTACCAAAAGAAAAACAGAGGTTATGGAGAAAGCAGTCTCTGGTATTCCCTTGTCCTCTCTTGCTCTCTGCATGATAAACAACCATGTGTTGTTTTTGTTGTTATTGCCATTGATACAGTTTATCAGTTGAAGGACAGAGTCCTGTCCATTGTTCAGACCCAGTTCCACCTTTTAAGAATTCTGCTGCCAGTGTTAAAGCCAGCGTTAAAGCTGACAGCCTACCCCCTCGACAGACAGACAGACAGACAGACAGACAGACAGACAGACACACACACACACACACACACACACACACACACACAAACAAACGCATACTCTTGGACACACACACACACACACACACACGCACACACACTATACTCTCTTTCTCTCTCTCACACACACACACACACACACACACACACTTACAGATTTTGTGCATGCCTCGTACCCTTGACTGGGCAGTTGATCTAGGCATCTGTGCAGTTGTCTCTCCATGGACCTGACAAGCCAGTTGAACTCTGTACCCCAACCCCATCCCCACTCTCTCCCAGGGATTGATTTTTTTGTATTGTAATGGGTTTTTAAAGAGGCTTGTATTTGGCAGTTTTGATTGGTCAATAAAGGCCTTTTGGGATTTGAATTATCTCTCTCCCACCCACTCATCCACTCTATCTCCCTCTCTTCCTCTTTCTTCCTCTCCCTCTTTTTCTCTCTCCATCCCCCAGTCAATCCACTGGGACACTGTGTTTGTGAATAAAGCCCCAGGGCAGTAGCCATGGCCAGAGACTTTGAATTTGCTCATGATGTTTCTACATTGTTCTTCACGCCTCAGTAGAATATGTCCCTAAAGACGTCCAGTCCTTCAGTGATCTCTGTCTCTCAAGCAAACAAAGAGGAGCACACAAAGCTCACATGTCCGCTGTGACGACTCTCAGACTTCCCCCTGCTGGAGCTATGCTGTTTGTTCTGTGGTGTGTTCTGTGGTGTGTTGTCTGTGTTGTCTGTTCTTGTTTTGTCCAGCAGGTGGAGTCTGGGAGTGGTCCGCATCAGGTGTAGCTGGCGCCGGTGTGCCTGGGTTTATAAGGGCCATCCAAAATCAGTGTTTCCTCTCTCTCCTCAGGAGCACCTTGTATGGTTGACTTTTAGTTTACACCTACCCTCACCATACTGTTGTAATTGCATCCATACATTGCACAACACCACTGACATACTGATAGTCACATTCATATTATTTTATTATTGTTTGTAGTTTTCAGCAGCCAATTAAATATTTTTAAACTTTGCTTTGGGCGTGTAACTACCTCCTTGGTGTGCCTCTTAATGAGCTGGGTCATAATACCACACACACATCCTCTTGACTCCCCCAATCTCCTCCTGAGCCAGTGTAAAAGCTAGCGCACAGAGATGGGGAGTGACGGGTGGAGATGAGCGTTGATGAGGGCCAGTTGCCCGTCTCCAAGGAACACGCTCAGGCCTTAGGTAATTTAATCTGCATTAGCCATATGGGTAGCTAGCGTTGGAAACAGGCAGGCCGTGCAATGGGGGCTACTCTAATCTCAGAGAAGCCAGCAGACAACTATGTACCTTTAAGAACACTGCGATCATCCACTGTTGGTTTACTAAAAGTTCCCAGCAACAGTCGGAAGAAGATTAGGAGTTGTCATAGAAATTGTAGATTCATCACCTCCTTTTGTAATTTACCACCTCCCTCAACCTTTCACATAGCTGTGCTAACCTAATTCATGGCAGGATGCCCTCCAGGAGGTCAACACTTGTCTACTCCAGAATAACCATCCTTTGTCCCTTTGTCTCTTCAAGAAATTACCGCCTTTTCTCATGTCACGTGTCTGTATTCTCGACCACTGTTGATGACGCCTGCCATTTAATATGACGTACAATGGGTTAGCCAATCACATCCTCAAAGCACCATACTTGTGTTTTGCTTGAATATAAGGCTGCGCAAGATCAGGCTGCAGCACTTCTTTGGATCAACCACTCATGTGCGTTGTCCTGAAGTCCTTGCGCTCGTATGTTTTCTCAATAAACCAGACTTGACCTGTTTGAGCGAATCTTGGCAAATCCTGTTTGACTAGATCAGTTAAAATCCATTACAGAGTGCAGCCTTTGTCAGTTATGCCCCAAAGCTATGGAACACAATACCTAAAGATATCAGGGAAGTCAGTTTGCTAAATACTTTTAAAAGAAAGCTTAAAACGTATCTCTTCACTTAAACTTTTAACTAGCTCCTTTTTCACTTGGTTGCTACTGCACTTCTTTTAAAATGTTATAGCTGCAGCCTATTGGAAAATAGCCACACTATTTGGGAAAATGGTAATCTATTGGGGACAGATTAGGTGTGGGTTTTAGTAGGGTTAGGATTTCTTTCTTTCTTACTTATTATAGTTCTCCCCAGTTTTTTGCCGCTTAACTACTTCTTCATACTTTGTGCTAGAAACTTCATTCAAACTTTAAAATGTTCATGACGTTTAGCTATTAATCGGATGTATTCTGATTTTTTATATTTTTAATCGTTTTTTAGTAATTTAACTTTTAATAGTAATTTTTGTGTCATTGAAACTACTGGTGGAATGTTCAGTAGCTTGATGTTTTTAGAATGGTGGAATGTTCAGTAGCTTGATGTTTTTAGAGTGAAAATATTGACACATTGTGTAAACTGTTGGCACTCCTAGAGTTTTGAACGCTCACACACATATTATATATTAAAATGTTCACACAACTGTGCTGATTCGTACAATGTAAGTATCTAAGCTGTGTGACTTATAGTTTTCGCTGTGTGACAATTTGTTCGGCAACTGCGCTCCCCATTGAAACGTATGGTGACGCACTCTAGCTTTTGAGCTGCAAATTTTGCATTTTTACTCTTTTTCTAACTTGTCGCTATGCCTACAGTTTAAACAGCTCATACACATATTATATATCGAAATGTTCACACAACTGTGCTGATTCGTACAATGTAAGTATCTAAAAAAACTGCACTCCCCATTGAAATGTATGGCGAGTGAGTCAGTGAATTCTGTGTGTCCTGTGCTTTGGTGCTGCTGTGCTGTGGTTGCTATGGTGACAGTTCACAGGAGAGAGCTGGAAGGTATCTTAAAGGTGGGTGCATGGAGATTGCCCCTGAGTGGGCTAGAGACACACGGGGTACGTTAAGTAGCTGAGCGCTCACTCTTAGAATGCTCACTTTAAAACCACTTAACGGTCTGCTCTAACCGAGCGCTGAGTTGCTAGGAGACGAGAACTTTTCACCCTGCTGTCAATCATTTGTGATTAGTGAGCAGCATCCCAATGATTCCCAAGCCAAAACGCGCCCCTTGTTTTTTTTTTGCTCAGGTGATGATGATTATGACGTGGTGTTTGGCTCAAACAGATCATAGTTCAAAACTGCTCACTTGTGCTCTGAGCAGATCAGTCTGAGCGTAACTGAGCAACCCGTTAAGTGAATTCTTATCACTGATCGCTCACTGAGCGCTCAGCTACTTAATGCACCCACGGTCTTCGCTGGTGAAGGCAGGTGGTTGGCCCGGATTGAGGTACACTGTCCACGACCTGCTATCCCATGAGAGGGCGGAGTCTCGCCGTCACGCCACTAACCACGCCACGGACCCCTCAACTCAGCCTCTGAGTGAGCTAGAGACACAAGGTCTGAGCCGGTAGGTGCACGGAGATTGCCCGGAGGTCATTGCACTGCCCCCGACCGGCTCTGACCTGAGGGAGCGGAGTCTCACTACCACGCCACTATCCATGCCACGGGCCCCACAACTCAGTCCCTGAGTGGGCTAGAGACGCACGGTCTTCACCTGTGGCGGCGGGTAGGTGACCCGGAGAGGGGTACACTGTACACAACCGGCTCTGACCTGAGGGGGAGGAGTCTCGCCACCATGCAACTGTCCATGCCACGGACCCCACAATTCAGCCCCTGAGTGGGCTAGAGACACACGGTCTTTGCCGGTGGGTGCATGGAGATTGCCTGGTCCATAGTAGTACTAGCAGTAGCTGTTACATACAGCTGCAGCAGCTATCCCACCTCACATTTTCTCCAGGAAATGTACTTTCTAGTTATTATTATTATTGTTATTATTTAGTTATTTTATTTTCATTTATATTAACTCACAACATTACCTTCTCTGTAGCAGCAGGCCTGCCGCCCTAACACCTATCCTCTCAGGCAACCTGCTTCTCTGCTGCCTCTATACAGTACTGTATCCTGTCAGGCTGCCTTTATACATCCTCAGAGGCAGCCTGGTTTTCAGCTCCCTCCAAGTTTCCTTACAGGCAGCCTGGTAGGTATAGGCTCCACTAGCCCACCAGAAATGGCAGCTGATAGGCATGCCTCTGAAAGGCCACTTAAGAGTGGAAACCGAGAAGGATGGATTAATGAATAACCACACTTTTCAGTTCTCTGGATGTGATTGCTATTTGATTTACAGGACTGGATCCTGCTTCTAGTTGTCCCAAACCTTCTTTCTTTTTCTCCATCTCTCTTCACTTGCTCTTTCTAACTCTCTCTCTCTCCCTCCATCCCTCTCTCTCTCGCTCTCTTTTCCATCACCCCAAATAAGGTCTGGTGAAATTCACAGAAAACCCACTCTCCATTATGTTCTTCTATTGCACATCACTCAAGGCCTCCACTCAATTTGCACTTGTCCATCCTCCATTTCAGTTAGAAAAAGAGAGGGAAGGAGGGATTCTCAGAAGTTGGGCTGAAGTGGTGCAGGGGAGGGTTGAGTTGACAGAAGCAGGCTTATTACCAGGGATATCTATCCATACCTGAAAACTAGTCGCCTTTCGGCTACAATCGCCGTTTTTTTTTGTCAATTGGGTCATTCACATGAATCGTACAGATCCGGGAGTTTTCCAAAAAGGGGGGGGGGGGGGTGAGGGGAGAATGACTGCGTTTGATGTTCAGGCTAGAATAAAACTTATTGGATAATACTAACTGGTTAGCGTGGCATAGATATAAGTACAAACTTGGATGCTACAAGCTAAATGTTATAGAGTAGTGGTGGGCCAATTCAATTCAGAACGTGAAATAGTGACTAAAAACAGCAGACGAGATCCTACAGATCCTGTTGGATGTAACGTTGCTTGATCTCCAGTTGAATAACGTCATGTCAACAGCGTCCAACATCCATTCCAATTGCGCAAGTTTTCTCCCAGGATCTCCACATAGAGGTTTTTTCATCAAGCCCAAATATCTCCGAAAAGCTGCTGCTGCTAATCACTTGTTAACGAAATCTCTGATCAGCTGTAGTTTGGATATTTGTGCGGTTTAAAATTAGGATAGAGGACACTACTAGTTGCCCCTCAAGCAGAAACGAAACATATGTCCGGTAGCTTTCTTTCAAGGAATTCCAAAATAAAAGTCATGGAAAACAATTACACAACAAAAAACACAACTTCTTTTTTTTACTTTACTTTTTGCCCCCCGACCCCCCTACCATAACTTGGTTTTGGACCTTGCCACCTTTTTCACTCTCGGGAGTTTGCAGGTCTGTCTATCTCAGGTGGATCGTGTCACATCTGAGGGGCAGTGTTCTCATCTCAGCAAGCACAGGACAACTGACTGCTCAGCCAGCTACTGTAGCTATCCTCCTCAGAATTCTATTCTCCTCTCCTTTTACACCAAGCTAGGTTTGTTCCTCACCTTTAACACAGCTAACTATCCTCCTCACCTTTAATACCCCGTCAGCTGTCCTCTTCACCTTTAACACTCAGCTAACTATCCTCCTCACCTTTAACACTCAGCTAACTATCCTCCTCACCTTTAACACAGCTAACTATCCTCCTCACCTTTAACACTCAGCTAACTATCCTCCTCACCTTTAACACAGCTAACTATCCTCCTCACCTTTAACACAGCTAACTATCCTCCTCACCTTTAACACTCAGCTAACTATCCTCCTCACCTTTAACACAGCTAACTATCCTCTTCACCTTTAACACAGCTAACTATCCTCTTCACCTTTAACACAGCTAACTATCCTCCTCACCTTTAACACTCAGCTAACTATCCTCTTCACCTTTAACATAGCTAACTATCCTCCTCACCTTTAACACAGCTAACTATCCTCCTCACCTTTAACACTCAGCTAACTATCCTCCTCACCTTTAACACAGCTAACTATCCTCCTCACCTTTAACACTCAGCTAACTATCCTCTTCACCTTTAACACAGCTAACTATCCTCCTCACCTTTAACACTCAGCTAACTATCCTCTTCACCTTTAACACTCAGCTAACTATCCTCTTCACCTTTAACTCAGCTAACTATCCTCCTCACCTTTAACACAGCTAACTATCCTCTTCACCTTTAACACAGCTAACTATCCTCCTCACCTTTAACTCAGCTAACTATCCTCTTCACCTTTAACACAGCTAACTATCCTCCTCACCTTTAACACAGCTAACTATCCTCCTCACCTTTAACACTCAGCTAACTATCCTCCTCACCTTTAACACTCAGCTTACTATCCTCCTCACCTTTAACACTCAGCTAACTATCCTCCTCACCTTTAACACTCAGCTAACTATCCTCCTCACCTTTAACACTCAGCTAACTATCCTCCTCACCTTTAACACTCAGCTAACTATCCTCTTCACCTTTAACACTCAGCTAACTATCCTCCTCACCTTTAACTCAGCTAACTATCCTCTTCACCTTTAACACTCAGCTAACTATCCTCCTCACCTTTAACACTCAGCTAACTATCCTCTTCACCTTTAACACTCAGCTAACTATCCTCTTCACCTTTAACACTCAGCTAACTATCCTCTTCACCTTTAACACCCAGCTAACTATCCTCCTCACCTTTAACACTCAGCTAACTATCCTCCTCACCTTTAACACCCAGCTAACTATCCTCCTCACCTTTAACACTCAGCTAACTATCCTCCTCACCTTTAACACAGCTAACTATCCTCCTCACCTTTAACACAGCTAACTATCCTCCTCACCTTTAACACAGCTAACTATCCTCCTCACCTTTAACACTCAGCTAACTATCCTCTTCACCTTTAACACTCAGCTAACTATCCTCTTCACCTTTACACCCCGCCAGCTGTCCTCTTCACCTTTAAGACCCAGCTAGCCATCCTCCTCCCCTTTAAGACCCAGCTAGCCATCCTCCTCCCCATTAACACCCAGCTAGCTATCCTCCTCCCCTTTAACACCCAGCTAGCCATCCTCCTCCCCTTTAACACCCAGCTAGCCACCTTCCTCCCCTTTAACACCCAGCTAGCCATCCTCCTCCCCATTAACACCCAGCTAGCTATCCTCCTCCCCTTTAACACCCAGCTAGCCATCCTCCTCCCCTTTAACACCCAGCTAGCCATCCTCCTCCCCATTAACACCCAGCTAGCTATCCTCCTCCCCTTTAACACCCAGCTAGCCATCCTCCTCCCCTTTAACACCCAGCTAGCCATCCTCCTCCCCATTAACACCCGGCTAGCTATCCTCCTCCCCATTAACACCCAGCTAGCCATCCTCCTCCCCTTTAACACCCAGCTAGCCATCCTCCTCCCCATTAACACCCAGCTAGCCATCCTCCTCCCCATTAACACCCAGCTAGCTATCCTCCTCCCCATTAACACCCAGCTAGCCATCCTCCTCCCCATTAACACCCAGCTAGCCATCCTCCTCCCCATTAACACCCAGCTAGCCATCCTCCTCCCCATTAACACCCAGCTAGCTGTCCTCCTCCCCATTAACACCCAGCTAGCCATCCTCCTCCCCATTAACACCCAGCTAGCTGTCCTCCTCCCCATTAACACCCAGCTAGCTATCCTCCTCCCCATTAACACCCAGCTAGCTATCCTCCTCCCCTTTAACACCCCGCCAGCTGTCCTCTTCACCTTTAACACCCAGCTAGCTGTCCTCCTCCCCTTTAACACCCAGCTAGCCATCCTCCTCCCCATTAACACCCGGTTAGCTATCCTCCTCCCCTTTAACACCCAGCCAGATTCAGATTCAAATTCATACACAATTAACAATAGACAGTATTTTCAAAAACAACAACAAATACAATATTTTCACTCTACAGTGAAATGTTGCTGCCGGCTCTGTGATGTGCTCTAAAGTTTACAAGTGATTACAAATACACAATTTACAAATTACACAAAGCTATGTGGGGTGGCTCGTAGCCTGGGAGGTAGAGTGGCCTGCTGGGGATTGGAAAGTACCCCGTTTGATCCCAGCTCCCGGCAGTAAAGTGTCCTTGAGCAAGATACTGAGCCCCAAAAAACTCGCGTGCGGCACGGTGGCGCAGTACTTCACCTCACAGCAAGAAGGTCTCCCGGGCCTTTCTGTATGGAGTTTGCATGTAAAGAACCCAATACGAAAAACATGCAGAACAACAGATTGCTAATGCTGTTGGGAGCACTAATGCGGACAGGTGCACTTGGATTGGTCCCTGGGCACAGCTCAACCACGCGCCCTTGTCTCCTCCTGGCTGCCCTTGGGCTTTCATTGGCGGCAGCCTGCTGCGTGTGTGTGTGTGTGTGTGTTTGTCTTTGCGCATGTCGCCCATTGCACACGTGTTGGAGTATCCACATCGTATGACAATAAAGCCCTCTTCTTCATACAAATCTATATAGGGGGATATATTGTCTGTACAGATGAGTCACGGGTGTATTATGTACATGCTATCTATGACTGTTAATTTTGGCAGCTATTTTAGATTTAGTCTTAGTCTTTAGACAAAAATGCATGTTAGTTTTAGTCACATTTAAGTCATTTTATTCTTAGTTTTAGTCTACGGAAACTCTGCACATTTTAGTCTAGTTTTAGTTAAGAAAAAAACTAATAAAATTTTAGTCTAGTTTTAGTCACATTTAAAAGTCCATCCTAGAGCCACATTAAACTCTTTCACTTCCCCTCGGTTCTTCTCAGGCCCAGGGTTCCATGTCAGTAATAATCTAGCCTCAGTGCTTAGGTTGTTGACTAGATGTCCCTCCAAGCGAGCTGATTACATTGCCCTTATAGTATATGGGTTGAGCATACACTAATATGGCTGTGAGCTCATTATGTATTACTACGAGAGGCCAGTTGCACGCTCTCAGTGTATGTTAGCTAGGCTAACTGAAATCAGATTAGACCTGCTGTGTACAGATCGCTCCATCCTTCACGTAAAGGACTGTTAGTCACCTCTTATATACCCTTCTGTGCTGGATATAAAGAACTTTAATAGCCCTAGTCTCAGCCACAGACGGTCTGTCCACTGTGCACTTACTAAATCATTCATTCTCTATGGGAGTCGGACCATCCCTGGCAATAACGTTACTCGTTCCCAGCATAAATTAACTGTTGGCTAGCTGGCAATGGTAATAACAATTGCCCAAATAGACAATGTATCTTGATTAATGTCATGTGTGGCATTTCCTATAGTCTGAAATGAGTTTACTAGCTTAACGCTAGCTAGCTCAAGTTCAAGCACTTGGCACTGTCTGGAAGAAAAACAAGAACAGACATCTGCCAAGCCAGCAGCCATCGATAGCCAATAGCTAGTAACAGATATCCGTTGTTCCTTTAACAGAGCTGAGCTCTGTTACCATCAACAGCCAGCCCAGATATCCACTCTTCCACCGCGCTCGCGAAATATACCCCTCTTCTATCACGTGTTCCAATGTGAACAACCAACCACAAAACTCTGAGAACAACCAATCAAAAACTTAGGCCTATCCCACGGCATCTGCCGACGTTTTTAATAACTGTATGATGCCGTCTAGAAATCACGTTTGGAGGCGATGGACAAACATCGAATTCTGAAGTCTGCCAAGTGAGACCAGGCTGGCATGGCAGCTGCCGCCATTGGTGAATGAGTGAATGAGAGGCCATTGTAAAGCACTTTTTGATAAAAGCGCTATAAATGCAGTCTATTTACCATTTACCATGTACAGTTAGCCTCCTCCTCCCAATTCTCACTCTCCTTCATCAACCTAATATGATGGTGTTGATGTTGACAATAGTGACAGAGATGATATTGATGATTATGATGTTGTTGACCAGAACCATGATGATGATAATGTTGGTGAAGGCCATGCAATACCGCAGTCCTATGTTATTGTTTGCATTCTATGTTGAAAACAAAACAATTCTATTGGTTATCATGGAACTGTCAGGGTTCAGTGGTGTGTAACATGCTGTCGCAGAGAATTGCCTTTGTGATTTCGACAACAACAGGATCATCACACACACACACACACACACACACACACACACACACACACAAACACACACATTTGCAATCATGTGAGCAGCCATTTGCATTTATTTTCTAACATTGTCGCAGACTTCCAATTTCATCACATTCATAGCTGTATAAAATGTATGTCCGAATTTTGGAAAGACAAACATAGACATGTGGACAGAGCCACATACACACCCACATACAAACAGTTTTCCCAACAATGTCCAAATAGTTCATAGCTAGCATCAGCCATTTATCAAAATATATTTGTTTGTTAAGTGTCTCCCATGCTGTATACTCCACCTAGCCTGATGGAGTGCCATGCTTTAGAGATTATGTGAACAGGAGGATAGCCTAATCCCATATTTTCTTTAGTCTTACATTTTATGGGAGGGATTATTGTATAAAGAGAATATTCCATTTCGTAGCTTTCAATCAAGTTTTAATAGACTGATTTTATTAACTTCAGACAAATTGCCTTTTCAGAGGGGAGAGCATATGCATTATTCATCAGTGAGAGCAAAGGCATTCATGACTCAGGGAATTTAAAGGTGTTCTTAGATCCAGATGATCCGTGCTCCACTCACACACACACACACACACACACACACACACACTCTCAGTCACTCACCATGACTCATCACAATAGAGTGGTTCAGTGGTTAATCTCACCTGACTGCTAATCTTGACCAGGGGCGGACTAGGGAAATAATTCAGGCCGAGAAATGTAGCCCCAGTCACACGAAATGGACAGGCTTTCCGACTGTGAATAATAAACTGTCGGCAAGTTGTTGAGCGGGGGGGGGGGATTGCTGACAAGTAATTATGATTGTCGTGCGATTTGTTGACGGGGGGGGGGGGGGGGGGCAGGCCAGTTAGCGCGCCAGGCCACCGGGAAAACTCCTGGTGCTCCCGATGGAGAGTCCGCCTCTGATCTTGACCCTAACCCTGTGCCCTGCCCATGACCTTTGAACCTTTGCTTTGGTTGTCTAGGTGATCCAGCGCAGGGAGGATGGCTCAGTCAACTTCTTTCGTGGATGGGACTCATACCGCGAGGGATTCGGCAAAATCACTGGAGAGCACTGGCTTGGTGAGTGTGTCTTTGCATCGACAGTGTGTTGAGGAGTACACGAGTGTGTTGAGGAGTACACAAGTGTGTTGAGGAGTACACAAGTGTGTTGAGATGTACATGAGTGTGTTGAGGAGTACACGAGTGTGTTGAGGAGTACACGAGTGTGTTGAGGAGTACAGGAGTGTGTTGAGATGTACATGAGTGTGTGGAGATGTAGGAGTACAGGAATGTGTTGAGGACAGGAGTGGGCTGAGGAGTACATGAGTGTGTTGAGGAGTATAGTAGTGTGCTGAGGAGTACAGGAGTGTGTTGAGGAGTATAGTAGTGTGTTGAGGAGTACCGGAGTGTGTTGAGGACAGGAGTGATTTGAGGAGTACAGGAGTGTGTTGAAGAGTATAGTAGTGTGTTGAGGAGTACCGGAGTGTGTTGAGGACAGGAGTGGGCTGAGGAGTACAGGAGTGTGTTGAAGAGTAGAGTAGTGTGTTGAGGAGTACCGGAGTGTGTTGTGTGTTGAGGAGGTGGGGTGGGGGTGGGGGGTATTAAGCCAGTGGTCTTCCAGCCAGCATCAGTGGAGCTCTTGCTTGCTTTACCAAGGCTGCTCTGCTGTGGCATTGCCCCCCTCCCTCCAATCACCGGTTACTCTACCTCCAGGACAGACATGGTGTAAAAATGGATCAGAGAGCAATATCTGCTTCTTCTGCCTCTTTCAGCTCTCCATCTCTCTCTCTTTCTATCTCTCACTCTCTCTCCCTCTCCATCTCTCTCCATTTCTCTCTCTTTCTTTCCTATCTCTCTCTCTCTCTGGTAACCACATATCTTTCTCTGTTCAGTATCTCCCGTGCTCTCTCCCATGTCCTTTTGGTGTCTGACTGATGTTTTTCTCACCTCGCATCGTTACCGTCTCTCTGGCTGCAGCTGTGGTGCTCTGCATGTAGCCTCCGCGGGTGGCTGCGGTTTTGTTTCTGTATTGTGTGTGTGTGTGTGTGTGTGTGTGTGTGTGTGT
>NC_140241.1:26283459-26313459 GCF_949987555.1 Borostomias antarcticus
TGGCTTTACACTGGGTTGCTAGTTTTGACGATAGCGCTGCAATTTGGAATCCTGGAGAGGGGCTGTATTAACGTATGTACAGTAATGGTTACAGTCATAGACATGATCAAAAACTTTATTTGTATAGCGCATTTCATACACAGAGGCAACACAATGCGCTTTACAGAGAGGAATTATGAGTGGAATTCTCATCAACATCAACATTTTCAGGGTGACACATTCATAGTGATGATTTGAGGTTTTTTTTGTTATACAACTAAATATACACGAGCTGAAAATATGAATGTAGACTCTGATATGTAATTGTAGGAGAGTCAGTTACTTCCCCGTTGCAGTTTAAGATGCCACTAGCACAAGGCAGAAATCAGTCAACAATCATGTTGCAGCATAGCTTGGCGCTAATACATGTGGAAGTGTCCTTGGGCGAGACACTGAACCCCAAATTGCTCCCAATGAGCAGGCTAGAACCTTGCATGGCAGCTGCCGCCATTAGTGGGTGAATGGGTGAATGAGAGGCCATTGTAAAAAGCGCTTTGGATAAAAGCGCAATATCAATGCAGTCCATTAACCATCTCCTAAATGATGTAACGCTATCCGTAGAGGTGCTAATCATCCACATTTACATATGAGTTAGCATACGCTTTTATCAAAGTGACTAAGCAGTAAGTACATTTGTCTAGAGTAAGTGAACCGTCAACATCAGTAAAGAATTAAATTAGAAGTCCCACCAGCAATCACACTCCTAGAAAAAAGAGGACAAGTCACAAGAAAATGATATACAGTACATGCAATATCTATTTTATTCTACTTGCTATGAGGATCTAAGAGATTTATTTGTGCTTAAATTGTCCTACATTTGTGATAGTTTCATTGAGATGGACGATTGTGATAAACTTAGTTTGTGCTTTTTGCTCTGGCTGTGTTCTTGGGCCAAACTTGGGAGAGGAGGAAGAATCCCTTGTTTAATCTGTAAGGGTAACTTGTCACTTAATTTGTCGTTTAATTTATGTTATGCCATAGTGTTTTTTGCCTATGCCTAATACCAAGTCAAATGTATTAGCGTATTAGTGTGGTTGTATAAAATTAACCATTTAATGCGATGTCTTGTAAACCCATGTGGGTTGGGCACTACGGTGCAAGACATGTGAATACAATTCTATCTATCCATCTATCTATCTATGCCAAAAAAAGAGAAAAAGCACTAGGTGACAATGTGTAACCGTAGGAGAGGTTTAGGAGGTGAAGAGGTCAGTGTAGGAGGAGCCCAGGTGTACTGATTTTGTGAGTCTGATTTAGTTTTTCTGGATCGAGGCTGGGCGCTTTGGGTCTCTGCCTGGACCCTAATTATTAAAAACTTTAATTAGAAATATCTTTAAAATCATGTCTGAAATCCAAACAGTACAATGCAGGCATTAGCATGTTTATTCTGCATCATCCGGGGCTTGAACTCTCAACCATAGACAACCAAGGGAAGGTCATGTTCTTGTTGAGCCAAGTGAGAAGCTAGTAGTTTGGCATTCGCTTGATCTTCTAATAAAACGTCTTAAGTTCTACAAAATGTTCTCAAACAAACTTAAAATCGCATGTGGCAGCCTTTATGTATGTATGTATCTATTATCTTCATGAGTGACAAACTGGCTGGGGTGTGAAATGTTTTTTCTTCTTGTCTTCCTAATTGCAGAGTAACTGCAGCTGTGCTCAGTGGCCAATCAATTTGGCCTGATATAGTTGGGGGTTGGGTGTGGTTGCCAACAGTGACGTCTGATTGAAGCTTGCGCTGTTATTCTAAAGGATTGTGGGTAGTGTTTGTTTTTTTTCCATATGAGAGCAATATACCCCTTTCCCAGCAGCCATGTTGAGGTGTCATAGCAGGGTAAACACAGGTGTAATAACCTTAATTATGGTCATTTAGAATTTAGGTGAGCCAGTGCCTGTTATTCGGCATGCTGTCTCACTGAAATGACTGAGGCGCTAAATAGAATGACACCTTAATTAATTAGATCAATTACACCTGTGTTTACCCTACTATGACACTTCAACATGGCTGCTGGAAAAAAGGTCTATAGTTTGAGGGGGACAGGATGAGGACAGAATTCAAAATACTGTCAACTCGTATTTGAGACATAATTTTGAAAAGTGTCACTACATCGACAGTTGTCATGTCAGTGAAATGTCATTTTTTCATTAACATGCTGCACTAACATGTTAATTTAAGGAAGGAATCTAATTAATTCGTGTATTTATTAATACTCGTAAAGCACTGAGGTTGCCCTCATTTACAGTATTGACGAGTACACACAAACAGAACAAATACAATATGCAATAATAATAAAATTATTAAAACAGTTACAGGTTGAAGTAGAAATGTCAAGAGCCATGGATTTAAACTCTGCGACTGAAGGGAGTACCTCAAGCTTTAGAGTCTGTTGTAAAGTATTCCAGGTATAAGGAGCATCATGGGAAAAAGCAGCTCCACCAAGTTCAGAATGCACTCCAAGAACCTTAAAAACAAGCCGATCGTTTGATCGGGTCTGGTAGGTACCAAGGCTCCAGTCCAACAGAGACGAGATGTATGGTGGAAGTTTACCAATAATGGCTTTGAAAATAAATACCAGTGATAGTACGCCTTAAGACGAGAGAGACCACCAGCCTACCTTATAAAGAACAGTGGTGAGTATCATTAATAAATCTTAGGGCGGAATGGTAGACAGAGTCTAGGGGTTTCAGGGTAGTCACAGAAGCATGTCTATGGATTGTGTCACCATAGTCTAATATTGATAAGATGGCTTGAACAATTATCTTCCTTCTGAACATGGGGAAGCTAGAACGGTTTCTGTAAAGGAAGCCAATTTCCTGCCGCAATTTAGAGGCTTGACTGTCTACATGAAAGAGTTTATCATCCAGCCACAAACCAATATATTTGTATTCAGTCACTCTCAATACGCGAGCCATTAGCCATTAATCCAATCCAATCCACTTTATTTGTATAGCACAAATAAACACAAGGTTGCCAAAGTGCTGCACACAGAGAACAGTCAAAAACTCGACATTTTAAAACACAAAACTGTTAAAAGCAAATACACAGTGACTCAAGACAAAACACAAGAGATCGAGACAATACAAGCACAAAGACACGACTCACATCTAGCTGTAGACATAAACAACAAAAA
Organism: Borostomias antarcticus; assembly: GCF_949987555.1. NCBI lineage: Eukaryota > Metazoa > Chordata > Actinopteri > Stomiiformes > Stomiidae > Borostomias > Borostomias antarcticus. The sequence continues at coordinate 26,286,630 of NC_140241.1, forward strand.
ATGACAATAAAGCACATAGACAAGTAGAGCACGGCTCACACTGAATCAAAAGCCAAAGAAAAGAGGTGGGACTTCAGGAGAGACTTGAAAGTTTCAAGGGTGGGGGCCATTTTCACATGGGGAGGCAGGTCGTTCCATAGTTTAGGTGCTACGTTAATAAATGTCTATATCTTTAAAATCATGTCACAGCAAAATGAGTATGCATGCAATCACATTTTTATTCTTTATCACCCTGGGCATGAAGTCACACCAAGGGCAAGTCTAACAAGTTTCCACAAAATGTTAAAGGCACCGCGAAGGGTAAAAAAACTAAACCAAAGAATAAACAATAAAGCCAAGGCACACACTCAACAAGTGGAGAACAAAAGACAAAGAAACCAGAGAAACCACAATAATGAAGACAAAGAAATGGACTGGGGGAGCTACAGTACATGTAGGCTATACACAGACTAACAAGACAGGTGTAAACCAATCAAACAATCAGTGGCACAGGTGGCCTCTCAAACAGAGTTAATTTAGCCAGCCTAGGGTTCGCTATTGGGACGGGGTTGGCAACAACACTGTCTCTGATTGGTGGAGACATTGCTGTTGCACTAGTGTTGCGCTGACTGTGTACCTTGGTACTCAGTGGCATTTTTCATTTCATTTTAGAAAAACCGCTCCATCAACAGAAGGTTCCAAAGCTATGGAAACACTCCACAATTGTTCCAGTAGCCAAGATTAAAAAACCCAACGTGTTGAATGATTTTAGGCCAGTACACCCTTACATTCTTAGTTATGAAGACATTTGAAAAGCTTGTTAAAAGGGAGGTTTTAACACAGGTGGAGGAATTGCTAGATCCTTGCAATTTGCTTATAAAGCAGGCAGAGATGTGGAGGATGCCACCCTTACAATACTGCATCTCTTGTATCAGCATATTGAGGGCACAGAGACCATGCCAGACTTTAATGAATAGATTTCTCTGCATTCAATACAATCCATCCACACCGAGTCTTTTTAAACTTGATTCCAACATAGCTGGCTGGATTGTAGACTTCCTGACTGATAGGTTGCAGTGTGTAAGAGTCAATTGTACACTGTCCAATCAGCTCCACTCATCCACTGGTTCCCCACAGGGATGCTGTATTCCCCCCCTCCTGTACATTATGTACACTAATTATTTCTGCAGCAACTAGGAGAACAGACATATCATAAAATTTGCTGACGACTCCGTGATTGTAAGCCTTCTTGTAGGCATCCTGAGGAACAGGATCATGGGCCAGTGGTTGATGACTTTGCGTCATGGTGTGATGAGTCCTTCCTGCAGTTAAATGCAACTAAAACCAGAGAAATCATTGTTGATTTTAGGAAGTCATCACCCAGCCCTAATTCAACCATTATCAAAGGAGATGTCATCGAGCTTGTAGACAAATAGACAAAAAAATTACAAATATCTTGGTCTGGCTCTTGATAACAAACTGTGCTTTGAACCACATGTGGATGCCATCTCAAAAAAAGTGCAACAGCGTATGTTATTTTTGAGAAAAATGAATTATTTTAAAGTATGCACAAAAATGATGACACTTTTTTATAGAAGCTTCATTGAATATTTTTTAACATTCTGTATCGTACCCTGGTATGGTAATCGTAATCTGTCTTACAGGAACAGACTTGGGAGCCTTATTAATGTGGCAAGCAAGATCTCTCGGGTGCGTAAGGCCCAGCCCTTGGACATCTATAACAACCAGATCTTTGGAATGGCTAACACAATTTTAGATTGCCCTGATCATCCCCTGCAGAAGGAGTTTGAGCTCCTGCCTTCTGTCCGTCGTTTCAGGGTGCCTGCTAGGAGGACGAAGAGACATAAGGTTTCCTTTGTCTCTGTAGCAATTGACGAACTCAATAAGGAATGTTGGTATTATTATTTCTTCTCCAATTCTGTGAGCCATGGGTTTTTTAGCAGGCTGTCTACATTTTTATTGTTCTATGTTTTATTTGTTTATTGTTCTGTATTCATGCTTCCCGTGTCTCCCCCAGTCCAATGTTTTACCTGTTTGCAAACCAATTTCCCCTAGTGGGACAGTAAAGATTTTGAACTTGAACTATAGGATTGGGGGTAGTGTATTTTTTCCTGTATGAACATCAGTAGTTTGAAGGACCAAAATGAGGACAGACTTCAAAATACTGTCAAAAATCCAGTTTTTGAGATCCAATTCTGAAAAATGTCACACTATATCTACTGTGCCATGTCATGAAAATTGTCATTTTTTTCATGAACATTGGAGATTTATTTAGCGAGTATTTACAGTAGCTGCATACAATACTGTTAACAGTAAAACATTTTGATGCGCTGTGGGCTCAGTTTTTGATATTTCAAAAATCGGTGAAAATCATTTGTGGAGGACAGTCTGAAGATTTGCAATTGGGGAATCAATTGACCAAATAGTTTTTGAGAAAAACAGAGTGATGAACTTCATAATTACTGCCAGCTCAAAAGATATGGAAGTCTCTGCTCACTTGGGCCTACATTTTGGTGGTGGTTGCAAAGTGATGGTTAAAAGCACCTCCTTTGACTCCCAACACAGGCAGTGCCATTGACTCCCATCAGTCCACAGGCTATAGCTCTTTGTGATCAGGTATGCCTCGCCGATGATTCTCACAGCAAAGCCAATTAAACATACATCAGGGTAAGAATCATCAAAATATCAGAATAATCAGAATAATCTCAATAATTCACACATTCACACCATGAAGGAGCTTGCTCTCTCTCTCTCTCTCTCCCTCTCTCTCTCTTTCTCTCTCTCTCTTTCTCTACAGGCATCTCTTTCTCTACAGGCATCTATCTATCTCTTACTCTCGCTCTCTGACAGTTTGTTCTCTCTCCAAAGTTTGCTGTGTGTGTGTGTGTGTGTGTGTGTGTGTGTGTGTTTGTTGGTGCGTGCATGCGTTCGCGGCGTGTATTAAAGATGGGGATGGATTTATGCCGGTTTAATCACAGCTTGTCAGCATGTGATTGTGACCTGCCAGTTCGGTTGGCAAGCGTAGTGAAGTGCATCCAGCCCACACTCTTTTGAATGAACTCTCGCACGTATACACACACGCCTACACGCATACCCACACACACACACACACACACACACACACACACACAACATTTTATTAGTAACACTAGGGAAGTAATGGTGAGTATCCAGCTCTTAACAGGCTAAATAGCGTGTATGCGTGGGAGCGGATTAGATGGGTGGGTTAATGGATTCCACTGATGTCCATGACTACAGAAATACGAAACATCCCTCCCTCTAATTCACCTGATATGTAGAGCCCAAGCACACAGTCGACCCAGCCCAACATGGCTTGCTTACCCCCTCAGAGAGCTGGGAAGTTTATACAAGAGTTTTCCTGAAAGCGGAACTATGTACTGATTCAGAGCCGACCTAATTCAGCCCTACACCCATGGCAGCTCCCTCTGTTTGGTGCGAGGGAGGGAGAGGGGAGGGGTGGCAAGGGGGGCACGGTGCATGGCCCTGAATGGATGTATGAGCAGAGGGAATGGTGCTGAAGCTCTTTATAGATCCATACACCCTATTAGAAGAGGTCTGTGTGTGTGTGTGTGTGTGTGTGTGTGTGCGTGTGTGTGTGTGTGTGTGTGTGAGCGGCTGAGAATGTGTCTCACGCTCTTTTTCTCTCCACCCCTCTCCCCCTCTCTCTGATTCTCCTCCTCCCCTGTGTCTCTCTACTAATGGAGCCATTAAACAGCCAGTGATGTCTCTCCTCTGTGCGTCTCTCTCTCTCTCTCTCTCTCTCTCTCTCTCTCTCTCTCTCTCTCTCTCTCTCTCTCTCTCTCTCTCTCTCTATCCATCAGAGATGACCCCCGACCTTGTAAACACACCCCAGGAGTGTGCTAGCAGGACACAGCCTGTAACCATACCGGTCAGTAATCACCAGCATGGGGGTGGCTTTCTGCCTCCCTGCCACACACCATCCAACCCTCTGCTACTGTCATCAGTTTTGCTGAGCCTATTACGCTATTTTGGCAGAGATAAGATGACAGAGAGAATATATCGCTACTCTGTAGCAATAGAGTACAATGCAGTCATACAAGACCCAGACACAGAACAAGTTAGAATGCAAAGATCCTATACAAGGGTTTGGAGGTCAGCAGGTAGAGTGGCAGCAAGCGGAGTGTAGATAGATAAGTACTCTGGCGTGTAGAATATTCCAGAACATGTTCCTTCTCTCTCCCCTCCCCCTCCTCCCCCTCTCCTCCTCCTCCTCCCTCCCCTCTCCTCGTCTCGTCTCCTACTCCAACATTAAAGCAGGAATATTTGATGGCGTGTGATTGCCGCAGGGCGGGAATCTGAGCAGCTCGGCATCGGCGGCGTCTTTACAGAAGGCACAGGAGAATCTTTCTTCTGAAAAGGAAATAATATGGATTAATAATACTCATGCTTAATATCTGCGTCCTCGGCGGGGCCGGGAGGGCCCCGGAGAGGGCTAACGAGGAAGCCGTGGGTAACGCTGAGCAAACAACAGCCGGCGAATAAGATGCTGCCGCAGAAACAGCCCTGCAGCGTTGCTCTGCCTGCTTCCCGTTGAGCAAACAACCCCGCAGTCTCTCCTCAAGCTGTAGTCTGTAGTCTGCTTTGAACCATTAAATACTGTACTGGAACACAACACACAGTGCTCTGTCTGTCTGTCTGATGGCAGTTCTTTTGACATCACAGGAAAAATAATATGGAAATATGTACATGTTTGCAAACGGTCAGGGAGCTTGTGCCATTCCTAAGTGGCTTTAAATGAAAAAAATGATTATGTAAAGCCAGAGCTTCTTTTAGGGATTTTACAATCTCCCCTTGAAGTTGACCGTGAAGCTGAACAGAGCTCTTCAACGGAGGAGGAGCAGCATTATGAGATAGTCGTATGCACTAATTAGACATCTGAATACATATTTGAGTTGTCAAAGCTTTTATACTTTTTTATACTTAACAAGTATATCACAATGACAATGTCGGTAGTCCAGGACTTTCAGAGCTTGTTTATGAAGTGACCTACCTGGTTGTAAGACAGTCTTATTTACCTAAGACCAACATGAGTAATGGAAATAAGGCTTTGAACAAATTCTTGATGAGTCTTAAGTTAGCTATGTTATCACACCCTCGCACACAGATGGGAGATCATTGATGTACTGTATGCCCTGAACAACAATGGCCAATTGTTGGCCAATGGATCCGCCGAGAATTTGATCAGCTGCAACCTGCCCTCCCTCCTGGCCCTGCTCCAGGACCCTGAAGCGGGCCAGGAAGATTGCGGCCGACCCCTCCCACCCAGGCCGTAATCTCTACGTGCCACTCCCCTCAGGCAGGAGGCTGTGGCTCCATTAGGACCACGTCTGCACGCCACAGAGCCAGCTTCTTCCCCACGGCTTGTCCCCCCCCCCCCCCCCCCCACCACGGTCCACACTCACACATCACAACGTACACACCCTATACACATACGGTACACACACAGACTTACACATTACACTCTGCATAATCAATGTATATACATTGACCGCGCTACTTTTTGTATATTGTTTTTTCTTAGCTTGTCCTATTTTGTACTATGTACTACTAAGAAAATTCGTAGTATGTTGAAAAACTGCATGGCAATAAAATCAATTCTGATTCTGATTCTGACATGGAAACTTGTGGCACTCCCATAATGCAGGCTCTTAGACATGATGCTTTGTGTTTTATCTAGACGCACTGAGAGTGGTCAAGTAGGTGAGACTGCATCCAATTTAGTACATCAACAGAAAGTTTGAATTTAGACAACTTTGAAAGAGTGTCTTGAACTTTGAAAGAGTACTGAGTGATTTATTGTATCAAAAACCTTGCGCAGGTCAAGAAATACAGTACAGAGCTCACCACCACACCTTTATCAAGGCTAGCCTTAAAGGAGTAGTAAAGGGAAAATGCATGTTTAGCCCTGTTTTAAGGTTACTTATGATGATAAATACAATGGTTCAGATCAAAACGTTGACAAAACTAGCATTATTGAGAAAGTCTGATAATTGCTCTATCACCGTTTTGGTCATACAATGGATGTGTGTGGGCACCGTGAAAAATCATTCAAGGCTTTTTTAAATATTTAGCATAGAACTATTTAGTCGCAGCACATACGTGTGTAAACTTCCGCAAACTAGGTAGTCTAGCAACATAAACAATAACAGTAGCTACCGTAAGTAGTTATGCTTCCTGAATCCCCTCTGCGGATTGATCTACACATCTACAACGGTCGCTTCAATACAATACACAAAGCACTTGCTTTGTGCACTGGTGTGCAGTCATGTTGGAACAGGAAGGGGCCATCCCCAAACTGTTCCCACAAAGTTGGGAGCATGGAATTGTCGAGAATCACTTGGTATGCTGAAGCATTCAGAGTTCCTTTCACTGGGGGCCAAGCCCAGCTCCTGAAAAACAACCCCACACTATAATCCCCCCTCCACCAAACTTGGATGCAGCTGCTCAGCCATGGATACCCATGGCTCTCTACGCACTGTTCTTGAGCTAATCTGAAGGCCATATGAAGTTTGGAGGTCTGTAGCGATTGACTCGGCAGAAAGTTGGCGACCTCTGCGTACTATGCGCCTCAGCATCTGCTGACCCCGCTCTGTCATTTTACATGACCTACGACTTCGTGGCTGAGTTGCTGTCGTTCCCAATCGCTTCCACTTTGTTATAATACCACTGACAGTTGACTGTGGAATATTTAGTAGCGAGGAAATTTCACGACTGGACTTGTTGCACAGGTGGCATCCTATTACAGTACCACGCTGGAATTCACTGAGCTCCTGAGAGCGACCCATTCTTTCATAAATGTTTGTAGAAGCAGTCTGCATGCCTAGGTGCTTGATTTTATACACCAGTGGCCATGGAAGTGATTGGAACATCTGAATTCAATTATATGGATGGGTGAGTGAATACTTTTGGCAATATAGTGTATATATATATGTATCTTTTTATGTTAAATTGATGGCCTCAGGACACAAAATTTACACGTCACGACCCATGTAATGTGAATAATATATAACTCTTCCCCTTCTTTTGGTACAGTAGCTACCACAGTTTTTAGTATATCTTCTGATGTTAGCCAAGTATTCAAGGTGACAAATAAAGCTACATTGGAACCCGCTGTATGAATACTGAATATCATACTGAATACTGTCATTTTACCTGGTAGGCTATCTCAAGACATTATCTTGCACATATAAGGATTTTATTTAACTTTGCCTCATCTTTATACGTAAATTGTGTAGTTGCTTCATTAATTAGAGCCATTGGGAACTGAATTTCTGTGAAATTGCTGCCCAGTTCCAAAACGGAGCTGATCAAAAACTCATTAAAAATATTTACGACAGCTAAACAGTCATTTTGTGAAATCCCATTTAACGGAAGGTCTATAGGTCCACTCTGCTGAAAGGCATGCTGTCACACACTCATTACAGCAGAGGAGCACAGAGGGACAAAACACAGGTGTGCGCTGAACCCTCTCACACTGCCGAGTGTGGCGTCAGAGAGAGGGAGGAGAGGGGGAGGTCCATGGTATGACTGTATGTCTGTCTGTCTAGCACTATCTCACACATACACACAAACATACACACCCACACCAACGAAAAAAAATCTCTGCACTTAAACACTCTCTCCTCCCTCTCTCTGACGTCACGCTCGGCGGTGTGAGGAAGCTCAGCGCACACCTGCCTGTGTCCTGACCCGCCGTGTCCCTCTCCTTTGATGAGTGTGCGACAGCAAGCCTTTCAGTAGACTTGTTCAAAGACCCCCCCTTCCCGACCAGCCTGTCTCGTCGAGGAGGCCCGCCGTCTCTCCCCTCCTCCATTTCCATAGAAGCCCACTGATCCTCTTCATACTCCTCCTCCTCCTCTCTTCTCCTCCCTCTCCGCTACCTTCTCTCACAGAATAGAAACACGACTCAGACAGAGAGAGAGAGAGAGAGAGAGAAGTAGAAATAGAACGACACTTAGAAAAGAAAAACGAAAGTGAGAGGTTTTTTTTTTCTCTTCAACCAGTAGTCGGGAGATTTGCCCCGTGGCATGGCAGAAGGGAAAAGCATTATTAATAATTAAGAGGGAGAAATGTCACATGGGGCAGAGAGGTACAGTGTAATCATTTCTCTGTAGGCTTTAGAGGTCTGTTTCTCATTCTGTTCCTCTCTCCCCAATGGCACGGAGCCAGTCTGTGGAGAAGAGATAGTCCCTTAAAAGCATGGCTTCCTTTCCCCTACATACTTTTCAAATCAAAGCAAATAAATCATTAATATTTGAACCTTTTAGCTGCAAGACAGAGGCTCCCAGCTGAGATCCCTTACATTTTTAATCCCCAGACATTGATGTCACGTTCATTAGCTGTTAAATCACATTTGAGGTACACAAATATCCCCTCGTAATGATTTAATCAATGTCAGCCTCTCCAGCTTCGTGGCTCGCCACGTCCCCCACACCACGCGCCCTCTTGAGGAAAAAAAAACTGAAACTGACAAATTACACACTTAACTCACCAAACAAGTAGCATTTGTCCGCTGCCCTAGAAACCTCACAACCCTGAAATGAGTTATGGATTACCATGACCCAATTTTAATAAGGTAATTGCAGATATATTTCATTTTTAGTGTGTCATTTTTCACTGACTTGTTACTGCGGTGACACAGCACAGTGTGTCCCCAGCTGTATACAGCATGTGCTCCATATTTAAAATTAGTTGTTAGGAGGACTCTCTTCACTGGCTGTGCCTATTGAGAGGGCTGCCGCTGTCTCTCTCTGGGGGGCGCCGCCGTCTGGAAAGAGGGATGGTAATCTTGTCCTCCGGTGTCCCTCTTTCTCTCTCTCTCTTTCTCTCACCCTCTCTCTCTGCCTCTGTCTGTCTGACCCCCCCCCTCTCTCTCTCTCTGTGTCTCTCACTCTCTTGTTCTCTCTCTCTCTTTCTGTCTTGGATCATCCCATATTCATTAAATTAAAATGTTCATCCCATATTAATTAAATTAAAATGTTCAATGTCAATGCTTTATTGGCATGACAGGAAAATGCTTCAAGTATTTCCTCCTCTCTTCCGCTCTGCCCCGCAGAGACGGGAGATGGCGGAGCGTCAGAACGGCGAAGGAGAGGTTCCACGACTGCTTCTTTCCTGACACGACTGCTTCTCTCCTCAACAGCCAACGGCTGCATTAGACTGACACTGAAGACACCCCCTGGACAGACCCCCCTCCTCCTACGACCCATTATCTCCCCCCCACCACCCCTCTGCCTGGACAGCTAACCCCACCCTGCGAGCGGTCTGTTCTTCCGACGGACCAGTCTCTCGATCCCACTCCCCTGCCCTCGCTAAACTTTCTTTTCTAGACTTTCTATTCTATTCCAGTGGGCTGGGACACCTACACACTCGCACCAGACCTGACTCTACCTGAGAGGATTGTGTGTTTGTCCACCCGAGGCAGAACCTAGCTCCCACTTCACCATGCATAAGTGATGTGGTTGTTGAGATGGGGAGGAACCGGGGCACCTGGGATTTATCTCCTCATCTCACAGCGGCGTTTTAGCAGACCGAGTCAGACGGCTAGGATGTTGTGAAAAACAAAAGTGGTTTTGAGTACAGTGTACACAGTGAACCCTCACTAGTTGAAACCAAAACAAACAGTGGCTCTTGACACACAGCCTTGTGGATGGATCACGCGATGACGCAAATAGAATTCACAATCTTGCTACAGTATGATGCGGAGGAGGGCTGTTTGAGAAGTTTGTGCTGAATGAATAAAAGCATTGTTACAAAAGTCTACTATCAAACATTGTTTTCCTCTGCAATAAAGCCCAGTGCTCAATGGGGGTGGGGTGGCTAGGATCCCTGTGTAGCGTCCTTATGTGGTCTTGTGAATAGATATGGTGTACCGTCTTCTCCAACGTCTCTGCTTATTCATATCGCTTCATCCTATATTCATGAACCACTCTGCGATCAAGCGCATCCTGTCCAAACGGATCATTTATGCCCATCACGAAAGCCTGACATCAATATTTTCTCTGAGACTCAAGTCACTGAGAAGTCAATGTTGGAGATGAGAAATTAATTGCACCTTTTATGTGAAAGTTTCTGTCTGACACCTCACCTTGGCCCCTCCAGGCCTCCATAGTCCTCTCTGAATGAGAAATGAGAAGAGGGAGGAGACATCTCCCTTACCTCACCATCAGTATGGCAATTAGCCTATGCAGAAAAACGCCTTAAAAACCCTCTCAGCGATGTTTAAATAAACCAACAACAGAATATCATTAACGTCGAACCACACCTGAGCATTTACGTTTTTAACAGCGTTGGAACTCTCAGTTGTTGCCTATGGTTTAACATTTTAATTATTCCAATCAAATCAGTGGGAGGGATTCTCCGGGGCTTTCATTAGGGGCTGAATTAAATCTATGTAAATTAAAATGGCAGCGGAGGGGTTTTAAATAGAGCTGTGTTGCATCTGCTTGTCTTATTTGCACATATTTTTTCTAAAGAGGAAACATTCCCTCGTCTTTCTTTTAAAAGTTGTTTGAAACTGTTGTCCCCCGAGGTGAAGATCTGGTGACGACCGCCGTCGTCTCATGTGCGCTGCGTGGTGTTAAAACATTCACGGCTTTAAGCTCTGTGTGCCTGTGTGTGTGTGTGTGTGTGTGTCTGTGTGTGTGTGTGTGTGTGTGTGTGTGTGTGTGTGTGTGTGTGTGTGTGTGTGTGTGTGTGCGCTCGTGCATCAGGGATTCAAGAAGTAAAAACGAAAACCAGAACCGAATGATATTTTGCTAGAAGCAAAAATGGAAACAAAAACATAATCATCTTTAACTGGTCCGGAACAGAAACGTTAATTTGAAATCTCCATTACCGGTTAATAGCATTCTTTTTTCGTTCAGTGGAATATTTCACAAGAGCCGTTGTATATTCATGACATACAGTAGCATACCACATAAAGCCTTATGGTTCTATTTAAGATAGATATACTACAGCTCAGGCTACTCTTTCCACTTCTTGCGAGCTGCTGTGAATCCTATTGGTCACTTTTTTTTTATGGCAATTTTTTTTTTATGGCAGCCATTATTGGGCCAGATATGGCTCAGTTTAGGTGAGCCGCTGCCAGAACACAGCTAAGTGTCGGCTAAGTGCGCTGACACTTAGCCGGAATCGGCCCGATTCGGCTGGTTACCTGGGTCGCGACCAGATGTGTTAGGTTAGGGTTAGGGTTATATATTTTACGCGAGTATTGAAAAAAGAACAGAATTAACCGGTATTTTATTTTGTTCTAACCGGTTCAAGAACATAAAGAACAGAAACATTAAAATATTTGTTTTGCTCAGAATTAACTGATTGAAATATAATAAAATTTTTAAGCCCTGGCATCAGCCTACTGTATGTGAATGTGTCTGTAAGAAAGAGTTAGACTGAGTCAGAATGACTGTGAGATATGGCACTGTGAAAATGAAGCGCTATGGATCAGCCCCCCCACTGGGCGAGAATAAAACCCTGTCTCCCTCAATCCACACCCCGGAATGACAATGTGCTGGTTCATCTGGGCTGGCTGTCAAATTAGCCTCACTCCAGACCAGGGAAATGTAAAGAGGGAAAGAGTGAGAGAGAGAAAGGGGAGTGCTGAGAGAGAGAGGGAGGTGTAGAGAAGGCAGGATGGGTTTGCGTTGTAGTCCGCCCCTGTGCGCTTCATACCTGACAGGTCCCAATCACTGCCTGTCAACGCCCACGCCGTGGTTTCCTGTCTGAAACGGCCCTAGAGTTGGCGCTGTGCGCCAACTGGTCATTACTCCACTTTCCTCGTCAGGGTTAGTCGGAGGTATCAGGACTGACGATTCTGTGGGGATGCCCTCTCTCACACGCTCGTCAGACTAATCTTCCGATCCAGCCTTGTCAGCGATTCCGAGCCTCTGCTTTTAACTCCTCGTTGTTCTCCCGGCATCGTTTCATCTCTGTAGCCATGTTTCCATCCACTTGTCAATCAAATTATGTGAAAAATATGAATGCGAATAAAGCCGGCGAACGTGCGTTTCCATCGAAGAGCTTTAAATCGGATAAAGCATTTATCGCAAAAGCTTTTTATCGAGCAAAAGAAAATCCGACGAGATCGACAGCACAAAATTCTTGTCGATTTTCATGACTTTTAATCGAATTTTACTGTTTCCATAAGGCATTTTTAATTCGATATTACTTAATTTGCATAAAACGTGTGGATGGAAACACGGCTTGTGACAACACCCCAGCTGTGCCTGTATTGGCTCTCTGGACAGAGCAGGAAGCAGCACTGCGCAGACTTCAGGCAGGGGCGCCACCGCCATCTGACCTACCGTGCCTCCGGATCCCGTCCCAGGTCTGGCGTCCGTCCCTCCCCCGCTCCAGCTGCCGCTCGGCTCCTCCCTCTGTCTTCGATCAACGCAGGAGTGCGCCGGCCCTGTGGCCCCCGGGAGCACCGTCAGCCCCCAGGAAGCGCACAGCAGGGGGTGGGCGTGGCGAGCTAGTCCCTCGACCCTATCTCGCCGTCTCGCCGCCTCTGCTTACGTCGTTCGACTTCTGAGACGGAGGCGCCTCGGAACTCGGCAGCGGGTGTGGCGAGCTAGTCCCTCGATGCTATCTCGCCATCTCGCCGCCTCTGCTTACGTCGTTCGACTTCTGAGACGGAGGCGCCTCGGAACTCGGCAGCAGAACTGCCGTCCGTGTCTGTTTATTGTCTGTTTCCTGTTCTGATAGTTATGATAGAACATGATAAGATAGAAGATAGAACATGTAGATGGAGCCTCATCGCTGAATTGGGTACATCGTGGCCTGTATCACTGATTTCTTTTTTTTATTTTTTAAATGGGTCTCTCTCTGTCTCACCCTTGTTCTCTCTTCAACTCTATCTCTCTCTCTGTCACGCTCTCTTCCTCTCTTCACGTCTATCCCTCTCTCTCTCTCTCTGTCCATCGTTGACCTGAAGAGGTGTGCGCTGTATCGAGTTTCTGTCATAACTGCCTCCAAGCTCAGTCACTGGGAAATATCCTTACACAAGCACACACACACACACACACACACACACCTACTAACAGACACATACACACACCTACACAACCACTTTAGACAAGGTTTGTTGAACCGAAGGGAGCTGACCGTCTTCATTCCTCTCATCCGAGCAGGTATAAGACCTGTTGGAACTTCAAGAGCCGGTCTGCTTGACCAGCCAGTGGTTAAAGTACCTGGAGCAGCTGCGTCTGTCTCTTCGGCTGTCTGTCCATTCTGTTAAGCAGCTGTGATTCTCTTAGTCCCAGTGTCCATTATAACCAGCCTGTTCCCGGAACTGCCCACGCTCTCCCGAGGGGGGGGGGGGGCGCTGGCTGTAAGTGTTCGGCGGGGGGGCGGGGCCTGAGAACGCCCTCGCTGTGTTTGATGCTTCCTGAAGCAGACTGCCGCTGTCTCCGGGGGCCACGCCGAGGTGTCCCCCTCTGGGATGCTGGGACTCTCTCGCGTGGGTCAGCTCATCTCTCTTCTCTCTCTCGCTTTCTTCACTTCCTTTGAGAAGTGTGAACTGCTCTTTGAAGCCCTTTTTTCTCTGCTTAGTGATTTCGGGCGTACCAAGCTTATCTTCTTCAAATATTTGCCGATTTCAATGCATGGCACGTCATTTGAAAGCTTACAGTTTACACTTTCATAATCTATGAAACTAATGAAAAATACCCTTGGTAGACATCAGGATCAAACCTCCAGTGGCAGTCACGTTTTTCAGAGAACACCATGAGAATCTGAGATGATTATGAAAACAACACTAACCCCCCCCTTCCCTCCCTCCCTCCATCTCTCCCTCCCTCTCGTCCTCCGTCTGTGTGCAGGTCTGAAGCAAATCCACGCTCTGTCCATCCAGGGGAACTATGAGCTGCGTATTGACCTTGAGGACTTTGAGAACAGCACGGCGTTCGCTCAGTACGGGACCTTCGGAGTGGGCCTGTTCTCTGTCGACCCAGACGATGACGGATACCCTCTGACCGTAGGGGACTACTCTGGCAATGCAGGTACACAGTGGACATGTGTGTGTGTGTGTGTGTGTGGGTGTGGGTGTCTGTGTTCATACACCAGATGGTGTTGTTGTTGTTGATGAGGACAGTAGAGAAGTCATCATTTTAGAAGTAGCATGTCAATTGATCACACTCTAGAAGAGGCATTCTTTTTACAGTACCAACTGCTCGAAGATGCTATTACTGTATACTACTTGGGTACAAATGTAAATTGCTGGTGTTTATATTTGGAAGCCTAGGTAATGTCCACAGACTAGTTTTGAGAGTCTTGCAGATGGCAAGATTAACGACGCTGCTTCCTGTATCCGTAGACTGAGACTGGAAACTCAAGTCGTTGAGATCCCCAAAGCATGCACATCTATATTATTGTTTGTTCGAGGATTTCTTGTCAAATGTGAACACAAATAGAGGTATTAAATTGTGTGCATGCTCTTGTTAACTAGTCGTGTGTGTGTGTGTGTGTGTGTGTGTGTGTGTGTGTGTGTGTGTGTGTGTGTGTGTGTGTGTGTGTGTGTCACTCCCCTGGCGTGTCTAGGCAGCCAGGCTCCTGTCACCATGATTAAATTACCCCCCAATTAATTACTACTCTTGACCTGCAGCATCAACAGCAAAATGCTGCTGCAACAAAGGAGCAAGACGAACCTTTGTTGAGAGGAGTGCCGAGAGAGAGAGAGAGAGAGAGAGAGAGAGAGAGAGAGAGATAGAGACAAATGGAGTAGAGGAGAGGTAGAGAAAAAAGGGAGAAGAATGGAGATTAGACAGCACGGTGGAAATATATTGCGATAGAGACGTGAGCCCAGAGACGCCCTGTCACGCCATACATTGGGTTCATTTGAAAAACACGGGACGTATCGCATCCCCGCGACAGAAAGATCAACAGGTCCGACCTTGGAATGACGCGCCTTTCGGATGTCTAAATCCCCCACCCCCAGCCCTCCTATCTCCCAGGGCAAGAACATAATTGTTGTTTTATCTCCCCCGCCTGACGAGGCGATGGTTTTTCCCCACGCTCTTGATCTGAGATGAGCAGCCAGGTGCTTACTTGGACCCGAGGCAGCTGGGTACTAATGGGCTTCAAAAGAGCGGAACCCCCCCCCCCCCCCCCCCACGCCCCTCCACGCCAACCTTTCCCCCCTCAGCTACCAAGGTGACACAGGGTGAGCTGGCAAATGAGCCTCTAAGTGCATAACTGCATCCGCTGGTCCTCCTCAAGCTGACAGCTCCACTAAAGGGGTGTCGCACTCTCCGCTATTTATTTCGTCAATTTATTGCCTCTATTCATTCCTCACCGCAAGTGGCGGGGGGGGGGGGGGGGGGCCGTCAGCGCGGACCGCCGCGCTTTGTGCCGTCGGACTTGGCGCAGCGGGTTACCGTGGAAACGGCGAGCGTGCGGGGGGAGTGGGCTCGGAGGGGGGGGGGGGGGCAGGATGTTTGTGTGAGCAACCACACCCCGGGGCCAGTGAAGGGCTTTTAATGCCCTGCAGTGTGGATCGTAAGAAAGAGGAAGAACGCGGGAGAGAGAGGGATGGAGTGAGAGGGGGAGAGGGAGAGAGAGGGAGGGGGAGTGGGAGAAAGATAGACAGCAGGGAGCTAGGTCTTTTCAGAGAGGTTTTCATTTCTGAGGGGACATTTACTTTGGCCTGGATTGCACCAATGCGCTTTCGCATCTATAGGAATAGGCCTACAGTACACTGCAACACTGTTCACTTCACATTGGGTGCGTTAAGTAGCTGAGTGCTCACTCTTAGAATGCTCACTTTGAGCACTGAGCGGTTTTTAAAACCACTTAACGGTCTGCTCTAACCGAGCGCTGAGTTGCTAGGAGATGAGAACTTTTCACCTGTTGTCAGTCATGTGATTAGCGAGCAGCGTCCCAACGATTCCCAAGCCTAAACGCACCCCTTGTTTTTTTTTTGCTCAGGTGATGATGATTATGACGTGGTGTTTGGCTCAAACAGATCATAGTTCAAAACTGCTCACTTGTGCTCTGAGCAGATCAGTCTGAGCGTAACTGAGCAACCCGTTAAGTAAATTCTGATCACTGAGCGCTGACTGAGTGACTGACTTAACGCACCCAAATGATAACAATCAAACAGGTGATGAGTTCGAGCAATAACAATCAAGAGTATCGTTCTTTCATCCGTCCCAGCGACAGCGCAGGGTGAGAGGTAATGATATTGGTGGCGTGTGAGCGTTTGTTTGTTTGTTTATTTGTTTGTCTCTAAGCAGGATTATGCAAAAATTGGATCCAAGTCATGGGGCGGGTTCACTGGCGTTCACATCCATTCATTATTTGGACTACGATTACGTGAAAACTACCATGGGCCCCCTTAGAACCCATTACATTTTGGAGCGGATTCGACTCACAGGCCGAGTCCACTAATGATAACAAAACTTAGAACGAAGCCAGCTCCCTGTGTGGGTGCACTAGAGACAAGGGGTTTGGACTGGGGTGTGCGGGGGGAGAGCCCAGAGTGCACCGCACTGCCCCCCTCCGGCTACGACCCGAGGGGGGCGCCACAGAGCGGCCAAACATACTCGCCCATTCACCTCCAGTCATTTGGACTTATTTTAGGACCGCCTATTTCTCGAGGGTATAAATAAGCGAGTGAACTCCTCCCACTTGGGCTCAGAAGCCAACAATGTGGGTTGATTGAAACAGCCATATCTCCATGTCACAGAGACGTGGGGTTTCGACTTAACAACACACAGTCTGTTAAAGGAGTTCAACTAAGAGTACTACAGAATTTCCATTAATCACGCAAACAGCAAAGAGGATAATGGCATAGGGTGAACTTCAACTGTATGTTTACAGGTTCCCAATCAAAAATAGATGCTTCAAATTATAACCCTAACAAGAGGCTACCCAGCTCAGTCTTTTGTGTTCCCGACCAAATAGCACCGTCATTACACCCATCTGAACTTACGAGCACTCCTCCCCTTTGCTTTTTGAATAGTATACTTTTTGAATTTGTCACAAAAAAATAGATTATTTTAAAAGCAGGGAATACGAAATGTCCAGACAGGCAGACAGGCAGACAGGCAGACAGGCAGACAGACACAGTAGACCATTAAAGATTATGTCCTCATTAGGCATAGGGAATTAAAAGTGGAGGATGAAAAGGTCAATGCGGAACCTTTGATAATTGTGTTGGGTCCTCTGATCTGGTTAATGAACAGTGATTGGCTTCCTCTGATCTCCTGTCAGTTATGCTAATAATTGATTGTAAATTCCTCAGTCATTTGGCAAATTAATGTGGGCGGAGACAGAGGCTCAGGATTGGCTGGTTCCTGATGTGGGCGGAAACAGAGGCTCAAGATTGGCTGGTTCCTGATGTGGGCGGAGACAGAGGCTCAGGGTTGGCTGGTTCCTGATGTGGGCGGAAACAGAGGCTCAGGGTTGGCTGGTTCCTGATGTGGGCGGAGACAGAGGCTTAGGATTGGCTGGTTCCTGATGTGGGCGGAGACAGAGGCTCAGGATTGGCTGGGCTGGACGGAGACTGAGGGAGCTGGCTATACTGAACGTTACCTTTACCTGTCAACTTCTCGTAACCTTAACCTTCTCTCTCGTTCTCTCTGTCTTTTGTTTTATCTTCTCTTCCCACCCTTTGTGCACCCTTACACGGCAACCCATGTGATGTGTGTGGGCGTGCGATTGTATTTGTTTACATACGTTCATGCGTGCTTGGGCACATGTACATGTAAACGCACATACATCGACACGCTTCACGCGTGAATGTATCACTGTCGGCGTGCACATGTGACCCCCCGTTCCGCTCGGGCGATTCCATACCGTGCGTCTCTCGTGTCCTCCTCCTGTCCTCTCATCTACCATTACTCTTCATCATCTCCTCCTCCTCCTCCCCCCCGTCCATCTCCAGGAGACGCCCTGCTGAAGCACAACGGCATGAAGTTCACCACCAAGGACCAGGACAACGACCACTCGGAGAACAACTGCGCCTCGTTCTACCACGGCGCCTGGTGGTACCGCAACTGCCACACCTCCAACCTGAACGGCCAGTACCTGCGCGGTCAGCACACCTCCTACGCCGACGGCATCGAGTGGTCCTCCTGGACAGGCTGGCAGTACTCCCTCAAGTTCACCGAGATGAAGATACGGCCCGCCCGCGACGACAGCAAATGAGGGACGTGACGAGGGAGGAAGAGGAGGAGAGAGAAAGAGAGAGAGTGAGGGAGAGAGTGGAGGGAATGGGAAGAGAGAGAGAATGGAGAAGATTTGGAAACGAATGTGGAGATATGTAGGATGAAAAGAAGAAAATGTTATGTAATCGGGGTGGCGGGGGCGGGGGGAGGGGTGAAACCATACACTAAGACAGCTAACCTGTATAGCTCATGTCTTCATCATTGTTTACTGACTCAAAAAGACCTCTATGATTGGCTGATGATTCCCTGCTGTTTCCTGTGTCCTTCTGTCCTTCCGATTTGACCCTCTCTGCCTCCCCTTTGCCCCAGGGGCTGCTAGTGTTGTGCTGACTAACATTCTCTGTAAGCCTCTAGCTGTCTTTTTGCTGAGTCATCACAGTAATTTTCTATTCTCACCACCTGTTCCCATTGTAAGAGTTTGCTTTGATTGGCTCCTCGGTGACATCTGTGACCTCACAGTCAAACCAACGTGACTCTCCTACTCGTCTATTAGTCTAACAGTCATGTCCATTCTCTCTCTCTCTCTCTCTCTCTCACACACACACACTCTCTCTCTCCTTGTATCCCTTCCAACAGTCCTTAGCCCGAGCCAGTGGAGGAAGTGTGTGTGTGTGTGTGTGTGTGTGTGTGCGTGTGTGTGTGCGTGCGTGTGCGGGAGTGTGTGTGTGCAAGTGTGTGTGCGTGCGTGCGTGTGTGCGTGTGCGTGCATGCATGCATGTGTGTGTTAGTAATTTATGATGCTGAGTCATGAGAAGTTCTGTTGTGTAGGAAATGAAACAGCCCTGAGCTGTGGACAGGAGAGGAGGTGGGAGGAGAGGAGAGGAGGAGGGGAGAAGAGGTGAGAGGTGGAGAGGAAAGGAGGAGAGGAGCGATGAGGACAGGGGAGGAGAGAAGAGCAGAGAGGAGGAGAGGGGACGAGAGATGAGGGTAGAGGAGGAGAGGTTGGGGAAGGATAATACAGAGGGGAGGAGAGAACAGAAAAATGGAGGAGATGGGTTGAATAGAGTCGAGTAAAAGGGCGTTCGGATTAGAGTGTAGTGAAGTACAGTAGAGTCCATCGAGGCACCACCACCTGACTGCAACTTGGCCAGGAAATACATTGTTCCCTATAGGACCACGTATCTCTACCAGCTCTGGTGCTGGCGAATGGGTCCGCGGGCCCAGTAGGAGGAGGAGATGGAGGAGAGGAAAGAAAGAAGCTGAAACAGAGGGGGGAGGACAGCCACAGGAGGGAGAGAGTGAAGGGAATAAACACACAGAGAGAGAGAGAGAGAGAGAATGAGTAGATGAAGTGGTGTGAGGAGGCAAACGAGAGGAGAGCATCGTCTGTCTGACTAAAGCCATTATGGAGCATATTGGGCACTTTGTCTGATCAGCCTGCTGCCAGCTGACCACTGGCCAACAGGCACTGCAGACACAGATGGCCATGTCTGTGTGTGTGTGTGTGTGTGTGTGTGTGTGTGTGTGTGTGTGTGTGTGTGTGTGTTTGACCTCTTATCACTGCTAAGTGCCCCCCCACCCTCCCCACCCCCAGAATTAATCTACAGTGATAGACAGACAGACAGACAGACAGACAGACAGACAGACAGACAGACAGACAGGCAGGCAGGCAGGCAGGCAGAAAGACAGACAGGCAGAAAGAAAGGCAGACAGAGACAGACAGACAGACAGACACACACACACACACACACACACACACACACACACACACACAATAGTGTTTGGGGCTCAGTACAGAGGGGAGCTCGGTGGCCCTTTGTCTCTAGAAACAGCAGCATCACAGGCACGTCCACCCGTTCGCCCAGACCAAGACTACGCCAACGTGTTGACCTCCTTAACCTTCACGGATCAACTGGCCATCACACTAAAACAACAATAAATCAATAACTCGCAGTCAGTTAGCGATGACTGGGCTCTCTCCATTCACATGCATGTATCAAGCTTTCTATCAGTCTACATGATCTATCTCGCACTTGAGTTCTATTTCTTTTTTCTTTTTGTAAGAAAGACACTATCTCTCTGCCCCCCTCCTTTCCACCCTCCTCACTGACCTCCTGTCTTGTTGTTTTTATGTTGCTGGTTGTCGAGCATTTTTAGTTGTTGTTATGATTCAGATTTTTATCTCTTCACACGCAGATAAGCGGAGGCTGTAATATATTGTTCGGCGCTATCAACCAGACATCATTTCCTTCTTAACAGGACCCCAGAAATGTGTTGACAACAACGAAAAAAAAATCTAAAAAAATTGTCTGTACAGTATTACGAGAAAAAAAATGCATCCATTTTGCTAACTAGTGGGGATGGAATTGTGCAATTCTCAATATTTTTTAGTTGATGTATCATTGTTTTATATTTGTTGTTTGCTTTCATGATTGTTTTCCTTATATACTAAAAGCTTTAAGATATCTATGTAGATTTATTGTACAGTGTGTATGGATTTTAGAGCATGTGAAACTGTTTTCATACTATGCCAAAAGACAAAAGACAGCTCACGCTACACAGACTTTACAAACAAGAGAAGACAGAAGAGGAAAGAACAGAACTCTAGAACTGTGGAACTCTAGAACTCGAGAGCTCTGGAACCAGAGTGTTCTTTTCAACCCTCGCCTGATTGACAGAAGGTGCGGCCTGCTCTGGTTTGGGGCTGGCATGAAGAGGTGGGGTTAAATAAGCACAAAAGGAATAATCCAATCAAATCAAAGCAGCACAACCTCATCTCTACACCAGTGGTGACAACGGCACAACAGGGACACATGTTTGTGTTGGGTCTGGCGGACATTTTGGCTCTGGTAAAACGACTGGCTATGGCGGACATTTTTGGCTCTGTGAAACACGCTGGCCTGGCAGACGTTTTGGTTGACTTTTAAGCTCTGTGGGGTGTTGTGCTTTGGCTGACAGGAGACAAACCCAAATCAGATGCAGGAGCCCTGCGGTACACACACACACACACACACACACACACACACACACACACACACACACACACAAAGAGGGGAGGAGCAGCCAGCCAGCTACTGTAGTCAACCCACAGGCTCTGTCTCTGACCAGACTGTCCAGCTCAGCTCACAAACAGAATCACAGACACCCGACCGTATCACACTAATCATGTTACCGTGGAAACAAACTGGCAGATAGGTTTGGGGAGTGAGATGTTGGAGTCAGTTGGTGTACAGCGAGATATAAATGTTGCCACAAATTGAAAATAGAAATGCTGTACAGGTATATGAAAAATTAATCAATGTTGGAGTATGAGTCAGACGATGATCGTGAGTCACCGGAGGTGTGTGTGTGTGTGTGTGTGTGTGTGTTTGTGCGTGTGGAAATCCTCAATGTAAATGTGATGCTTCTGTACAATTTGCCTCCCCGCTATTTGTAAATTTCCTAAATAAAGGAAAGATTTGCCGATATGTGATTTATGACCCCTAAACCGACTGGGGACGTAGTATGGCACTTGCCTCCCTGCACCCTGTACCCCCTCCCTCCTGCCCCAACTCACCTGGGCTTTGAGTAGTGCATGTCATACCTTCACCTTCCTACACACTCCCCTCCAAATCTGTCTGTCATTGTGTGTGTGTGTGTGTGTGTGTGTGTGTGTGTGTGTCCCTCTTACCTCAACCACCCTCCCTTCACCCACCCCTACTTTCCCTCAACGCCCACTTCCTCCGCCTAGTGGGTACTCTCTAGAACCCCCCCCCCCACCCCACCCCCCTCCACAGTCCCTTCTCTAGATCACACCCCCCCTCCACAGTCCCTTCTCTAGATCACACCCCCCCTCCACAGTCCCTTCTCTAGATCCCCCCACCCCCCTCCACAGTCCCTTCTCTAGATCCCACCCCCCACCCCCTGCACAGTCCCTTCTCTAGATCACACACACCCCCCACCCCCTCCACAGTCCCTTCTCTAGATCCCCCCCCCCACCCCCCCCACCCCCTCCACAGTCCCTGCTCTAGATGCCCCCCCTCCACAGTCCCTTCTCTAGATGCCCCCCCTCCACAGTCCCTGCTCTAGATCCCACCCCCCCCCACCCCCTCCACAGTCCCTGCTCTAGATCCCCCCCCCCCCTCCACAGTCCCTGCTCTAGATCCCCCCCCCCCCTCCACAGTCCCTGCTCTAGATCCCACCCCCCCCCCCACCCTCCACAGTCCCTGCTCTAGATGCCCCCCCTCCACAGTCCCTTCTCTAGATACCCCCCCCCACCCCCCTCCACAGTCCCTGCTCTAGATCCCCCCCCCCCCTCCACAGTCCCTGCTCTAGATCCCACCCCCCCCCCCACCCCCTCCACAGTCCCTGCTCTAGATGCCCCCCCTCCACAGTCCCTTCTCTAGATGCCCCCCCTCCACAGTCCCTGCTCTAGATCCCACCCCCCCCACCCCCTCCACAGTCCCTGCTCTAGATCCCCCCCCCCCTCCACAGTCCCTGCTCTAGATCCCACCCCCCCCCCCCACCCCCTCCACAGTCCCTGCTCTAGATCCCCCCCCCCCCCTCCACAGTCCCTGCTCTAGATCCCATCCCCCTCCACAGTCCCTGCTCTAGATCCCCCCCCCCCTCCACAGTCCCTGCTCTAGATCCCCCCCCCCCCCTCCACAGTCCCTGCTCTAGATCCCCCCCCCTCCACAGTCCCTTCTCTAGAACCCCCCCCACCCTCCACAGTCCCTGCTCTAGATCCCCCCCCCCCTCCACAGTCCCTGCTCTAGATCCCCCCCCCCTCCACAGTCCCTGCTCTAGATCCCCCCCCCCCCCTCCACAGTCCCTGCTCCAAGTGCATAACTCATGTCTGTTTTTTAATTTCTCCTCTCTGTGAAGTAATATAGATTGTTTTGCGGAATCTTGATACTGTGTTTTAATGTTATTGTCAACATTTAATAAACATTCACATTTTATAAGTGGGAACCTCTCGATGTATGTTGTTTGTGCAACGGAAGGACGCTATCTGTGTGTGTGTGTGTGTGTGTGTAGGTGTCTGAGTGTACGTGAGTGTGTACGTGTGTGTGTGTGTGTGTCAATCATCATCATGCACAATAACACAATAGCATAACAATCACAGTGTTATTTCAGTAATGTCTCGTAGAGTTTGGTACCATAACTAGGCTTTAGCATAATAAACTAGAACGCTCATTCTAATGGTACGTTCACGCCGCAGAATTTGCAATTTGCCAAAATAGCTTTTTCAGAATCGCTTTTTAATAAATCGCTCGGGAATTGCTTCGGGGCGGTTGACATGCAACGAACGTAAACGACGCTCGCGCCTGGATGCCGAATGGTCCCCCCGCGCGCTCTGCGCCAAAGCGGGGAGGCGCCCAACACGGGCGCCATGCATCAAAAGAGAGGGGCGTCGCACGGGCGGAGGAGGGTGATGAAAGATCCACGGCTCTATGACAGCGGGAGAGACAACACAGATGAGATACAGCGGGGCACGATAAACATATTTGTATGCTGGAGCTGAAAAACCCAAGAGGAGACGCTGCGGCATGAGTCACCTCTCTCTCAAAGAAGGCTTTTAAAAAAAAAACACTTAACCCAACCCTGTCTGGACTTCGCCTGTTCTGGGAGAATGACAAAGACAAACTATCCGAATGAGAAGGTGAGGATGGAGGGAGATGGAGAGAGACAGAGAGAGAGAGAGAGAGAGAGAGAGACAGAGAGAGAGAGAGGGAGGCAAGGAAAGAGAGAGAGGGGGGCAGAGAGGCAGAGAGAGAGAGAGAGGGAGGCAAGGAAAGAGAGAGGGGGGGCAGAGAGGCAGAGAGGGAGAGAGAGAGGGAGGCAAGGAGAGAGAGAGGAGAGAGAGTGGGAGAGAGAGAGGAGGAGGAGAGGATATCACTCTTGTCTTGTGAATCATGTTGAGAACAAACAAGGCCAGACAAAGAGAGTGTCAGTCTGGTCTGCCCTAATAAGGTGGCAAGTCAAAGAACAGACGCACGCTGGCTCCATTCACAACAATCACACCTCTCTGTGTGTCCTGTTCACAGTCACTCTCCCTCTCTCTCTCTCTCTCTCTCTCTCTCTCTCTCTCTCTCTGTGTCCTGTTCATCAGTCACTCTCCTCTCTCTCTCTCTCTCTCACTCTCTCCTCTCTCTCTCTCTCTCTCTGTGTGTCCTGTTCATCAGTCACTCTCCCTCTCTCTCTCTCTCTCTCTCTCTCTCTCTCTCTCTCTCTCTCTCTGTGTCCCTGTTCATCAGTCACTCTCCCTCTCTCTCTCTCTCTCTCTCTCTCTCTCTCTCTGTGTCCTGTTCATCAGTCACTCTCCCTCTCTTCTCTCTCTCTCTCACTCTCTCTCTCTCTCTCTCTCTCTCTCTCTCTCTCTCTCTCTCTGTGTGTCCTGTTCATCAGTCATCTCCCTCTCTCTCTCTCTCTCTCTCTCTCTCTCTCTCTCTCTCTCTCTCTGTGTCCTGTCATCAGTCACTCTCCCTCTCTTTCTCTCTCTCTCTCACACTCTCTCTCTTCTCTCTCTCTCTCTCGCTCTCTGGTGTCCTGTTCATCAGTCACTCTCCCTCTCCCTCTCCTCTCCTCTCTCTCTCTCTCTCCCTCTCCCTCTCTCTCTTCTCCTCTCTCTTCTCTCTCTCTCTCTCTGTCTCTCTCTCTCTCTCTCTCTCTCTCTCTCTCTGTCTCTCTCTCTCTCTCTCTCTCTCTCTCTCTGTGTGCTATCTGCTCTCTCTCTCATCCCACTTATTCAATGTTAGGACACATTTGAATAGTCTCATCAATATACAGTACACACACAGATAGACTCTCTGGGAAGCCAGGCACTGTCTTAAGAGACTTCAAATTTACTTTTCACAATTAAATAGACGTGAAAGATGAAAATTAATTAATTTCTGTACTCCCTACTCACTCACACTCTCTCTCTCTCTCTCTCTCTCTCTCACGCACACACACACACGCACATACACACACACACACATTTCCTCTGTTTGTATTCAGTGCACGCAGACTCTCATTGCCATGCTCTGCCTGCAGTATATGGCGTCGCTCTTATCCCGGAGACGGAGTGTGTGACAACGTCACGATCCTCATCCACGCCGGCTCGGAGACGGAGTGTGTGACAACGTCTGAGGCCGGCTCACGATCCTCATCCACGCCGTGACATCACAACATGACTCTATGATGCACCAGCCTTCAGCCCAGCTCAGATAAAGCAATATTAACGTACGCGCATGCGGACGTGCTTGGCCTATGCTACCCAGCGGATAGAGTTATCTCAATAATGACGCTTCCCATCTCCGTGGGGGGCCAGAAATGTCAGGAGGAAATAGTGGGAATTTTATTACCCCTCCCGGTCTCCCTGCCAACTTAGCCCACTCCCAACCCGCCCTCATTAGCATATTCAAGCCAAGGGAGGAGAAACTGAGACAAAGGTGTTTTTTTCTTACCCATCCCCTGCTGACGGGCCGATCATACTCTTCCCATTAAAGTATGAAGGCACAATCAAGACAACTCCTCTCCCCCTTTCTCTCTCTCTCTCTCTCTCTCTCTCTCTCTCTCTCTCTCTGTCCATCTCTTTATATCCCGCTGTCTTAAAGCTGTAATTCTGTCTGTTGTATGCTTTGTCTGTTATGTTTTTCATATTCTTTTCTGCTATGGGAGATGATAGAATGTCTGTGTGATCGGCTTGTTAATGTCTGTCTATGATCATGTATGTGCAACTCTGTGTGCGTGTATGTGTGTGTGTGTGTGTGTGTGCGTGTATGTGTGTGCTTGTGTGTGTGTGTGTGCTTATGTACAGTATGTGTGTGTGTGTGTGTGCGTGCGTGCTTATGTGTGTGTGTGTGCTTATGTGTGTGTGTGTGCTTATGTGTGTGTGCCCGTTAAGACCCTCCCTACTGCAAGTATCGTCCCTCGGCATCTACCTTCCCATCAGACCCCTCTCCGCGGCGCGCAACATTATCGTGTGTGTGTCTAATTGATGGCGTCGGCGTGTACACCGTCCCCCGGGAGCCGTGCAGTCGGAGCCCGGGACCGACTTATTACTGCTGACACCTCACACGTACAAAACAGCCATTAACAATACTTCCCCTCCCATGGGGACAGGTGATGGAGGCGTGGGGGGAGGAGAGTGAAGGTGCGGAGGGATGGAGTGTGAGCTCTGAGCCGCAGGGGCTGTTATTAAAACGACACCGGGCGCGTTCACTAGCACTTTGGGAGACTGGGAATGATGGAATAGCCTAGCGAACGTCTGTACTGAATGCAAGGGTTTCTGTGAGGATAGCCTTTTCTTTGGGGTGCTTTATGGCTCTTTGCGTCGAAGGGTAAAAGGATAACAGTTAGCCATGCGTCATAGAGAAGTGTAGAGTTAACTGGTGCTAGTTGAGGCTGGAGTGGGGTTCAGCACTATGCTTCAAGTCGAGCAGCTTCGGAGCGTTAAGAGCCCAGTGACAGCCATATGGAGAACAGCAAGAGTCTAGCTTAGGACACAGCAGGATGGTGTCTGCCAGAGAGAGAGGGAGAGAGAGAGATAGAGAGAAGGATGGAAAGAGGGAGAGAGAGGCTGAGAGGGTCGCTCTCTTCCTCTGTTTCTCGTTAAAACGCTGTGACGATTCCTTGTTGGCCGGTCGTTCCCTTGGCTTGACAATTTCTCCGCACACACCCGTACAGTCCACACACACACACGCACACACACACACACGCTC
>NC_140241.1:26315959-26338459 GCF_949987555.1 Borostomias antarcticus
TGTGGCACGTCGGGCGTGTGGGAACTGCCTCTGGATCATTGTTCAGATTCATACACGCTGCAATGTTCAGTTCATTAATTTATAAATGATGAATTAAAGATTTAACACAGTAGATTAAGCTCACGCCTAATTGATTATGAGTGTTAGGGTACGTTACTGCTCATAGCAATTATTAAGTTCCCACTTTGTGTGTGTGTGTGTGTGTGTGTGTTTCTTTTTGTATCATTTCTGTTGATCTGGTCTGTTTTTTGTGCGTGGCTGTAAGCAAGCACACCATGTATCACAAATGTCAGGTTGTCCCTCCCTGGCTCCCTTCCCTTGTTGACCTGCAGTTCTATGTTGCTACCACAAGAGCATTTACCGTTTTCGGCCAAAGGAGGGCAGCAACAGGCTTAGATAGATAGTGGCCGTGTCCGAAATGTCTGCTACCTGCTATATAGCAGGCGAGAAGTAGCATGCTACTTCAAACCTGTGCCTGCTACCTCTCGCCTGCTATTCTCGCCTGCTACCTCGCCTGCTACCTCACCTGCTATATTGGCAAAAAAAACAGTGAAAAACATAGCATAGTTCAGAGCATGCTATTCCAGATGCTACGTCACTGTTCAGCAAAATTTTCAGGACAGCTGTTATGGCTGACTCCGGTGACTGTCAGGCGGGGCAGAGCGAAGGAGTTTTTAAATGAAAGTATTGACTTAATTTGTCGATTAACTTTTTTTTTTCTCCATCAAATATCTTAGTTAAAACGACAGAGAGCTACAAATGCGGTTTTGTGTATATATGTGGGGTAGAAATTAGATTTCGAGAACTCACAATATCGTAGCTAACTAGTAGCCCTGTAGCCATGGAAACGCAACATTACCGGCTAAGTTAGCCAGCCAGTGGAGCGGTCATGTACGTAACGACGTAACCCACGCATTCCCATCACCTGACTTGAGTAGCATGCTACATTTTCTCGCCTGCTATATCGTTTTCATGGAGAAGTAGGTACTAAGTAGCATGCTACTTCTCGCCTGCTATATAGCAGGTAGCAGGTAGCAGGCATTTCGGACACGGCCAGTGGTTCCAGAACCTGCAGTTCTATGTTGCTACCACAAGAGCATTTCCGTTTTTGGCCACAGGAGGGCAGCAACAGGCTTAGATAGACTGTGTTCCTTGTTCAGTGGGCAGCAACAGGGTTAGATAGACTGTTCCTTGTTCAGTTTCAGCAATTCAATGAGTATTTGAGTTAGGCTATTTAGTTTATTTTTTTAAGTATTTATGTTAGTTATACCTTACCTTTGTCCAGAAACAGAAGTTGAACCAATTGCAGCAACATAGCTAACATTACAGGAATCATCAGTGTAACTGCTTTAGCCACTGACCACTACCATTAATGTTATGGAAGCTGCTGCTAGTTGTTGTGAGCTCATGAGCTAACTGGCTATCTCGCTCTTATTGTGCAGGATTAGTATTGGAAGCATTGGAACTGATGTGTCCAGGTGACAAGACATTATTTCATGGTATTTCAATTCACAGTTATTTCAGTGGCATGACTAGCTTCCGTCCTACCCGTCCTGAACAGAAACAAGCCAGCCATGCACATAAGCCAGTCTGGACCTGGCCTGGTTTTCCTGCATTTCTGTGTGTGTGTTTGTGTGTGTGTGTGTGTGTGTGTGTGTGTGTGTGTGTGTTTGCCCCTTACTGCATGGCTCTCTGTCTGGGGCCTACCTTGTGCCTGGGCCGTCCGAGGGCCCCAGCATCCCAGCCTGCCGGCCCAGGCAGTGTGGCCCCATGCCCGCTGTGACTGATTTACTCTAGTCAGGCCCCACACTCATCTAAAATGCATGAAGGCCAAAGAGGCTATAATACTCCAGTCAGATCAGACTACTACCACACTCATCCTCCCTTCTCACCCTCTCCTCACCCCGTCCTCCCCACGCCCTGACTCACCCAGACTGCTCGCACCGGGACCAGAGGGTACAGGACACGCAAGGAAACCTTTGTCTGAACTTTGTGTTTGCATGCCAGGGGACAAATGAAGACAATCCGCCATCTACTACAATGACAGAAGCAGAGAGGGCAGTTAGGGTCGACCATATCTCGACAACCGGGCCTAGCTGCCAGAGGGCGCGGCGGGGACTCAGATAGGGGATTGTTTTTCCTCTCCCTTTCTCTCTTTTCAATTGGCTTCAACTACGAGACGACGAAAAACAAATTTGAATGAATTACCATAGAAGGACATTGCGAGCGTGCATATTGAGCGTCTTCTTATGCATGCAGCAATTTCAGAGTTGGTTTCTGCCTGTTTACTATAGTGGTGAATGTTATAGGGTGAAATTAATATCCCTTCTTTGCGCTTCACTAAGATTTTATTTCACGGTAAACTGTCAGCATCTTAGGCCTTCACATGCTGTGGATTTGTATTGTAGGATTGTCTGGAACATAACTTGTACCAGGAGCAGCTGTGGCTCCGTGGTAGAGCGGGTTACCCAATGATCATAGAGTTGGCGGTTCGAATCCCCTACTATCTAGCAGCTAGTGGGTAAAAATAATAATTAATAATAACCATCGAAATTCACTTAATCTGAATCCAAAGCAAAAGAATATCTACTCATGTTTCATTTCATGTTTGGCCAAATTAATTAACTTTAATGAAAGAAAATAGGATCAACAAATCAATATAGGGGGTGTAAGATTATTATTATTATTATTATTATTATTTTCCTCTTGCTCGTGCGCCCCTCTGGCCATTCGCCGCCCTAGGCAGCCGCCTATTTCACCTATGCCAAGAAACGGCCCTGGAGGGTCTGTTTGGCTACATTCTCATCTGTAGGCTTCACCATTGTTTCAATTAATCGAGTCCAGTGTGCACGTTGTGGCCTCATTGTAGTGGTGTTGAACTGCCCTGTAGGCTCATTTGTTCTGAGATTGGTTGTGTCAACTTAATTATTGTATTCTTAATTTAGGCTTGTGCCTCTGACAGCAATGTAACTTGTGTTATTGCTCTCTCCCACTCTCTCTGTGCATCATCTTCAGCGGTGCAATTGCTGTGTGTGAGTGAGTGAGTGAGTGAGTGTGTGTGTGTGTGTGTGTGTGTGTGTGTGTGTTTTTGCTTGTGGTGAAGTATTAGTGAAGTAGGCTATTGACTTGAGTGCTGTGCCCTAATGGGGGTGTAATTTCTCAGTGAGTGCATTGCACCGTTTTGCATTGCCCTAAAGGGGGTGTAATTTATAGGCCACCAGTGTAGTTTTCCTCTACATTTTTTACATTTAAAAACACCACTCCTCAAGAGTCCTTCTGGTGCCTAAAGAACCTCCCGTCCTAGAATGTTTTGAAAGCGCACCCCCAAAAAAAAAACTACTACACAGCTACAGTCACTAATTCCACATTCTAGAAGAGGACCCCAGGTTTTGAGTTATGTGTGTGTGTGGGGGGGGGAGGGGGGGGTAATGGAAGACTGGCAAGTGTATTTTGAACAGGCATACATCTTAAAGCTAAATCTTATCTACGGTCAGATCAATAGTTGGTTGTTAAACGGAATTGTAAGAGTTCCTATTCAGTTATGGGTGCATTCATTTCGGTTTGTGGTGTATGCCGGAGGTGATGATTTCAATGGTGAATTTTCACTGATTCAGTTGATTTATCTGCCCCTGCTGTGAGTAATGCATTCTATACATGTTTAGACTGACTGTATAGATAGATCAGTTTCCCTTTATATAAAGAGAGAGAGAAAGAGAGATGAAGACTCAGATTATACAGTACATAAACATAGTGAGAGAGAGAGAGAGAGAGAGATGGAGAGATGAAGAGTGAAGGGATATGGAGAGAGGGAGAGTTTGACATCTAAAAAGTCTTTATTGACCAGTCAAAACTGCCATAATCCTGTCAAAATAAATTATAGCACAGAAAATCAATCAAACACATTCATATTACTGACATTGGATTGTAAAAAGGGGAGAGAGAGAGACAGAGAGAGAGAGAGAGAGAGAGAGATGAAAATAGCACCACCTCTCTCAGGGGAGAGTCTCTCTCATCTTTTCTTCTCACTCTCTCCAGTTTTGTCTTTCACCCTCACCCTCTGTTGTCCAGAGCATCCTCCTAATGGCTCGGACCTTCTCTCCTCCTCCTCCTCCTCCTCCTCCTCCTCCTCCCCATCTCTGTCCGGTACTTACCGTGAGGACCAGGTACAGTGTCCTCCAGGCCTGACGCTGTACACGGCTGCTCTCTGCTCCCCCCAAACGGAGCGGCGGTGTGCTCAGAGAGACTAACACTTTTCTGTGTGTCTCAGAGGTTGGAAAGTGACGCGGTGTAAAACGATGCCCCTCTGGATGAGTGAATGATGCATGACTGGGTTTTTTTGCTTTATTTTTTTGACAAACATAGTATATTAACAATCACAATGGACAGATATACAACAGTATACAATACAACAGTCAGGCTTCATCTCATGTACTGCACACACACACACAAATGCGCACGCCCTCGTACACACAAACACACACACGCACACACATTCTGAACACACAGTGGAGTGTTGCTTTTCTTTGTGTGTGTGTGTGTGTGTGTGTGTACATGTGTTTGACTTCGGGCATGCTTGCATGTGTGTGTGTGTGTGTGTGTGTGTGTGTGTGTGTGTGTGTGTGTGTGGGTGGGTGGGTGGGTGTGTGTGCATGTCTACGTGTGTGTGTGTGTGTGTGTGTGTGTGTGTGTGTTCACTACTCTGTGTGCACTGAGCCATCCTACAGGTAGATAGAGAGATACTTAATAATCCCAGTGGGGTAAAATTGAATGCTTCAGCAGTGGAAAAGTACAGCAGCAGTGGGGGGGAAAGTACAGCAGAATAAAGAATATGCAAAGAGAATATACTGCACATAATACATAGATTCAATTAAATGACAAGAAATATATACATATAGTATATACATGAATATAGAATATATACAGGTACATACATACATGCATACATACATACATACATACATTTAGTCTCTATACATATGTACAGTATACTAATACTTAAATATGCAGATATGCACACATCCGCAACACTAATGAAGTGATGGATGGTGCATATGGTGTCATGGTTTTGCCATTAGTTCTGGCATTTAGGATCTTGCCATCTGGCTCTGCTTCACCACGTGTCAACACACACACACACACACACACACACACAGACACACACACAGTGCTTGCTAGTCCATCAATATCATACTGTAGACTAGTGGCTCCCAACCTTTTTTTTCTTCGGTACCCATTAAGCTGTTTTGCCAATAGTACCCCCTCACTCATGTGTGTTGATGATTCTCCTAAGGCCTGGATTACACTCATGAGTTTTTTCATGGCTACGTTTCCGAATGGGGAAAACAATCCGTGATTAGACATTAAATTATACGTACAGATCTGTTTAAATCTCTCATCACACTAACATGCCCGAAAACACATATCAACCACCATTAAAGAGCATAGCAAACAGGTGATTTACGAGTTCGAGTTAAAGCAATCAAGGTTATCATTAGGTGTGTTTCCATTAACTTTTTTCGCAAAATAAAAGCAATATTTCTAAAGTTTCGACAAAGTACAATAGGCTGGGTGCATTAAGTAGCGCTATAGAACTTCCGGGTGCGTTGCTTGGCATAAGAGTTTCCGGTCGCCGGCCATTCGTTCATTCGTTCGTAAACATTAGCATTATTAGCAGACTGCTACCATGTCACAAAAGAAACAAAAACGTCTGTTCAAATACCAACGCCGTGACTCCGGCTCCAATGAGCACTGTTGTGTGCCACAGTGTGCGAATTCGGCCCGATATAATTCAAGTCTAAGTTTCCACAGCTTCCCAAGCAACGGCGAGGAAAGGGCTAGGTGGCTAGCTAAGATTCGCAGGGATGCCTTCACCGTGACCCAGAGCACCAGAGTGTGTAGTCGGCACTTTAAAGCTGGTGATTTTGCGGTGTCAACTACAGGTGAGGATCAGAATAAGATAAGATCCGAATCCGATTTTAAATTTGGATACTAATTTTATTGTTAATGTATGCAAGTTGAAATTGTGTTAGCTAGCTAACGTTATGGGTTGGGTTTATTGTTAGCTATTGTTAGCTAGCGCATTTGGGATGGGGATGTAATACGTTTTTTTTCCAGCACTTCTAAATGCTTTATAAATGTATCAGTTACTTTTATTAAGGTTACTCTAAACTAGTCCTAGTCTCCCTCTCCTTCACCATGTCACTAGCTGATGTGTGGTGAGCTGTAGTGCGCACTAGCTGCTGCCTTAGCATCACCCAGGTGGGTGCCCCCCCCCTTCCCCACAGCGCTTTTATTATATTAGAGAATACTTATTGTAAATGTTGTATAGCTGTTTTTCTCTATGTAAAGTGCTTTGAGTAGGGAACTTCACCTTAAAAAGCGCTATATAAATTAACGACGGCGACTACACACTCTGGTGCTCTGGGTCACGGTGAAGGCATCCCTGCGAATCTTAGCTAGCCACCTAGCCCTTTCCTCGCCGTTGCTTGGGAAGCTGTGGAAACTTAGACTTGAATTATATCGGGCCGAATTCGCACACTGTGGCACACAACAGTGCTCATTGGAGCCGGAGTCACGGCGTTGGTATTTGAACAGACGTTTTTGTTTCTTTTGTGACATGGTAGCAGTCTGCTAATAATGCTAATGTTTATGAACGAATGAACGAATGGCCGGCGACCGGAAACTCTTATGCCAAGCGACGCACCCGGAAGTTCTATAGCGCTACTTAATGCACCTAGCCTATTGCGACTTGCCGGTGTTTCCATTGAAAGGTCCTTTGCGCGAGAGTCGTAATTCTCGTAGTCTAGTCTCGCGATTCACGCAAAGCGCAATTCACGCAAAGTGCAACCAGGAAGTAAACAAACCGTTGTAATATTTGAACTTTATGTTAGCTTTCCCCCCGGCTCCGCTTTTAAACAGCGCGCATTTCTCAGCTAAGTATCGTTGCTTTAGGGTCTTCCACTTGCTCCGGAGGGTTGGCCATAGTTTTCCGTACCCCTTCTCCCTCATTTCTTCTTCGTGGCACATTTTACCAGCAGATGACACATTAGGTAAAATGAGGTGACAACCTAGTTACGTGATCAGGATGGTGAGAGAAGCTCTGTTCTGTGTGAGATCCTTCCTGCTGCAGTGTCATTTCCTTTTTCACTGTCGGTTCACACACACACACACACACACACACACACACACACACACACACACACACACACACACACACACACACTTGTCCTTATTTCACCTGTCACACCATCACACCTCCTTGAATATCTAATATTAAGAAACATGATCCAACAGACCGCTATAATTAGGTGAGGATGAGACTCATGAAATAAGGAAATAAATGAGGGGGGGGGGGGGGTGGAAGGAAGGGTACAAACATTAGCCTGTAGCCTGATCACTGTGCTGTGTGGTGTACAGACATTATGAGTATAACAGCAATGTTTGATAGATAGATAGATAGATAGATAGATAGATAGATAGATAGATAGATAGATAGATAGATAGATAGATATTAGCTTTATTGATCCCCAATGATAAATTATGTTTTGGCACATTACACACAACAAAGGCACAATGTACAGTATGCAAGAAGTACAAAATGTACAAAGAATGTACAGTCAATTCTACAATCTCATGTTGGACAACAAAAGACACATTCAGGGACTCTCGATTTAATTGGCCAACCTGCAGGCCGTCATGGACAATATCTCCCACTCTCTTCATGACACTCAGGCAGGTCAGGCAGAGGAGCGCTGTCGGCCACAAGCTGATTCTGCCACGGTGTTCAACAGAGCACTCGATGGACCCCTCCATCACTCGCTCCCTGCCAAGGTTATTATAGTTAACGAAGCCTAAAATTATAGAGAAAATGTCCTTAGTTTTAGTCTTTTTCATTTCATACATCAGCCTAGTATTTTGGGTGGATATGAAATCTATCCTCCATTTTCTCTGTAGCTGTGCCCCTGTGCAGAAGTAACCTGACGTACGCCAGATGGTTTGTTTAGCACCGAGTGAAACAACATGAGCTCGCGAGATCAGGGGCCTCATTTATCAAAGAGCGTGTAAATTCAGGTGTAAAAGAGGGCGTACGACGAAAACGCGGAAAATGCGAAATGTAGCGTACGACGAGAATATTTACACGCTTTTCGGATCTATCAAAAATGTCGTATGCCCTTTTCTGCACGGGAAATCCGAGACCGGCGGGGAAGAGAGCGTACGCGCACGCGCCCCGTGTTCCGCCCCCTCCACGCCCTAATCCAACCATATATGGTCAAAACCATGAGTGGCCAAACGTGGTTTCCCGGAAGGAACCGGCTTAAAAAGGTAGCGTGGAGCACCCAGGCGGGACAATGAAACATGGAACGAAGAGCAAAGAAGAGGAACTTTTCGGAGACGGAGGTGCATGTGCTAGTTGGTGAGGTCCACGTGAGGAAGGCAATCCTCTTCGGAAGGTATAAATCGCCTACGTTTGTCTGTTTGCTCCTACAGCTTAGTAGCCTACTTTAGCTACGTGTTGTGCATCTAGGATTGGGCATACACGGACATACTGTAACATGTGGCTGCGAGTGAAGCAAACATTCCCAACATCATGTGGCCGGCTATGATTGATTTAGGACCACAAACATGTAACAATAACCCCAGATGATCACTTCATAATGTTGGACCACATTAGACATTGCCCCCCATGGGAGATTAATACTCATCTAAATCACCCGGTAAATCACAGCATTTATTTGACTGCCAACAGAAAAACATATCAAATGAATATGGCTGCACAATGAAATGTTTAATGCATAATCAAGTTCACAGACAAACTCAAAGAAAATGATTGAAATTGTTTCTCCAGACTCTGACGTGGGGTGGGACTCAGAGGAGGGGGAGTCTGCAGTGGTCCTGGACCTGACGGTCATGCCCCCGCGAGT
The DNA here is from genome assembly GCF_949987555.1 of Borostomias antarcticus. Lineage (NCBI taxonomy): Eukaryota > Metazoa > Chordata > Actinopteri > Stomiiformes > Stomiidae > Borostomias > Borostomias antarcticus. The sequence goes on from NC_140241.1 coordinate 26,324,881, forward strand.
TGCAGCCTCCACCTCCAGCGCCACGACCTCCAGTGCCTCCACCTTCTTATCAGCTTTGAATATATATCTTGGCAAACATAACACGGGATGATGTACAAGGAGGGGACAGATACCTAGTGAAAGTACTATTGGTTGCTAGTAATAAGACAATAACGAGGGCTTGGTATAAGGTGGAACGCCCAACCAAGGAGCAGTGGCTGGGTGTTGTGGAGGAGATGTATGTTAGGGAGAGGTTCACGCATGCATTGAGGATGCAGGAAGGAAAGTTTGAAGGGAGATGGGAAAAATGGATGGATTATAGAAGGAAGTGTGATGATACCACTAATATTAAAATTGTCATATTTGAGTAAGAAAAAAAAGCTGCATGGATGGATGTACCCATAAGCTGTTATTGTAGGTTTTTATGTTTTATTGTATTGTCGTTGTATGGATGGAAAATGCTAATAAAGATTAAAAGTAAATAAGACAAAGAATATGTATCTTGGCTATGGACACACCAACAAGCCAGCCGTCACGCGCAGCGCCTGCCTCCAGTCTAGCCCTACCCTGCTGTGCGCCAGGATGAATGAGTCATGCGTGGAGCCAGGCCACCGTGCCACTACACTTGTGATGAGCATGTCGGCGTCACATATGATTTGGGTATTTCTAGTGTGCACATTTTAGCGATTCACATAGACGTATTCATTCATTGATGGTGCCCTTATGTGGGTGCAGTCGCCATCGCCGTCACCTCTTTGGAGTTCTATCTCGGCTAGTAGGCCGAGTAGCGCCGGATTCATTTAGGCTCGCATTACGCACAGGAGGACTGTCATTTATATGCTTACCAAAGAGCAAACGGGTCCACATGATCACATATTAATGACAATCTAATTGGTCAATTATTGCCGTTTGATGGAGTGCCTGCATTAGGTGTGTGACATATAGCGCGGAAAGGTTTGGGACAGCGCATAGGTTCATTTTGGGGAACAAATCCATATCGGAGCATGAATGAGCCGGTTAGAGGACACGTCTAATCTTGCATTGCGATATATGTTTGTGCTGAATTGGGCTATTAGCCTACATGTATGTGCGTTCATGAACTGTCGCTCTTACGCCCGGCTCACACGCTTGCGTTTGATGCGTCAACTTTGACGGATGCCATTCACTTTCAATGGCCGCAGCCGAATGGCATTCTGGTTCCGTTGTTGTCCCGGTGCGTTGCGTTGCCTGCGTTGCTAGCGTCGAAAGTTAAAATATTTCAACTTTCAGATGCGTTGCCGGAGCTGCCGACCAATCAGATGTCTTGACGGAGAAAGACGTCATCGCAAGGCGGGATTTCACATTTTTCGATACCAAGATGGAGGACAATCGCTGTTTGAATTGTTTGTTTTCAGGATAGGATGTACCCAATACCTGCGGGCACCACGTTCACGTTGCCTCAACCACAATGCATAAACGATCGCCACACGTTCGACCAGATTAGCATCCATGACAGCACTAAACGAAAAGCCGGGTGGGTTTTCAAAATAGTTCGCGCTAGCAGGTTCGGAGAATATACTCGGCTGTTGCGAGCGCAGTTTTGGACAATGTGATTGGTTGTTGTTGCGTGCGGCAGAAACGCCTTCCGCCATCCGTCAATGTTGACGCATCAAACGCAAGCGTGTGAGCCGGGCGTTATTCTCTCCGTCAAACATAGTAATTCACCGACGCACCACCTGCGTCGCCAGTTCCCCCTGTGTTCAAGAAGGGCGTAGAACACCGTGTAAATCGGTAGGACAAGCTGAGAGGTGTCCTACAAAAGCGCGGAGAAAGGCGACTAAATTTTCGCCCTTACGGCTTGATAAATCGCAATGTGGGGGGGGCAAATGGCGTACGCCTGAACTCGCGAAAAAGACCGTGTAAAAGAAGGCGTACCTCAATGATAAATGAGGCCCCAGGATAGACTCATGAGGCTAGCGCAGAAGAAAAAAAATACGACATAACAACTCAACTAAAATTTTCCAAAAACTAAACTAAACTAGCAACCCGCTTTAAAAACTATTTAAAACTAAACTGGAATTGAAAACAAAAAGTTAAAATGATATAAACATTAAAATTAATGAAAAAAGCAAAACTATTATAACCTTGCTCCAGTCCCTACCTCCCTCCCTCCAGCTCAGTGTCATTGATCTGGCTATGAGTGGAGTTAGAGAGCAGTAATGTGTTTAGGAATGTGCTTTGGCCTGGCATGTCCCAAACCACGACACGCTCCTCTATATTAATAGCAAAACTGTTTACATATCCATATCTAAACACACGCGGGAGATTCGATTAATAAAGCATATTCTGCATGTGAGTATCTTCAGCACACACACACACGCACATACACACACACACAGAGTTGTGGCATGACACTGTGCGTACGTGGAAATGTGCGCTGTTTTCCGCTTGGCAGGGAGTAAATTGAAAAGTGAAGTTACTCCTCTAATATGACTGCTGGTGGGTCCACTCTGAATACAGATGAGCCCAGATAGACATGGAGAGAAAGACTCAGGGGTGTATGTGTGTGTAGGTGTGTAGGTGTGTGTACGTGCGTGCGTGCGTGCTTGTGTGTCATTTCACTATACTGTGTGTGTACTGAGCCGTGCTCGGGAAGTGATGGATGGTTCATATGGTGTGTGATCATGGTTCTGTCTTTTGTTGATCACGTTGAGGTCTGCTTCACCACATGTCAACACACTCGCATGCACACACACACACACACACACACACACGTACTGTACACACACACACACACACACCATACACTGTGCTCGCTAGTCCATCCGTGTGTTTTTGGAGCCTCTGACTAGGTCCTCTACATACAGTACAGTAGCATGCTACACACACAGGCCATACAGTACAGTACATCTTACCTGTTCACAGTGGGCCTACTGTTTGTCTGCGAGTAGAGGAGGAGCTAGCAGTAGCCTACCCACCATCCAAAGTGCAATTCATCATCCGGCGCTTATTGCCATTCAAATGTGGCAATAGCGTGAAAAGTATTGTGCAGTGTAGAATTTCACCTCTGTGTGATGCCAAGTTTCCCATTGTATTGATTGTCAGCACCCAAAGATCTACAGTCTGCAGAGCATCTGTGACCTCCTGTTCTGTTGCAGAGTGACACCGTAGCAACTCGAGGCAGTGAACCACAGGAGCACTCAGGGTGCGTGTCCACCGGCAAGCTGTATTTTAGAGCTGGCGCGGTTTTCTCATTGTTTACAATGGGTAATGCGCTCTAGGGCGCTATAGAGACGAGAGCTGTGTTCCAAGCGTTTTTTAGCGCTATAGCGCCGTGAGCTCTAGGCTTTTTTGGCAGTTAAAAAAAGTTTAACTTTTGGAGCTAGAGCGCAGGCTGTAAAAGGCCGGCAGCGGTCGGTTTTTGGCAAAACCGCAGAAACAGCGAACGTTAGCACTAGCTAACATTAGCTAGCTATCTTAACTTGGCTAGTTAATCTGCAGCTGTAGCTGTAAAACATCGGTAGCCTAGCCAGCTCTGAACTCTGGCTCTAGTGCGCTCTATGCAGCTGTAAGCTTGGCGCTGTTCAGCTACATACAGCGCGTTGGTGGACACACAGCCTCAGACCTCAGCTCTTTCTCTAAACAAAAAGGAAAGGTTGAGATGATGAAGGGACAAAGAGGGGAGAGACATAAAGGTAGATGTATCTCACAAGAGGGAGATGGAAAATGACTTCAGAGTGCTAGAATTAGTAAATACTTTCCACTCCTGTCTGTGTTACCCCAAGTTCTCCCACACAACTTCCCTTCTCCGTTCCCTACACTGGCTCCCTGTAGCGGCTCGCATCCAGTTTAAAACTCTGGCGCTAGCCTACAGGGCAATGAAAGGAACAGCCCCCTCCTACCTCCAGACCATGGTCAAACCCTATACCCGCTCCCGACCGCTACACTCTGCTACCTCGGGGCGACTAGTTGCCCCGTCACTCCGAGACCCCTGCGGTCGATCGACGTGGTCATGGCTCTTCCCTGTCCTGGCCCTGCAGTGGTGGAATGAACTGCCCACTGAGGTCAGGACAGCAGAGTCGCTGCCCATCTTTCGTTGCAGGTTCAAAACTCACCTCTTCAAGAAGTACTACAACGATCCTCCCTCTTAAGCACCTATTGTATTTGAGATATTAGATAGCTATTCTTGCATTTGCAGTGCCTTCAGCACTAGATTATGCTTTTAGTCACTTGTTTTAGAAAGGAGATGCACTTGTGACTTCTGACAAGTAGCAGTACAGTCACTTTTCCTACATTAAATGCAATTATGGTTAGTCGCTTTGGATAAAAGTGTCTGCTAAATGACTGTAATATAATGTATGTAATGTAATGTCTGCCAAAGCTGTCTGAAGTTTGAAGAGAGATCAGTGTCTGGGTTTAGGAAAGACTTCACTGAGACGTCAGCACTTTCTGCTCCAGCACCTCACAGCCACACTGGTCTATAAGCTTAACAATCACACACGCATACGCACACACACACGCACGCACGCACACACACATACACACACACACCCACGTGCATTCTTCCAAAGGGACACACACACACACACGTGCACACACAGACACACGCACTCACTCTATCTCTGTCCATCTCTCATTCTCTCTTTCTCCCTGTCTCTCTCTCTCTCAGTATACATACTCTGGTGAGTGTGAGAGTGACAGTAATGAGTAGTGCCAAGGTAGATTAACTAAATGAGTATTGATGTTGTGTCTTCGGCAGCTCTCATCCATCCCAGTGCTGCTGGGTGGGAGGAGAGGAGGGGATTCTGGGATGGGGGGAGGGGTTGGTGTTAAACTAAAGGGAGGGAGGTTCATGTGTGACGGAGACAGGAGATGTGCTGTTCGGGGTCAGAGGGAGAAGACAATGTTTCGCGGGTACATGCGTGTGTGTGCGTGTCTATGTGCGCACGCCTGTGCTCGCGTGCGTGCGCATGTGTGTGTCGCGTACGACCGGTTACTCATGGACGACGAGGAAGGGTGAAAGTTCCCCCAGCAAGAAATATGCGCCGAAGCTATACGGCAGGAAATCCATTATGATACCGTTCACGGAGCTGTCTCAGCAGGTAAGATGCACACACAACACTTAAACACATGCAAACACACGCACACACACTCGCACTCACACACATACACACACCCCGGCCTCCTGAAGTGATAAGCTGTGGGTCCTGTCTGGCAGCCGCCCTAACCGTGTTGCCGACTTTATTGGACAGCTTCACCGGAGAGTAACCTCATTTGGCCAGGAGGACTACCGAGTCAGCTATTTGTTTGTCTGTTTGCACGCTCTCACAAATCCACTCCCACCCTCCTCTCTCCAGCTCTCCCTCTCTCTCCCTCTGTTCTCCAGCCAGCGTTTTCTCATTCTCTGTCGTCCTCTTCATCTTTCTCTGCCCTCTCTGGGACACTACAAAATCTGACGCTCAAATCCTGGCAATTCATTGGTTTCGCAGGAATCCCTGCGACACCAATCGGTAACGACTTTCGCCATCAGGCGTTCCCACCCATAGATATGCCCCGCCCATCTAATCTGGGCTAGCTTCTCTCATTTGCTGCTACGACCTGTCACTCTTTCAATTTTGAACCGTCAATACGCCCTCAGAGTACCAGCTTGGGCGGCGAAGTGGCACAAACTAGAAGGCCTTACTGACAGCCACTGGGATGTGCAGTCGGTTCACGGTTCTAGACATTCATGTATTTATATATCATTAAGTCGCATGTAAGTGAAGAAAAGCAACGGCAATTGCAATTTAGGGAAGGAAATTGCCTGATGAGTCAGTAATGTATATTTTTATATACATTTATTTCAGATTTTATCCCATTTTTCACCCAATTTGGTAGCCAATCACACCCGAGCTACTGTCCAACGGTCCCCTGGTGCGGCTATGGAGGGTCCATCGCACAACCCCGCGGTCGGCGATCCAGAAGAGAGAGACCTGACTACCAGCTACCTGACCACCAGCTACCTGACTACCAGCTACCTGACTACCAGCTACCTGACCACCAGCTACCTGACTACCAGCTAACTGACTACCAGCTACCTGACTACCAGCTAACTGACCACCAGCTACCTGACTACCAGCTACCTGACCACCAGCTACCTGACCACCAGCTACCTGTCCACCAGCTACCTGACTACCAGCTACCTGACCACCAGCTACCTGACCACCAGCTACCTGACCACCAGCTACCTGACTACCAGCTACCTGACTACCAGCTACCTGACCACCAGCTACCTGACTACCAGCTAACTGACTACCAGCTACCTGACTACCAGCTAACTGACCACCAGCTACCTGACTACCAGCTACCTGACCACCAGCTACCTGACCACCAGCTACCTGTCCACCAGCTACCTGACTACCAGCTACATGACTACCAGCTACCTGACCACCAGCTACCTGACCACCAGCTACCTGACTACCAGCTACCTGACCACCAGCTACCTGACTACCAGCTACCTGACTACCAGCTACCTGACCACCAGCTACCTGACTACCAGCTACCTGACTACCAGCTACCTGACTACCAGCTACCTGACTCTCTCAAGCTGGGATCCGGCCATATTCGGACCTGGCAAGACCAGGGCGCAAACCCCTGGTCCCCAGTGGGCAGCTGTACCAGCATCTGATGTTTAGACCGCTACACCACTACAGACCCCAATCATATGGTAAAATGGTAAAATGGACTGCACTTATATAGCGCTTTTATCCAAAGCACTTTACAATGGCCTCTAATTCACCCATTCACACACCAATGGCGGCAGCTGCCATGCAAGGTGCTAACCTGCTCATTGGGAGCAATTTGGGGTTCAGTGTCTTGCCCAAGGACACTTCGACATGTGGACAGGAGGCGGCGGGATTCGAACCGCCGACCCTACAATCATTGGATGATTCAATCAATCAATCAAATCAATGGTTGAATCATTGGATGACCCGCTCTACCACTGAGCCACAGCCGTCCCGTCCCAATCCCGTCCCAATCAGTAATATATTTCATCATTGTCTTGTTATCTTTCTTCTTCTTTCTCTCTTTTTTTTGTTTTTAACTTATTTTATTTTTGTGTTAGAAGAATGATACATTAATCACAATCAATCTTCTCTCTCATCTCTCTGATATTTAATATCAGAGAGATGAGAGAGAAGATTGATTGTGATTAATGTATGCAATGTATTATTAATGTATTATTTTTCTGTATTATGAAAGTTAAAGTTTTTAAGTTTTTTTTTAAAGAGAGAGAAGAAGACAATGATAAAATACATGACTGACTGGGGTCATGGTGGTGCAGCGCCCTGGTCTTGCCAGGTCCCAATATGGCCGGATCCCACACAGAGGGAGGAGCAGAAGATCAGGTTATGGAGTGTAAAATAGGGGTAAAGAGATTTTCTTTACACTCCATAGCCTGACCTTCTGCACCTCCCTCTCATTCATACTACCCTAATAGATGACGTATCGCTCTTTCCTCTCCTCTACTCCCTTCTGTCACGCTCCCTTATCCTCTCTCTCTTCCTCATTCCTTCTCTGATACCTCCTTTCCAATCAAGCCTCTCTCTCTTCTCTCTCTCTCTCTGTCCCACTCTCTCTGTGGGCAGAGAGGAGCCTGCCCTCCCTCTCTAGGGCCTGGCTGTTCTTACTGAAGCTTAGAGAGGCTCTCTCTCTCTCTCTCTCTCTCTCTCTCTCTCTCTCTCTCTCTCTCTCTCTCTCTCTCTCTCTCTCTCTCTCCCTCTCTCTCTGTGGGCAGAGAGGAGCCTGCCCTCCCTGGCTAGCCAGGGCTACTTTCATGGCCTGTCTCTAGGGCCTGGCTGTGCTTACTGAAGCTTAGAGAGGCTCTCTCTCTCTCTCTCTCTCTCTCTCTCTCTCTCTCTCTCCCCCCTCTCTCCCTCTCCCTCTCTCTGTACTAACCTCTCTGTGCTCTCTAAACTCAGTCCCGAATCCCGCGGACGGTCCCGTGACAGCTCATGTTTTTATTATTCATGTCTGTACACACACACCGACACACAAACCCACAGCCTAATTACCACACAACTCACCTCCATGTTCTGGCCTCCCATCCCCTCAAGGCCGACCAGCCCTGAACTCCGACCTCCCCTCCCAGAGTCACAAGCCCAGGACCCTACACGCCCCCCAACACACAGCTCCTGTCAACCAGTTCCTGTCTCACACGCCTCGGCGCGCAGCTCCTGGCGTCTCTGTTGACAGAGGCGCCCGAACGGGGCAGAGGCGGCGCCGCGAGAGGGTTGTCTCCGTAACGCCTTCCTCAAAGAGACTCGCCCAGACGCACATACATAATAGATTGCTTGAGCGTAGCCCGGCCCAGTGACAGACACTGCATCTTATGAGCCATAATTGCTCTCTTACTGATTCGCACCGTCGAAGACGCATTACACACGCTCACAACACGTTGACTTTGGGAGGCAGTTTGGGGGGCAATTTGGGGAGTAGGCAGGTGGTGGAGGGGGGGGGAGTGTGGGAGGGGTGTGGAGGGGTGTGTGGGGGGGGAGGTAGAGAGGGGAGGGCGGACTTTATAGACCTTATAAACTATCTAGTGAGGCTGACAATGGCCCTCTCCATCTCAGTTGCTTTACTTTTCAGGTCTGATTAAATGAGTGTGATGGATCGCGCTGCCATTAAGGAGACGGAGGCCCGGCATTCGGGAGATACCACAAATCAGCTTTATAGGAGGAGCCCGCGGAGTGGCAGTGACATCTTTACGACTCCCGGCGGTATTAATGGACTGGCCCGTTCTGCATATCAGTTACCCCCCTGCGCCGTCCCGGTTCAGTCCAGATGGGTCTCAATCTGACCCAGTTCTGGACTAATGAACCATTGGAACTCCCAACAGATGTTAATTAACACCCATTAATACCATTATATACAGCAGATATGTTAACGTGGGACACAAACAGATCAGAATGGAAAAACATCCCAGCATACAAGGACTGTTACAGCAGAACGTGCAAGGTTCCTATCTGACACAGCGAGGTTCTGAAGGTCCCGTGACCTTCCGTCGGATTCACAGGCCTCCTCGTTATCCTGTCCCCCGCTCTCCTGTTCCGTCTCTCTCCGCTGGCTCTGCCTGAGTGTTGAGGGGGTGATACCGTCGGTCTGAGGGCGCTCCGGAGGCGCTGACCTCTCCGGGACTCCGTCCGCAGAGTCCACATACTGATTCTAGGTTGGCGCTCGCAGTTTAGGACGTTCGGACAGAAACTCGACGCGAGAGGAGAGAACGTGTAGCTGACACAGCGCTACTCTGTTGTTTCCGATGTTCCGAAAGTTGGGGTTCCGCTCTGCCCCTGTCTCCTCCCACCGGCAACGGAACCTCGCAAAGGAACCTCTGTGATCACTCCTTCGGTCAGAGACTGTAAGGGTTAAATAATTGATATTGATATTGAGGAGGCGTAGTCCGAGAGTTATGGATCAAATAAATATTTAATTCAGATGTTCAGGTCTGGGAGTCCTCGCAAGAGCTATGACGCAGCGTTCATGGACAAAGTACAGCGATGGTTCATCCTAACTTGTAGATCTCCAAAAGGTCAATATTCCTAACATACCACAGCAACACTGGCTTGTCGCCATACAGAAGAGGTTCTGGCCATCGGATAGTAGGTAGACAGTTGAATTCCTTCTCAGAGACGCTGACCACTGCATTCCTGATACACGAGCTTCCTTGTGAATAGGTTCTTGCGTCGGGTAACAGAAATTTCATTCAGCTGTTCCCAAGATCCCGATTCCATCCTAATCCATTCAGACCCAGTCTACTCAGTTCTGGCTGAGGGGCAACTATAGAGGAGAGACACCCCTCCCCTCCCCCCCCCCCCCCCCCCCCACCACACACACACACACACACACAACACCGCACACCCTCCCCGGACTCTAGGTCAGCTTTCTAGAAGAAAAACTGTGTGAATACCGCAGGGAATTCAGTCAGATTGCTCTCAATTGAGCGGGCCGGGGAAAACGATATTAGAGAAGCACAACAACAACAAAAGGAGCCAGCCAACCGAGACTCAGCGAGGCGAGGCGTGGCGCGCCGGCTCCTCAGAATGAGCTCCAGCCAGTCACGGGAGACCTGCGGAATACTGAACACGCCGCGTGCTGCTAGTAATGCTGCATACCGGCGTTACCATACCACACTACGTCTGAAATATTCCCTCTGTACAGTATGCCTGCGTGCGTCCGTGCGTTTGTGTGTGTGTGTGTGTGTGTGTGTGTGTGTGTGTGTGTGTGTGTGTGTGTGTGTGTGTGTGTGTGTGTCTGTGTGTATGTAGTCCTGTGCACATCTGACAAGAATCTCCTGGGGTGAAATCCATTCGCAAAAGATCAGCTGATTTAACCTGTCGAGAAATGCTCACTGCTGCGGATATATGGATCCTGTGTGTGTGTGTGTTTGTGTGTGTGTGTGTGTGTGTGTGTGTGTGTGTGTGTTGGCAGTGCATGAGATAGGACAAAATATGTATTACAACATGTTATAAGCAACATTTATCACCATGACCATATGCTGCTAGAATGATAATCCTCAGAGATTGTACACAATGTGTGACTGTGTGTGTGTGTGTGTGCGTGTGTGCTTGTGGATGAATGCATGTGTGTGTGTGTGTGTGTATATGTATGTGTGTATGTGTGTGTGTGCGTGTGTGTGTGTGCGTGCCTGTTTATGAATATGATTCATTCCTATCCGTTAAAAGCAATCCATATTAATCTGCCTACCACCACTGAAATATTAATCAAGGTGTCATCAGACGCAAATGGTGAGCTGGTTTCTCTGGCCTGTCTTCCTTCCTGAGAGACCAGCCTCATGTGCTGATATCTCAGAACACACACATCATATCACACTGTGTGTCCGCAGGCACCACAATTTCCCCGTTAATGACATCACATGCGTCTCCTGGCCATAACGCGGAGATAATCGAAGCTCTGTTGCACAGTTTAAATGCCAACGCTGAAAAGACACTGGAGCGAGATAGGGACATATTTCACCCCACGCGTCATGTGCTTGTGGGTTGCTTTGTGTCAACAGTACTTCTCTTTTATGATAGCATCATATCCGACAGTCGGCCGCGCAGTAAATAAATGTTGTTGTCAGGGGCGATGGTACGGAGGCGGGAGATTTGGAGACTTGATAAACAAAGCGACGAGAAGGAGTCTTCTCGGACGCGCGCTGCATGTCTGCCGAGCCGGTAGACGTGAAACCGTCACAGTTCCGGCGAGTGTTCGCCGGGTTTCTGCGGAGATGGATGGTGTTAAACCAGGCTCGCCGCGCCCGTGGCGCTCACAGCATAAACGTCCTCGCATATTCCTCATCCACTCAACAGCGGGTCTCTAATGTTTATACTCGACAGCTGAACTCCCGATACCCGGTAGAGTCTCTCTTGCCGAGGACCTGTGGTGAACGATCAATATGAAACAATGCGATGTGACACTGTACAACAAGATGCGATGCTACCCAGCATAATAGGACAACAGCGTAGTCCCTTTGCATGGACATCAGGCAGACATCATAAGCCGGAACATCGAAGGACGCAGATAACAAACGCTACTGTCAACTCACAAAGGGTTACTTCTGAGATGGGATCACAGGGTATTCTGGGCTGCCAGGTCTGTTGCTGTGCAGTAGAAAGAGATCACAGCTCTGAGACTGGGGCTGATTCTCCAGGATCAACCGAGGACTCGGTACCCAACCAGTACCTGGGCACTGGAATAATGCGTATCTTCTTTAACACAGTTCAGTCAGTGTTGTTTCTATATACCCTGCACCTGGTCTAAAGATATGGATGTGCAGATAGCATGGGAGTGAGCGTCCTTATAGCATACTATCATTCTCTAGACAAAGTAGCTGGACCTAATAAAAGGTAGATTAGGTAGCCGGCGCGACCTGCCCCCACGAAGTGCGGTTACACAAAGGTAACCGAGGGTCAAGGTCTTCCCCGGATTATGACTTGTCGACGCAAAGCTAAAACACCAGTTGAGACACACGCCAGGTCGCACTAGCAAAAAAACAACGAAAAAAGATGGAGAAACAGATGGACAAATGGATAGAGAGAGAGGGAGAGAGAGAGAGAGAGAGAGAGAGAGAGAGAGCATGATGATCCAGATGAATGGAGAGATCAGGAAGCCCCCAGACTGAACCTTGTTTGTTTCACAGCTCAAATGTCAACATGGGGATGAAGGAGGGAGAAGTGCGAGAGAGGGAGAAAGAAAGAGGGGGAGGGGGTAGAGAGAGAAGTGCGAGAGAGGGAGAAAGAAAGAGGGGGAGGGGGTAGAGAGAGAAGAGCGAGAGAGGGAAAAAGAAAGAGGGGGAGGGGGTAGAGAGAGAAGAGCGAGAGAGGGAGATGGGGAATGAAAAGAGAGAGTAATGAAATGTCAAGAATCTGTCTCCCAGTGATCTTTGACGTACAAACTTGATGTACCACCATGACCCTAAACAACCCGATCCTCTGGGACTGGGAAACAATCAGGCCTGCTAATCCACCTGCAGAAGATGAATCAATAACTCTCCCTCTGTCTGTCCCTCTCTCTCTCTCTCTCTCTCCCTCCCTCCCTCTCTCTCTGTCTGTGTCCCTCTCTCTCCCTCTGTCTGCCCATCTGTCCACCCCCCCACCCCCTCACTCTCAAGAGTCTGCTGCTGATGTTTAGTACTCCGAGCCTCGGTGAACTCAAAACAGTTTAAGGGGAATACAGGAAGAGGATATGAGGCATGTGTCAAGGTAAGGAACATCAGGGAGAAGAGGAAAGATCCACACACAGGGGCGAATTCACTAAAGGATTGCGCAGCTTTTCCTGACGCAAAGCCTGTGCAAATAAGTCAAAAATTATGTTTGCTATTCACAAAGCCCTCGCAAAGGGTGAAATACGGTGTTAACTGCGTTGCGTTCGTCATTGCGTTCCTCTGCGCCGGTGTTATTAGCTCATATTTAAATTAGGTAATATGGGCGGAGAATGTTCCCCTTTCTATGCAAATGAACATTATTGCAAAACCCGCCCAATTCACAAAGATCGGCGCTAATTGCCTCACGCAGTTAAAGTGAAATTAATACCGTTTTCAGAAACGTGGTGGTATTTAAGCGCAAGGGGTGTGTCGCGGCCAGCCTGTCCGCTGATCATGGCAGCAGTGATTGTTGCGAGGCGAAGGCGTGGCGTGTTGTTCGTGAGAGAATATTTAGAAGAAGGTCACTTTTTGATTTAACACTAGAACCACCGCGGTAGCTGTTTGGACACCAGAGCGCGCAGCTCTTCAGCCAACTGGAGGATGAAGTCGCGTCTGGGAAGGCTCAGTTGACTATGCGTCTCTCCACCCGTCCCCAGCGAGTCCAAGCTCCCACAATGAATAATACTTATTTATAATAGCCTACATAGCATGAAACTGTGCGTATAATAGTCTATACGCGAAACTGCGCATTCCCTATAGCTGTTCATTGAACGGCTGGGGGCCGATATAGGTATAAATAAATAAAAACATAGCCTACACAATATTTTTTTTATTTGAATGGTCTTGAAAATATTTTGCTTTGTATCATAGGTGACGGCAGGTATCATCTTCAGCCATGGATGATGACTCCCGTGCGCAGGGCTGGACTGGGACAAAAAA
>NC_140241.1:26343459-26395959 GCF_949987555.1 Borostomias antarcticus
TTACAAAAAACCCACAATATCCGCCAATTAAACACATTGGGGCGAATTCAAAGAATGGATTGCGGCCGCTAATAGCACCATGAACTGTGTCATTTGTGCCCACTATGTGCTCCGTCTTAACAACCTACAGTATTCACTAAAGATATTGCGCTAATGATATTCCAACGCAAACATGCCCATGCAGTGTTGCAGCTGAGTGCAATTTGCTCCTGATATGGTAAAGTACTATAAATGCTGCCCATGAAACGGTATGCATGTGGACAATGGCAGAGAGAAAAAGAAAGATTACATTTTACGAGCGCAAACTGGAAGTCCTGACGGACGAGGTCCACAGGTATGTATGCTTCACAATTACAAGCAAGAAACATCACACAGCAAAAAAAAAAAAAACATATTTGGGATTTAATATCCCAGTCTGTGAGCGCAGTTGGTGTTTCCAAATGCAATAGTAGCCTATGGACTGCAAACGGAGGTGGAATGATTGATGACGAGAACAAAGGAGAAAATATCACTCAATAACTCCCGGGAAAAAAATGTGCATCCTTTGTTTTTGTCACAGTGTCTTTTATAATTACATTTGTTTGTCATGTCATCTTGAAATAAATTAGTTTGAACAGAGCTGTCCATGGTGCTGAATGTTTAGGCTGAAGTTGGGCGTAGGCTATTTTTCTTACTTTTCATTTAATGTTTGGTCGTAGGCGTAGGTTATGATGTAGGCCTATTTGTATTTTTGATCACAAAGGTGTAATTCGACAACTTTATTTTGTTGCAGAGACAGCAAAGTAAATCATGTTAAATAATGCCTGACATGTCTGCCCTCATCTGCTCGCACATGACAGGTGGGCAGGTGGCTCCTGGCCATCATCGGAGTCTTCATTTCCGTGCTCCTCAGGATACAGACCCACATCCATGTGCAGACCGGCTCTCATGGCAATGATGGTTCTCATGGTCTCTGTGAGAGACCGGCTCTCATGGCAATGTTGTGCAGGATGCAGCACACTACAATGATCTGGCATACTTTGAGAGGATATAGCCTCGCCCCACCACTACGATCCAGGCATCTAATTCAGCTTTTTAAGATGCCAAATGTGCGCTCGATGACACCGCGCGTTCTGATGTGAGCCCAATTGTACGCTACCTCTCCAACATTGGTAGGATTGCGCACGAGAGTCATCATGGCCATGGCTGGAGTTGATAGCCGCCGTCACCTATGATGCCTTTGATAGCTTTAAACTTTTTATGTTTTAATGACAGTAAAACCGAAGTCATGGTGTTTGGTCCCAGCAATGCCCATGTGTTTCCTCCTGCTGATCTAGGCCCTTTTAAACATTTTGTGAAGCCAACTGCCACTACTTTAGGGGTGAAAATTGACTGTGACCTAAAGATGTACAAACAAATCAATGCTGTAGTAGGAAAGAGTTTTTTCCAGCTCAGGAGGCTGTCCAAGGTCAAACCTTTTTTATCACGCTGTGTTTTTGAAAATGTAATACATGCTTTTATGACTTCTCGCCTCGATTACTAAAATGCTTTGTATGTTGGTGTCAGTCAGGCCTCTCTCTCTCACCTGCAGTTAGTCCAAAGCGCTGTCGCTCACCTGCTAACTGGTACACGTAAGCAAGAGCACATTACCCCGGTACTGGCTTCACTCCACTGGCTTCCTGTGCGTTTTAGGATTGATTTTAAATTTTTGCTGTTTACTTTTAAGTGCCTAAATGGCTTGGCACCCATCTACCTCTCAGAACTGCTGGAACCCTATGCTCCTTCAAGATCCCTCAGGTTCTCTGATCAGCTTCTCCTGGTTGTCCCCAAATCCAGGCTGAAGCTCAGGGGGGATCGGGCTTTCGCAGTGGCGGCCCCTAAGCTCTGGAACGAGCTGCCTCTGCATGTTAGACAGGCCCCCACTCTGCAGGTGTTTAAATCACGCCTCTAAACACACATATTCTTTTGCGTTTTCCTGACATGGCCTAAGAGACTTGTCCTTTTTCATGTGACATACTGCGGATGTTTTACTATGTGCTCTTTGTGTGTTATTGTTGTTTGACTTGTACAGCACTTTGGTCAACTTTGTTGTTTTTAAATGTGCTCTATAAATAAAGTGGTATGGTATGGTATGGTATACCAAAACACATACTTTTCCCACACACATTCTCAATGAATATTACAGCACAACAGTTCTCAAAACAACTTTCTTACCCAGTAGCCTAACCAGGGATTGTCATTCATGTCTTGCATCATTCCGTACGGACTCTTCCTAAAAATGTAGGCTAGCTGTCGTGCACCGACCCTGGGAATTTGGCAACCACATTCGTTATTATATTACTGGCGTTGCATACTACCTGGGTGTCGATTGAATGCGTTTGCTTCCTATTTCTAAAAACATGTTAGTTTTCCAATGGTGGTTCAATTGGTACGCGAATGCAATAGCACCTACAATATTTGGGAAGCCAGCAACGTTAAAAAATTGTCTCCGCAATTTCTTGCCACTCTGCTAATAATGTCTGGTACAACATCCCATACGGCCCTGCTGATGGATGGGTGTGATAGTCCAGAGGCACCTGCGATAGGTGTCTGGAAGGAGCCAGATGCAACCTGGAGTGTTGACAGCAGTTTGACAGTGCCAGGTATTGCATGGGATCTCTGGGTGGCAGGCTCAATATCATCCTTGATTTCATCAAGTAGAGCAAGAATTGCTTGAGCTGGCAACCTGTAGGCCAAATCAAAAAGTGATCTTATCCTTTGAAATATTCTCTCATGAGCGCGGTATTTCACCCAGTGCTTTGTGAATAGCAAGGTTTATTTTGGGGTTATTCGCACAGGTAGGCCTATAGCGGCAGAAAAACCTGCGCAATCCCTCCCAAAGCCCCCAGAACGCCAGCTCTGCTTGCATGCCGTGTACTCAGTGGCTGCCCGAACGCGCCCGGATGACCTGTGACGAGGGGAACGCAGGAGACACGACCAGAGAGTGAAACAGCGACCGACAGAACAACACAACTTCAATGCAGAACATAACGTACAATACAATAAACAGGACAGTGCTACAAAATACCCATGGTGATATACTGTAACAAACAGTATGGATTGTATAGCGTTTATGGACAATACGTAATGTGTATGCAACTGTCGTAATGTGTGTGCAACTGTCGTTAAAGGGGATATGTGTTTATGCGTGTATAAGTCTGTCAGCCACTGTCCGCAGCCCGTGATGACATCTCCGCCGCATGTGTGTGTGTACACGTGTGGGTGCGTGGGTGTGTACGTGTGTGTGTGTGCGTGCGTGCGTGCATGCGTGCGTGTGTCTTGGTGGTATGAGGGTGGGTCTCCTCTTTCTCCACATGGCCTCCTGGGGCGCATCTGTAATAACTTTGCATCCGTCCATCTG
Source organism: Borostomias antarcticus (assembly GCF_949987555.1). Taxonomy (NCBI): domain Eukaryota; kingdom Metazoa; phylum Chordata; class Actinopteri; order Stomiiformes; family Stomiidae; genus Borostomias; species Borostomias antarcticus. The sequence goes on from NC_140241.1 coordinate 26,346,839, forward strand.
TCAGTCACTGTCACACTGATACATCTCTCCCCATCTCCTCTACCTTTCCTCTCTCCTTTTCTTTTGTTTTCTCTTTCTCACTGTTAGGGATTTGTTTTGCATAATTGGCATTTAAATACAATTAAAGTCATACCACTCAAATTGATTAGACTTAAATGAGAGTAGGCTGGTTGTGTGTAGAACAGAGCGTGTTAATTCTGCAGTCATCTGGAGATACAGTGACAGTAGGCTCCCATACGCTGGTATCCCCTGAGCGGGCCGGGACACCACAGTGGAGAGACCTGAAGCCTCAGACGGGAGTAGTGATACTCACTATGCTTCACCGTGAAAACGTAAAGTGCCATGATTATGTTGACTCATACTGTAGCCTATATAGACGAATGAAGACAACACCTTATTGTGTTGGTGGGCAAAGCAGCTTGATCTATGGATCATTACATTTAACATCTAACGTTATCTATCCATATCCCAATGAGCAAAAGATGTGATTTAGATGGTTTTCAATTTTATACTCAATTCAAGGTCAAAATTGTAGTAATATAGTATATTCAATAATTCTAGCAATATAGTAAAATTAGTAGGCTACTTTTCTTTTGTTTTGTTTTTTATCAAGGGCAGATACTGTGTAATTTAAAACTAAACTAAAGTAGTGGCTTATATCGTACTACTGTATGTATTTTCTCTAAAACCAGATTGGGTTGAGCTTAATACAGAATGTTTTGGGAGAAATGCTTCAAGTTGATTATTTACCAGGGATTTGAGGATTTTTGCTAGGCAGGATAGCTTTGAGATTGGTTGATTGTTTGGTCATTTCTATTTCCACCCCTCAAGGGCCGTTTTCCAGGCATTAGGGACCTATATGCCTGTTAACAAAGAAAGATTGAATATATTTGTTCTGCAATTAATGGAGCAGCTGGGGGAAAAGGATCTAGTTTATCCCTGCCAGTTGATTTCCTGGTATCAATAGACTATAGTGCTTCAAGGATCAATACTAGTGGAAAGGGGCTGAAAATGAAATGGACAATTATGCCTCACAGGCTTATTCCCAATGTCACATTCATCAAGAGGGGGCCTGCATGTTTTTAAATAAATTACCAGCACTAGCTAAGTGCTAATTAAAGACTTGGTGTATCTTAGTCTGATCGGTTATGAAGCAATCATTAAATGTGTGTGCGTGTGGGTGGACATAGTAGCTTTGCTTTTATTTGAATTTACTGCTCTCCAGAACTTTGATGGATCTGAGTAAGAACTGGTGACCAGGTCTAAATAATCATCTGTTTTGACATTCTGTACCACAGATGTAAATTTATTTCTGATTTGTCTAAATGAGACCCAATGGGATGGATCCCCAGAGCGTCTGGCAAGTGACCATACTCTGTTCCTTTTTTAAAATAGGATTGGTAGTTCTGCTGTGAACCAAGGCGAGAGGTCTTTAATTCTAAGATTGTAACATGGTGCATGTTTTTCAGTAATGGGAAGAATCTTTTTAATGAAATCCAATTACATTTAGATTGTAAGGGTGTGTGTGTGTGTGTTTAATGTTTTCATGTGTTCTATTTCCATCTCAGATAATGTTGGCTGCGCCAGTTATGCTGGGCAGCCTGCCATTGTAATTACTCCAACATCTATCTATCTATCTATCTATCTATCTATCTATCTATCTATCTATCTATCTATCTATCTATCTATCTATCTATCTATCTATCTATCTATCTATCTATCTATGTTTCATATTCTGCCGCAAATATGGTTGCTATCTCATTGTTTGTGCAAGAAACTTCATTCAAATGTTTACATGTTCAGGAAGTTTAGGAATCACACAGATCTATTTGTAGACTGGGTCAATAAAAAAAAAACTCAACTCAAAGCAAATTGTGTTAATTTATGATATAATATTATTTTTAGGGGGTTCGAGGGGTGCTGAATTCACATTTGCTGTACGCCCAGTTTAATGCCTGACAATGCCTCAAAAGATTGTGCCACCACCCGACTGAAATATATTGCTTGAAACTGGTTGTCTTTAGTGATGAATAATTCACCAATTCAACCAAATAAGATCCAGAAGCACGTTGATCCCTCTACTGTACATGTAGGTGTATCATTTCCTTAGTTTGTTTTTCAAATATGTATTTGCAAACAACAGGTTCAGTTTAGTACCCCTACAAACCTTGTGTGTCATCAATTAACACGATTTGCCTTCAGGGTAATGGGTAACCCCTTTGTGTATTGTCATATATGAGGAATACACATTCAGCTTTGAAATAAAAGATGAAGAAACTTCTTGAAATATTTCTTGCAAAAACAGTTGGGTTTATTTACTGAACTACAACATTCCCACAAATTAAAAAAAATATTTAAAAAAATCTCGGTGCGTACATAGTGAGAGGTTCTCTTGGCATTGGAAAGACTTTTACAGACCAAAATATCCTCTTTGGCTTTCCCTGATGAGCATAATGAAATACAGATAGTCAAGGAGGGAATGGTTTATTGTCAGCTGCGTCATGTTTTGCCAGTGAAGTCGTACGTAAAGCCATGCAGACTGTAGGCTGTGTGTTATTGCTACTAGGTACAGTAGTTCATAGGCTCTGTGGGTGATGCAGTGAGCCAAGCAAGAAACACATTTTATTACATTTTCAGGTCTGTATTGCTGTTGATTTAAACATATTCTCCCGTTCCTGGAACAAAAAAAAATACATTTTAGTTGAACTGTTACCCCTCCCTGGAAATAAATGATGTGAAGTTGAAAGGTCTACAATTGCCTTTCCCGTCATAAATCAATGATTCATTTCATAGGCATAGCCTACACATATGTAATTGTAATCAGATTAACTTGTGTGCACGTGATGGCAGTGATAAGCCTAATATATAAATATAGTAGCGCTATAACGACAGTTATGTATTGTAACTCTAGTTCTATGAGTGGAGAGGAGCCCCACAGGGTTAGCTCCTATTGGCTTGTGAAACCTAGCCAGATACATTGACTGAAGAAGAAACAGACTTGTGTCCAACTAGGTCCGGTGCACCACTGTATAAGACATATACATCTGCTCCTAACTGAAACTTTCAGCGAGCAGACTATGGGTTCAGCAAAGTCTACATCCTGTGGGGCTTCACTCCACTCATAGAACTAGAGTTACAATACATAACTGTTGTTCTATTTCGTGGAGCTCCGCCCCACAGGGCAAGCTCCTTTTGGCATAAACGGAGCTACAAGACTGCACCGTACACTCTTGCTGGACCCGTTAACAAAACTGGCCAGCCAGGACACAAGCCAGTGCTCCCCGCCACGCTCGGCTTATCTCAGCCGAGGGCAAGGAGAGGCATGTGAAGGGAGAGCCGGACCGGAAGCTGTTACACCGTAACTTAACCCGTCCAAGCTTCTCCCAGCCCCAAAGGGACAGGAGCGGACCGCCTCTCCCGCCCCGAGACAACGTCTAACGTTGACTCCCGCTGGCGGCTTCGCCCCGCACAGATGATGCCACAGAGACAGACGACATGGATAAAAGATAATAGCGGACAAAAGGAGATGGAGACGACCAAGTCGCCACCGCAAAAGTCCTCCACAGACACACCATTGAACAGGGTGGTCCAACGAGGCCACACCCCTCATAAAGTGTGCCCGAACAGCCTCAGGGAGAGGGCTACCCACAGTCAGTCAGTCAGACTTGGAGATACCCTCACAAATCCACTGGTAGAGATGCTGTTTGGAGACCGGTGAACCCACCTTCCCCGGGCCGTGACAAACCAACAGGCAGGCAGTCGAAGAACGGCGCCCGGTGAAGCCTCTCCAGAGGCTCACGATGAACGCAGGTCTGGCAGTCAGGAGACGGCATCAGACCCGCCCTGGCGTGCTGCGGCCCCATGCAGCGGAGCAGAGTGGATGTCCCACATCGCTATAGAGGGCGCCGCAACCACCACCGGCTCCACAGTGAGTCGCTGGCTAGTCATCTTCTTTCTTCTCAGTCTTCCTGCGAGCTCAAAGTTTCTAGGAGCAGATTTGCAGGTGAAGCCCGCTTATACAGTGGTGCACTAGACCTGATTGGACACAGGTGCGTGTATGGGTTTTTTTCTTCAGTCAATGTAGCTGGCGCTAGGTTTCACAAGCCAATAGGAGCTAGCCCTGTGGGGCGGAGCTCCACGAAATAGAACATATTCACAGCTTCCCTTCCTGGCTTCACCTGCAGCAACTGTGTTGCTTTTCACCAGGATATGTTTTAAAGATTCATATTTCTGCAATATGGGTCTCCTCTTGCATGAAGTAGGGGGCACTTGTTCTCCATGTTTGAGATTAACCATATCGGCAAACACTGCCACTTTATATTGCATGCGCTCATTGCTAGCTTGGGTCAGCTGGGTATGCTAAATAAAGTTCTTAATCACCGTTGTGTATCCATGATCACAGTTGTTTGGTTTAAAGCGAGCAAGCGAAAAGTCATCTTGGATATGTTGAATTTGCTTCGTAGTACAGGGCCCTGGTCTGGCCCACATTTCCCCTTGGCTCTATTGAAAACAAATGGCCTCCTGATTCTACAACTAGTGAAAATGGTCTTGCCAAATGACAATTTGTATGCCCTACTGTAATGACCCAATTCAGAAAACCAGTTGAGAACATACACATTTATATTTCAATATAAGACTAACAAATTCATATTTATTCTAATACACAGAGTTTCGGCAGGCAATTGCTATTCTCCTGAACACAGCGACCTGGCAATGAGCAGCCTGCAGCATGAGATGGAATGAAGAACTGCAGTTGTGGGGACAAAGCAGGTGGAGTGAATGAAGTAATCGAGAGCTGGAGACTGGAGTTGCTCCCGCTCCACATATACAGACAGGGGAGAGAGAGAGACTATGTATTGAGAGATATTATGTATACGCTCCTGTAGGCTTCTGTATGGCAGGGGTATTCAATTTAAATTCAAAGAGGTACAGCTAGATAAAAATCCAAGGTCCAGTTGTGAGGCATGTAGTGTGCGCACATTTTTTGCTATCAATTACAGTATATGTGTGATATCTCACAGATATTCCTTTCAGCAAACGGTAGCTAATTCTAAATCTGTGATCAGCATTGCTTGCTTAATTTTTGACATAGGCTCCCCACAGCCCTACTCAACATTGCAATTTATAAGCTGCTACAGTATTTGGGCATTATGTGTGATAATCTGTTTGTTATGCTATTTATTTTGTTAACTTTATGCTTAAAATACACCTAATATGGCGTGTATGAAATAGGTTAATATGTTCTTTCCATTTTCCATTCTGGTGTAGTATGCTGTAGTGTACTGTGGTGTAGTATTCTGTAATGTACTGTGGTGTAGTATGTAATGTACTGTGGTGTAGTATTCTGTAATGGAAGTGATGGGTTTGGTGTGGTATTCTGTAATGTACTGTAGTGTAATATTCTGTAGTGTACTGTGGTGTAGTATTCTGTAATGTACTGTGGTGTAGTATTCTGTAATGTACTGTGGTGTACTATTTGGTAATGTACTGTGGTGTAGTATATAGTCTACTGTGGTGTAGTATGTAGTCTACTGTGGTGTAGTATGTAGTGTACTGTGGTGTAGTATGTAATGTACTGTGGTGTAGTATGTAGTGTACTGTGGTGTAGTATGTAATGTACTGTGGTGTAGTATGTAGTGTACTGTGGTGTAGTATTCTGTAATGTACTGTGGTGTAGTATGTAGTGTACTGTGGTGTAGTATTCTGTAATGTATTGTGGTGTAGTGGTGTAGTATACTGTACTGTCATAGTGCAGTGTAGTAGTAAAAGTGATGTTTCTTGGCACTTGGTCCTGACTGAGAGAGATGGGCTGAGGAAAAGGGGTCCGACAGTAAAACAAACCTCTATTCTCTCTCCTCCGGTTATGTTAAAACATACTGTATGATATAACAGAACACACCTCTTATTACCATGGTAACAGTATTGAATACTGAAGCAGTGCCTCAGCATGCATGTGTGTGTGCTTCCGTGTGTGTGTGTGTGAGGGAGAGAGAGAGAGGGCACACGTTTGTTTACTATATAAAAAACGATTTCTTATTCACGCTGCTGTACATCATTTGTTCTCATGGACAGGTTTGCATGCTAATCAATAGAATGCAGAGAGAGTGGAGAACGTCTCATTAACTGTTATTTACACATCCTTAAGCTTGGGTCAACACAGCTGCGTGAGTACTTCCGACTGCACCGGGGAAAAGAACATATGTTTGCTGATCATTATTTTTGAAAAGTCTGCAGTTCTCACTTTCCTGCCAGCCTCCTTCCTCCCTCCCCCTCCTCCCCCCTCCCCTCGGTCCTTCTCCCTTTCCCTCGTAATGTGAGACAATTGCAGCACACTGCCATGTTGCTATACCTCATGGGTAGAGCTTGTTTTTCATCTCAAACTAATAAAACGAAGGCAACTCCTGGGAAGGAGCAGTCCTAATTTCTCTCTTCTTCTCCCTCTTTGACAGATCACTGGCTTTTCTGTTTTATTCACCACACATAGAGCCAGTATTACAGGCCAGACAAGCACTCACGCCAGCTCTAATGTTCACCGATTGCGGTTTTTATTTATATCTTCATATCAACCGAGATTTGGGCAGTGAAGATTTTGTTTCCACTGATCCTGACTTGGAGGGAAAGCCAGGTTCCTCTTCTCTCATTAAGAACCTTTTATATCTCGTATTCAGAAGTCTTCTTCTGTTATACCAGAACCATTAGTCCCCAAAGGCTTTCTACATTTGGCCTCCATAGCTTCCATCAGCACCAGCCTACCACAGTGTTGTGCTGCGGCGTCGGAGCCAGTCGAAACATGGCCGCAACACAATGAGGGATTATGATCCAGATAAAATCATTATATTTAACAAAGTACATAGCAAAACAAAGGGGAAAAACAACAGACAAAAATAATGTGACACACAAAATACAAGGACAAAACACCATTCATATACCCCTGACCCGTAACAACGACCTACAGTCCGTGAACAGTGGCTAGTCGCTCGGTTGGTTTAGGGTTAATATCCGGTCACTAATGTGTTAAGTCACTTGTCTAAACCTAAGAGAGGGGGTAGAAGCAGCCATATGTGTTCATTATCGTAGACATTGATTTCCGATCTGCGGCGGATAGGAGCTAGGGACCGCTGTGGTCCGGGCGATGTGATTAGGTGTGACTGACCCTCTGGCTATAACTGTAGCTAGACCACCGCTGTCAGCAGGAGACCACCACAGCTGACGAGATGACGGCTGAGATGAATCACTGAGAGGAAAGAGAGAGAGAGGACGAAAGAGAACGGGGTGGAGAGAAGGGATGTGGGTGGCGAGAAGGAGAGGAGAGAGAGAAGGAGGGAGAAAGAGGCTGCAGGGGAGGAGGGATGAGAGAGAAGGAAGGATGGATGGAGGGAGAAAGAGAGGGAGGGAGGGATTGAGAGAATGATTGTGTTGACACATAGGGCGGGTAATTTTTCCTGACTGGGGTTTTACAGATTAGTTTTAGATTGGAGTGGAAATCAATAAGTCTCTTTTCACCCTGTTAGGGACTCATAGCTCCAAAATTGGAAATATGATATTTTCTCAACGCACAAAAAACTCCCAGAGATACAGTCATCAGCAGTGACATGAAAAGTAATAGTCCACAATAGACTAACACACACACACACACACACACACACACAAACCCTTGTGAGACCAGAGTGGATATGCCTGAGTCATTGCTCCTGACAGTCCTCATTAAGAATATTATAGTTTAATTAATTAAATGATTAATAACACTTGTGGCTTGAGCTTCCTTTAACATGATTGATGCGAGGAGTGTTACTCTGTGGTACCAGGCCTTTTGTTTCAGTTCCTCTGCACTGTCAAGGCATGATAAAACTCTTGCTGGGTTGTGCATGGTACTGTAGGAGTGAAACCCTTTTATTTCAGTTATCACCCTATTCGGTGTCCTTCTGGTCAGCACAAGTGAGCTATTTTCCCCAGTCTTGGCATAATAGCCTATGCACAATAGAGTTGGGCCATTTCTTGTATTTTGGAAGTCTTATTCAGGGCAATGGGGCAGACAAGGACATTCAGCTTTCACCATCCGTACTGCAAGGAAAGTAAATGGTAAATGGACTGCACTTACCGTTTTACAATGGCCTCTCATTCACCCATTCCCACACACATTCACACACCAATGGCTGCGGCTGCCAATCAAGGTGCCAGCCTGCTCACTGGGAGCAATTTTCCCAAGGACACTTCGACAAGTGGACAGGAGGAGAAGGGATTCAAACCGCCGACCGTACAATCATTGGATGATCCGCTCTACCTCCTGAGCCACATTCAGACCCTTAGCTGAATGAAGTGCCAATTGGGTTACATAACCTTTGGTTGGGGCAGTCTATAAGTAGTTGCAGATTGTTTTTAAAGGACTCGTAGAAGCCATAATCAAGTCAGGCTACAGAGTAATGAAGGACCTGAATGTATAAATGTGTGAGAATGTGAGAGAGCAATGTTTTACAACATATGGAGGAGAAGGATGTTTTTTGTGGGTTCAGTTTCTTATTTCATTTGATTGTTGTTGTTAGTTTGTTTTCATTTTAGTTATTTTTGGAGACTTGTACTGTGAAACAGTGGACTAGTACTTATTTGGTGGACTGTACTGTACAGTGGAACACTGGAACCATTTATAGATTGATCAGCCTGAGCCAGTGTTCATTTTGTCGACGAAAACTATGACGAACATTATTCGTGACAAAACGATAACTAAATTAAAATAAAAACTATGACTAAATCTATTGACATCTGGTAAGAGATCGAATGCTAAGATTTCTGTGAAAGTCGTGGCTCATGCTGAAAAAAAATTGAACACAGGCCAGGAAAGTGCATAGATCTAGAAATGGTTAAATAATACATTACACTTAACCCATTAACTAAACCCATTTGATTTAGTCGACTAAAATGTTAATGTTATTAAAACTAGACTAAAACTAAAACAATTCAGATGACTAAAATATGACTAAAACTAAATAGCATTTTAGTCAAAGACTATGACTAAAACTAGATCAAAATTTGCTGTCAAAATTAACACTGGCCTGAACCTGTTTACCCTTTGAAGACATCAAAACATTAGACCTCATTTCTGAACATTTTCTTAAGTGTCTTCTTAAATGTCTTCTTACGAACTTCGTAAGACCAACCCTAAGAAAGATCCCCGCCAGATTCAGGAACGTGTGGAAATGTGTTCTTAAACCCCCAAAGTGTTCTCAGCTGTGCTCCCCTTCTTAAGTTGAATGCACGTTCTTGTACACCTGAATTTGCATACATAAATGCCCAGCCAGCTCCTTACTACAGGGTCGTGTGCACACAAAATCCCCAGACAACGCGGAAAAAGTTGAGACATTCCCAATTGACATGATTGATGTTCAAGGTCACGTGCAAATTTGACGTTTTATTCGTCACATGCAACATACCAGTGAAATGAGCAGTGAGATGTTTCTCCGCCGGTTCTTATAACGTTATAACGAGCTTAAAGGAGTAGTAAAGGGAAAAATCATGTTTAGCCCTGTTTTAAGGTTACTTCTGATCATATACAATGGTTCAGATCAAAAGGTTGACAAAACTAGCACTTTTGAGAAAGTTGATAATTGCTCTACCACCGTTTAGGTCATACAATGGATGTGGGTGGGCACCTTGAAAAATCATTCAAAAACATGTTAAACTCTCGATTTCAAAGACAAGAAGCTCACTGAGGGGGCAATTGGTGTCCGTTGGTGTTCTGACATCAAATTCGCCGCAAAGTATGAATCCTGTAGGGTTTTATTGATAATTTTATGAAATCCATTGACTTGTATTGACGCGACCGTTGTAGATGTGTAGATCAATCCGCAGAGGGAATTCAGGAAGCGGAACTACTTACTGTAGCTATTGTTATTGTTTATGTTGCTAGGTTACCTAGTTTGCGGAAGTTTACACACGTATGTGCTGCGACTAAATAGTTCTATGCTAAATATTTAAAAAAGCCTTTCCAGATGAACTAGAATCTTAGGGCGCTTTCACACCTAAAGGTCTAGAGCAAGGTCCGAACCAGAATCCCGTTTGGCGCTTTCACATTTGTTATTTTTTATTGATTAGTTCCATAACGTTCTCTTTCACACCAGCGGACCAAAGGATTTTTGGTGGCAGACCTACATTATGTCGTCATCGCTTGAATGGGGGTGCGTCTCCCTATACTTGACACTGATTGGTTTGTGGATGCACGCGCGTCTGTTTGATCCGAAAGTGCGAACCTCGATTTCACATTAGGCAGCAGCGAACCTTGGTTCGAGCCGAGACCACCTCTTGAGGTCGGACCAAAGACTGAGTCTTTGATCCGCGCACCGTGGTCCAGGAGGTTTCACACCTGTCAATTTGGTTCGGATCAAACTGGAAAGTCTGAAAGTCCAGACTAAACAACGTAGGTGTGAAAGGATCCTTACTTTATGGCGAATTATATGTCAGAACGCCAACTAACACCTTGGTGAGTTTATTGTCTTTGAAATTGAGAGTTTAACATGTTTTTTGAATGATTTTTCACGGTGCCCACTGTAGGACGGAACACTTGGTGAGAATGAGAGGATTTGTCGCAACGGACCGGTCATATTTATTCTTATTTCAAGCCTAGGATGTCTGTAGAATTGATGTGAACGCAATCACCTCAGATTTCTCATAAAATCAGCCCTTGCGAACTACAATCTGGCATGCCTACGACTGCATTTCCGTGTTCTTAAATCCAGTTCTTAGATAAGAACAAATCCCAGATAAGAAACCATTCAGGAATGCCAGAATTGTCCCGGGAACTTCGTAAGTGGAGTTAAGAAGAAATTTCTTCTTAACTTCTTCTTAACTGCGTTCAGGAATGAAGTCCATCTCTCCCCCTCTTCCTCTAATGTGCTCTCATCAGTCTCTCTCTCTCTCTCTCTCTGATGAACTCACACCATCCCATTTCTGTCTGGCGTGTGATGCTGTTCCTAATGCTAATGGCTCTACATTTGATTTCCCTCCAGAGATCATGGATGCCCTGATCCAACTCATAACAGCCTAGTTGCATGGCATCGCTTCAAACAGACAGACAGCTTCATCTGCAGGGGATAAGTGCCCATACACTGAGCCGGAATTGCAGTTTGGTGTGAAGACCATTTCCCTCTACTGTCATTGAGAGATGGCGACTATTGTATTTGCTGAGTGAAATGTCAACCGTACAGGAGTCTTTAGAACTCGTAGCAGCCCACCGCCCCGATGACCTTTGCTGAAAGTTCCCATGTGGTGGCAGAGAACAATGGACTTCACATGAGATTCCATTTCACCGAATCAAAGCCTGAGACAGAGACAGTCAGTGCAATTAGTTAATATACATCCAGCTAACAGCAAATTGTTCAAACAAATGGATAAGGTTATTAGATTAGATTAGATTAGATTACATTAGATTAGATTAGATTACATTAGATTACATTAGATTACATTAGATTACATTAGATTACATTAGATGGTTAGGGTCAAGGTTAGGATAGGGTTCCCAAGTGAAGGACATGCTGATCGAATGGCTCAATCGACTATTCACTCTGGGAAATATCTGGTAACCTTTCAGGAACTTGCCATCAACTGTGATGTTAAGGCACACATTGAAATCACTGCAACACACGCGCACACACACACGCACATGCACACGCACGCACACACACAGGTCTCACTAATAAACAAATCATCCAGATAAATAAAGTGGTAAAACACACATTGCTCTGACTGGTAGATTTTCTTCCTGGTTAAAAGCCCCTGTCTAGAAGTCTGCACTCAGCCACAAGTGCACAGGGTCCTGACCGGTAACCTAACAGTCTACTAAATTCCCAGTCCAATGGATCCGTATCGATCCAGAGCTGGCCGACTGGGAAGCTCACCTTGATCCAGTCTGACCAGAAGAGGGATTATTCCCAGAACTGCCCTGAGTTGCGGCGTTCGATTCCTCCTGCATTGAACAGTGGCGAGGAGGTGCTGAGAGGGTGAAAAGAATGCTACCCTGAGCCTCTGTGGACCACGTCAGACGCTCGGCCAGGCACCACTGCACTCTGTTACAGTATAGTACAGCTCCGTTTGTCAGGCCATTATTGACATGAAATAGCCTATCAGAACTTACAGCACATGTACAGTACACAGGTTATAACACGTTTACAATGTCCTCCGACCCGCGATGCAGTCATCCAGCAGCTCTCAGCAGCTGTGCTATCCCTATGGCTCAGAATGCTTTCTCTTTGCTGGATGCCAGCAGATTAAGGGGGAATGAAGCGGAATACGGGAGCTGCAGGTTGCTGACTTCAAAAGGTGTGTGTGTGTGTGTGTGTGCGTGTGTGTGTGTGTGTGTGTGTTGTGTGTGTGATGCAAGTTACCCCAGCGTGGAGTTGTGTTTTTGACTCTCATTCCCAGACCATCTGCTGGTGTATTCCCTGCTCTCATCTGGATAACAAGACACACATTAGGGTGTGTGTGTGTGTGTGTGTGTGTGGGTGAGAGAGAGAGAGGGAGAGAGAGTGTGTGTGTGTTTTTCCACTCTTTCACATACTACCTTCCCTTATATTGGATAGATAAGAGCAAGGGGACTGGTAAACTGAGCATGGAAAGTGCCATGGATTGGGATTCGAACCCATGGGCCAGACAGTATCACTGTAGAACATACAATATATGTCAGACAGGACCTCTTAATGTACCCTTATGCCTGTCAGATGTCAATCATACTGAATATGTTGCAAACATTACCAAATAAACTGTATCTCTGCCTAACAATCAGCATCCGTCCAAAAGGGTGCACTTGTTCTAGTACATGATCCTGGCCTGGCTGCATACGCTCCTGATTAAATACCACTCAAATGCAGCTGGATTTGAAAGGTATATTGCGCTGGTTCCGCCCATCTGCCCATGCATGTTTTGTGGCGCTTGACTCCAGACTATTCTCGTTCAGGCTCACTTATTTACTTATCAGCCTTGATGGGCCACATTTGCAACTCTGTCAAGGCTTACTTGCATACTTAATTACATCCAGCGAACCAAGTTAGCATACAGTAGCTTTTAACTCTGTGAAAGGCTTAAGATACTTAACTACAATCAGCTAGCCAAGTTAGCATTATCTTTTAACTCTCGTATCTGCGAGTGTCTCTGAGACCGTCTGGGGTGTCCTGATCCGGCCCCTCTTGACATGCGGCCAATAGCAGCTAATCCATGGGCCTTCCTGGAAAAGCCTGCAGAACGAGATCTGAGGCTTCTGCTCGCTCCCACTTCCAACTGTCACAGATTAAAGTGGAGCAGGAAGGAGAAGAGGAGAGGGGGAGAAAGAGAAGAGAAGGGAGAAGCGCCCAGGGGGGGCAGCAGGGGCTACGGGAGGCCTAGTGGTGGTGGTTGGAGGGATGGATAGAGCAGTGATGGAGTGAGGGGCAGGGGTGGAGGGGTGGAGGGTGGGAGGCTGGTTCCCTGAGAAGGTTCTCTCTGAGGAGTTCCCTCAGGTGAAGAGGACTGGAGGCTGAGGAGAGATCTGAGGAGGCGTCCCCGAGGAAAGGATGATGGAGGAGAGGAGGATTGAGGAGAGAGGAGGAGAGGGTGGCAGAGAGAAGGATGAAGAGGAGGAGGATGTGAAGTGGGAGGAACTGTCTAAATCCAGATGTTAACTGTACTATGGATGATTGATGCTTATAGCAAATGTGCACAAACACACACTCACATTCACACCTACACACAGGCTTAACCAATTGTGTGTGTGTGTACATTGTATGCATGTGTGTGTGTGTTTGTGTGTGTGTGTGTCTTTGTTTGTATGTCTGTGCATGTGTGTGTGTGTGTGTGTGTCTGTGCATGTGTGTGTGTGTGTGTGTGTGTGTGTGTGTGTGTGTGTGTGTGTGTGTGTGTGTGTGTGTGTGTGTGTGTGTGCGCGTGCATGTGTGCCTGTGTGTGTGTGTGTCTGGGGGAAGGCATCCACACTAAATATTTCAAAGGACCAAGAGAGAAAACAAAGGAACCGACAGATATTGGAATGTGGAGCAGTACTCCTGATAGATGTGGAGAGTCTTCCCCCCAGTAACAACACAAATAAAACTGTTTGATCTCCTCTCTCCTCTTCCCTGTTTTCTACCGTTTTCATCCCACTCAGTTTAGAAGTGGATGAGGAGTGTGCCGGGGCAACCAGACAACATGTAGCATTTTTACTCTCCAAAACCGCGGCAAATATCACTAGAGATCTCCCACTCACACGCATTCAATTGTAGCAGTTTCTCACACCTTCACGGTGTGCTAGCGAAGCAGAGCCGCTGTGGTCTATAGACTATTTCAATTCATTCACTCAATCCTGGACATTGCAGGTACATTACGCCTCACTCACGGACATTACAGGTACATTACGCGTCACTCATGGACATTACAGGTACATTACGCGTCACTCACGGACATTACAGGTACATTACGTGTCACTCCTGGACATTGCAGGTACATTACGCGTCACTCATGGACATTATGTGAGCGCCATGTAGCCGTCTCTCTCTCTCTCACACGGGCGGCTCTAGCTCAGTTGGTAGAGTGGGTTGTTCAGTGATCGAAGGGTCAGTGGTTCGAATCCCAGCTCCAACTGTCCACATGTCGAAGTGTCCTTGAGCAAGACACCTAACCCCAAATTGCTCCCAATGAGCAGGTTAGCACCTTGCATGGCAGCTACCGCCATTGATGTGTGTGTGTGAATGGGTGAATGAGAGGCCATTGTAAAGCGTTTTGAGTGCCGCTAAGGTGTCTGGGGTTACAGGGTATCATGAACACAAAACTGCTTTCCTAGATCAGTCAATCTTGTCTTATTTGGTGGGTCGCAGCTCAAAAAGGTTGAGAACCACTTGCCTACGCCGTGGCAGAAACCCTGCTATGCTACAGCAATGGCCATACGGAATACGACAATAACACATAAACGGCAATATGCCATAGACTAACGCAAATAGTCACGTGCAACAGTAATCTCAAGTAACATTAGTGTGCTCAGTGTCAACAATCTATGCATTACGCAGGCGGCTCAATAGAAATAACACCAAGGTCTGCATAGGAAATAGCCTGGTTCTAAATTCTCTACAGCAGAGATGACAGCACATATATTTTACACATAATCCAATTTCAGCTTCTCAAACTAAACAATACCAGTGCAAATCTCTCCAAAAGACTACGATTGAACAATATATTTTAACAACGAGCGCTTGGTCCTTCAGCGGTCTCCTCTTTGTATATTCGCAGCCCAGATAATTGTGGTCATTCAGACATAAGTAGGCTATTGCCAATTGGCTATTGTCGTTATCCTCAATCACGGCTCGAGAGAGCTGGGCGCAGGGGAGGGAAGTGGCGGCATATGCAGCGTGATTGACACATTCCTCAGCAATTGACCCGCCCATTCGTATTATATTCATTAAAGTTGGTAAACACAAACCTACACCGGAGAACTGTTTGTGTCTGGCCTGCTTTGCAGCTCTGATGATGTTGAGGACCATCACATTCAGCGCATTCTTCATATTGTTTTTCAGGTCTGTTGGTCTGTTACATAAGAACATAATCAGTAAATAAAACATTGAACATAACCAACAGTCTTAGGTTTGTGTAGTCTGTCTTGTGCTAATTGTACTCACAAGCTGTGGGTCTCCAAGAAATGGAAATCGTTCCATCACCTCTCCTGCTGTCCCATTCATTTGCTCCACTTGCTGGTACAGAGTCCGCCTCATCTTGGTCTTTATTTGGGCGTAGTCTGGATGTTGTTTGCACATCTGGTGGCCTTGGTGTGCCCCTCATAACTAGTCTCATCCTCAGCAACAATTCTAGGACCAAGACAACCTGAGAAAAAAGCACAGCATACGTTTAAATGTTTAGTAGAATGAGAACGAGTTTCCATAATGCCTCCTTATTCTATGATCCGGTGGTGTAAACTCTGCACACCATTTGTAGGCCAGCAGTACTGAAATGAGGGAAAACAAAATACCTTATGAGGCAATAGAAGAAGGACCATTGAATGGCATCTGAGTCTCTGGCTCTCTTCTCCTTTTTGCAAGCTGAAATTAACCAGCATGTGTCATGAATTAGTTGGGATTGTTTAGGTAAATGGACTGCACATATATACCACTTTTAACCAAAGCACTTTACAACCTCTGATTCACCCATTCACACACAGCTGCCATGCAAGGTGCTAGCCTGATTATTTGGGAGCAATTTGGGGTTCAGTGTCTTGCCCAAGGACATTTCGGACATGTGGACTGGAGATCCTACTTACTGTTTTGAGGATGCAGTTTCTTAGTTTAGTTATTCATCATAGATATTGTGGAACAGGATATTCCAAACGTTATGAATACTGCCAAGATTGTCCAGTTCAGGAGTGTTTGGATGGTCTTTGGAAAGTTGGAAACACCAAAAGCATTTGACAAGCATTACCATGCCTTCAACCTCGAGGACCAGAGGAAGTGGGCTGTCGTTCAACCAGGGGAGGAGAAGGATTACCCTTACATCTTACCCTGGACACATTTTGGCAGCTAGCTTGGACACTATTTGGCATGACACAGCCTCTGGCAGTGGGCAGTGAGGACAGGAGATGCAGAATCTGGCAGTGGGCAGTGAGGACAGGAGATGCAGCCTCTGGCAGTGGGCAGTGTGTGCAGAGTGCTCTGAAAACATTTTAGCAGATTTAGAAAGATTATTTGTATAAACTGACCATAATATTGAGAATCTACATGTTACTATCACCTGAATAAATATTAAAACTTATAGTGAAATGGAGCCAAATTATAACAGCTTTTAGACTGCTTTAATTTAAGAACCATTAGAGTAAAATGGTTCTTTGTAATCACAGGGTTCTATATAGAACCTTTTTAGGGAAATGGTTCTTTGCTATAGATATAGGATGCTAGGGCTCATTGTTCGTCGTTTTGAAACTCCATAGCAATGTGTTAGTTTTAGAAACTACCTTTCTTGGCGGAGTTCACTAAAATCGATATTAAGACACTGGTAGGTATGTATCCCATAAATGTTTCCCGATGAGGTAACCGTTGTATAAAAGCAATTACTCACTCGAGGGTTGTCGTATATGGACAATATACCACGGGTTGTGCTGGTCGACGGCACTCAGCTGTACCTTGAGCTATGACCGCAGAGCAACCCAGGCTCCAGTATTCATCTGCACAGTGGAGGTGAGATATCCACATGTCTGGTGTGTCACATGTCTGGTATGTCACATGTCTGGTGTGTCACATGGCATAACATGGACACTGAATTAAAACAACATTGAAAACAATGTAACGCTGAATTAAAATGCATCAAGATCCATGTTAAAACTGAATTAAAACAGCATTAAGAACATAGTAAGGGAATTGCAACACAGTCTAGCTTGGAAAAAAGTATTTTGCACGTAGGTAAATGTAACCTGCATGACAGTGGAAAAATTACTTATGAGTTGTTGGCGTTTTTGTACAGCCATTCTAAGAGCATAAAAATTGCACACAAAACATAGCAAACTACACACACACAATCGGAGGACCTGGAGATGCTAGTCCACACTAAGGCTGTATTTATTAAGGGCAACCCCCCCCCCCCCCCCCCCCCCCCCCCAAAAAAATAAAAATAAATATTGGTCCAAACAACTGAAAGCAGGGAATCCTTCGCCCGTTAGCGGTCAACTCCCAGCAGCCGTGCTTCGTAGGGGTTAGCCCTCCTACTCCTGGCAGAAAAGACAAAAAACTGTTGTTCACAAAAAGGTTTGGAGCCAACACCCTGCCTAAACAGTCTACTCACGTATTTGTGGATCACTACCCTGTGGCTAATAAAAACCCCTCAAGGTCCTGTAATTAGGGGCCAAGCACCGAAGGTGCGAGGCACCTATTGTAATTGTTAGTGTTAAAACTTTGCACACATATGTCTCTCCTCTCCGAAACAAAATGTATATGCACATAAAAGAAAGAAGACCAGTATTTACCTGCATTGAAGCCATCCTTCCAGAAAGTAGCTACAATCCTCCAATCCAGTCTGTGCCACATGCGTTTGTTATAATTTTTTTCCCATCGTTACAGCGAGTGAGTGGGGGATTTTGGGAAGTGTGGTTCTTAAAACACAGTGCTGATTTTATCACGACCAGAGGGGCTGCCAAAGTGCCGAGTTATCTCATGTAGCTTTAAAATCTATCTATCCTCCTAGAAGGTTCGATCGATTCACATAAACCTCGGTAGCCAGAATCTAGGGACCAATAGTTCCATCTCAACACATTTTTGAAAAATTTTATAAAACTGAAACTATAACAAGCCAAAATCCTTAAAAGTGTCTAAAACGCAATCAATTTCTGTAGCGCCCTCTGTGGTTGGATGGGATTCATCTTGCTAGTATGGGTAGATCATGACCGGCTCTACAACTTACTAATTGGATGTGAAAATTTAATTTAATAAAATTTCAATGTCGTAGCGTAGCTCAAATGTGGCTATGGCATATTTGGCTTGTTGCCTATGATGCGTTTGGTGCGTTGGCCCCGTTATTGCTGCTTGCAGCTATATTTATTATTATTTCTGTAATTCATGATGAGAGTAGGAGAACATTGATGCATGTATAACAAATATTGGTGCAGATTCACTAGAATGCAGGAAATTAAGTGTCTGACACTCAACCTCATGGAGGAAGACCCTTAAACCGCTGCTAATGCTAGCTAGAATCACCCACTTGCCAATGTGAGCACCAGCGGCTAGCTCAGTTGGTAGAGTGAGTTGTTCAATGATCGAAGGGTCAGCGGTTCGAATCCCAGCTCCGACTGTCCACATGTCGAAGTGTCCTTGAGCAAGGCACCTAACCCCAAATTGCTCCCAATGAGCAGGTTAGCACCTTGCATGGCAGCTGCCGCCATTGGTGTGTGAATGTGTGTGTGAATGGGTGAATAAGAGGCCATTGTAAAGCGCTTTGAGTGCCGCTAAGGTGGAAAAGCGCTATATAAGTGCAGTCCATTTACCATCACCAATGCGATTTATCAACCCCCTATTGCTAGTTACTAATGTTAGCACTACACTATCTATCTTGCTAAGGTTCGCATGATAACTAGAGTACTTTAGGTGAACTGCAACGCGTTACATTACGCTACGATCGAGCCAACTTATCCATGCATTTGTAATTGGTTATCTAGCCTACTTACCACATTTGAATCAAGTCTTCCTCCTATCCCTCAAGGTGAAATTAGGACAATATGGCGAGTGTTGATGTGGTACGGGATTTCAAGCCGGTCAAACCAAGTGAATTGTGGGCGGATTCAAAGGTCTAGAAAGACCACTATGGGTGTCCGCCGTGAGGCCACATTCTATGATAAATTGTATCATGTTAGGCATGACTGGTATACGGTTATATGCTGTTTAATGACAGCTATCGACAGTTATTGGTAAAAAACTGTTATATTCTGATAAATTCATTCATCTACATGCAAGGAATGGGTATTTTACAGTATTTTACAATTATTATGAAATACATTAAGATACTGTCATAAATCCACCGTAAATTAACAGATTTTTTTGTGTGTTTAGTTACTGTCTGGTTACCACTGCTGTCTAGACTAATGCTTTCATATGGCCTGAATCAGTCCTCTCTGCTAATGAGGTCTTGATTAGACTAGATCTTAATGGGGCCAGTTAAAGCACACACAGGTGTCTGGATGTCACCGTGTGCCGTCTCATTTCAGCACCGAAACCCTGCCTCATTAAAAACACACACACACACACACACACACACACACACACACACACACACACACACGGCCCGTGTCCTCTGAGGGTCGTTTTCTTATCGCCAAGCTGCATGAACAGTCCCATTCATTAGCATTGATTTCCCTTTGAATAATAAGAAAGGTCCTGTGGCCATTCTTCTCTTACTCTTCTCTCTTCTCTCTCTTCTGTATTTCTATCTCTCCATCTCTCCCTCCTCTTGTCTCCCCTCTCTTTCTCTCTCTCATTCCCTGTCCTCTCAACCCTCTCTATCTCTCTCTCTCTCTAAAGTGATTCCTTATTCAGTGCTGGGCGAGCTGTTTTACAGTAATTGCTCTCAGCTGTAGAGGTTATCAGTCCTCTGGCAGGGAGAGAGAGGCAGAAAGAGAAAGAGAGAGGGAGAGAGAGAGAGAGGGAGAGAGAGAGAGAAGGAGAGAGGCAAACTAATAAACTACAGCAGCACAGGGACCACTTAGGGAACAATTCAAACAGGAAAGGTGTCACTTGTTTGTTTCAGAAGAAGGGAAGAGGGGCAGAAGAGAGAGGGATGAGAGGAGGGAAAGGTGGAAAGGGGAGAGATAAGATCTCATTGACAGTACAGGTCGGTAGGGGGCGATATGGTGAGGGATGTAATTGGCTATAGATCAGATACTCCTGTAATGGTGACAGTTACAGCAGGTTCTTCATTTATTACCATATTTCACAAAACATGTGTGCATCATAAAAAGACACACACGAACGCACACACACACACACCACATGAGCGTGCACACACACACACACACACACACACACACACACACACACACACACACACTACTAACTAATAATCTAGACTAGAGGTTCTGAATAGAACAATTTGTCAATGACAATATTGATGGCTATCCGGCCATGTGTTCAACTGCTATCTGGCCATGTGTTCAACGATGACCTTGCTGGAAGCCTGGTCTGGAACTCACTGGAATTTTTACTGCAAGCTGTGTTTGTTTTGGTGCTAATGGGTGGTGTGTGTGTGTGTGTGTGTGTGTGTGTGTGTGTGTGTGTGTGTGTGTGTGTGTGTGTGTGTGTGTGTGTGTGCGAGCATGCGTGCATGCGTGCGTGCGTGCGTGCGTGCATGTTTCTGAGTACTTTTGCGTGTGTGTGTGTTTCTGTCAGTTCGAATTAACAGAAGGCAGTTGTGCTGTGAGGCGATAAAGATGTCAATCTTTGCAAGCTGAGTTGAACAATCCTATGGGGCCAAAACATTTTACCTCAGCAAAGAATGAACACATGAGCGTGCACAGAGTCTCTCTCTCTCTCTCTCTCTCTCTCTCTCTCTCTGTCCCTCTCCACTCCTCTCCCTCTCTCCCTGCTGTCTTGTCGCCTGGGACTGTTCTGTAGATGATCAATAAGCCAGCAGACTCCAAAACCTCCAGTGTGAGGTCAGCCGACCCCCCCCCCCCCCACACACACACACACACACACACCCCACAGCTCCCCCGTCTGTTCTAATTGTGGCGCAGCCCGCCTATGAATGGGCCTGGAACGACCTGTTACACAGGTGACTGCGGGGGTGGGGTCATGGCGTAGAAGTGTAATGAGAAGGTAAGTGTTCCTCCTCTGTGATGTCACCGGCATCAGAGGTGTCTCTCGAATTTGGTGTCTTCTTGTCTCCTCTGTCCAATCAAGCGTGTCCTGACATAATCTGCCCCTCGGCAGCGGCGGAGCGCTATGGAGACGGATTCATTAAAATGTTTCACCTTTTTTGAGCCTCTGCCAAGCTTCCTGTCTTCACTCAAACCCAATCGGCCAAAACATTGTTTTTTATCACACATTCTGTCTCTTTCTCTCACTCCCTCCCTCTCTCTCTCTCCTTTCAGAGGGAAAGGACAAATCAGAGCTCTCAGCGGGGAATTGTGAAAGGCTTCCTCCACACATTCATGCCAGTTCCTTATCCTTCAGTAGTCTTCCCAGGGCTGCACGCACACACACACACACACACACACACACACACACACACACACATCAAACAAATCATATACCAGTCTCCTAATTAAAGGATGTAGAGGGTGGGGGGTGACTTGGGGCATTTGGACCAGCAACACCAGCCTGTGGTGCGAATAGTATTTTATTCTAACTAGGGTTGCAAATTTCAAGGAATTTCATTTATCGATAACTATTAACCTTAACAAACGATAGTCGATTAATTGATACTGTAAGAACGTCCCACGCCAGACTGCGCTTTGCTCGCTTATTTTTTTTGTCTTCTTCCGCTGTGTCGTTGAAATTTCCCGGCATCCCAATTAGCCTTCACTACATGGCGGGGTGCCCTCATGTGCAGTCAGACCCTAAATCATGATTACATTTGACGAAACTCCCATTGATAACGTTCATTCAAAAACAAAAAGTTCAGTTCCATTAACAAGCAATTAATCGAGTAATCAAATCTTACTCTAGTAAATTCTTATCGCGATTAATCGATTGTCGATTAACTATTAACATCCCTAATTCTAACCAAGATATAATGAAATAAAACCCCAAAACGAGAGTTTACGGCATTTTTGAGGGATTCTGTCTATGCACCTATGGATCCATTTGATCCGAGTGTGTTAGCGGCGACGGCTATATCTAGAGAGTGCACCGTTTGACAAAACTTTGATACTGACCATTGTATATGATCGTAAGTAACCTTATAACACGGCTAATAATGCTAAATACTGGAACTGTCCTTCAAATGACTGTAATATACGGTAATGTAATGAGAGGAGAGGAGATGAGATGACAGGAGAGAAGACGAGAAGATGAGGAAAAGAGAGATGAGGAAGAGAGGAGGGAGAAGATGGGATGGGGTGTAGTCTGGATGAGCTGGCTCTTCAGTGTACTGATGTTTGTGTTGGAGGATGGGGGTTTGGTGGGGGTCAGTTAAAAGATGTCCAGGTGGACAAGGTCCCCTACTGTATTTCTGCCCAGGTCACAGGCTGTGGTGATGGACTCACACTGCGAATGGCGCTGCTCGCTGCAAGGCTGAAACCTTGATGGATGGCCCTCTGTGTCCTGGACAGGAAAGTAGAGGCGAAGAGAGGAGAAAGGGGGGCAGTCAGGGGGTCTGAGAGTCAGCGATCGAGCCCCCTCCCCCCCCCCAGCCACCCAACACACACCTCTCAGTTTTTTAATTAACCTCTGTGGAAGACTGGTCCCTGGCTTTACTGGTGCTCACTGCGAGGGAAGTGTCATTATTAGTCCTGACCTTCCTTCCTGTCTCCAACCCTCCTCTCCCCTCCATCTTCCTTTCATCTGCCGCCCCACCCTCTGACATTGTCTCACCTCTCGTCTCTCAACATCTCCACCCTCACTCCACCTCTCTACCCCTCCCCCGCCCCCACACACACACACCCAACACTGTCTGGGGAAAACCTGAAGCTTTGTACAGCACCCTCATCCTCATCATCCCTCCCGCTGTCTTCTCCTCTCCTCCTCTTCTCTCCAAGTCCCTATCCTTTCTTCTGCCTCTTTCTCTCGCATCTCTTTCCATATCACTTGTTTACAGCCTCTCCCTTTCACAACCTCTCTCCCTCGTCTAGTCCTCTCTATATTTTCCGTCGCCTCTATTGCTCTCTCACAATTGAGTCACTCCCCATATATTGTTCACTTCCTTCAATTCAGTTTTCCTCCTGCTTCCTCTCCACTTGTTCCTCACTCATCCTTCCATCTTACTGTATATTCCTCTCCACTCGTCCCTCTCTCATCCTTCTATCTTACTGTATATTCCTCTCCACTCATCCCTCTCTCATCTTTCTATCTTACTGTATATTCCTCTCCACTCATCCCTCTCTCATCTTTCTATCTTACTGTATATTCCTCTCCACTCGTCCATCTCTCATCCTTCTATCTTACTGTATATTCCTCTCCACTCGTCCCTCTCTCATCCCTCTATTATTTTTAGAGCTGAAGCTGAACAGAGAAACACAAATATACATATTTATTTCTTCCTGTTGGGATCCCAAGGGACAAAAAATGGGGTCTAGTGAACTCCTTGGAACCCCCCCCCCCCCCCCACACACACACACACACACACACACACACACACATCGAGCGACACCCCAGAACGCGATCAGATCAAACGCCTCTCTCCCATACACACACACACACACACACACACACACACACACCGAGCAACACCCCAGAACGCAATCAGATCAAACGCCTCTCACCCAACTCCTTTCAATTTTTTCCACACATCCCTCTATTTTGGTCGTCCTCTTTCATGTTGTGGAACAGTGGCTTAAGTGGCTCTATTGCTCTCTGATGGGCTCTTGAATGAGCCCTCAGTGAGAGAGAGAGAGAAAGAGAGAAAAAGAAAGAGGGAGCGAGAGAGAGAGAGAGAGAGAGAGAGAAAAGCACAAATTCTCCCAGACCTGGGCCTTAATAGTGAATCTAACCAAGACAAAGATAAAGATATTTCAAAAAAGTACACAAATATGAATTATTTCTAGATGCGATTGCCCTAGAACATACAAAAACTCTACCTACCTTGACTAAACATCAGCACCACAGGTAACTTCAACAAAGCGGTAAATGACAAGAAGGGCTTTTTAAGCCATTAAATGGAACATTAAGTTGCCCAAAATATTAGCTTCTGTTATAGAACCCATTTCCCTTCATGGTTGCGAGGTCTGGGATCAACTTGCCAGCCAAGAAATGTGCCAACCACCAAATTGAAACTGCATGCAGACTTCTGCAAATCCATTCTCCACATCCATCGAAAAACACCAAACAATGCAGAATTAGGATGATACCTACTAATTATCAGAATTCAAAAGAGAGAATTTTAATGTATTAATCACATTTGTCTAAAGGAAAGTGACCCAGACACACTCCATAGCAAAGCCCTGACGTACAGAAAGACTCGAGAGAGAGAGAGAGAGAGAGAGAGAGAGAGAGAGAGAGAGAGAGAGAGAGAGAGAGAGAGAGAGAGAGAGAGAGAGAGAGAGAGAGGCCCCCTCAGCCAGCTAGTTCTGGGACTCAAACAAACACAAGCACAGCCATCAGACAGAATCACCACTTGCCTAAACCAAATTATAAGAAAACTGACAAATTGGAAAGAATCAACCAAAAAACAATTGGAATGTTATCTGGCCCTAGACAGTTGGAATGTTATCTGGCCCTAGACAGAGAATACACTGTGGCAGTGGAGTACTGTGACTGACATCACACATGAGTTGAATGCATTTCAGAAATAAAAGGCAATTCTAGCTGCTGCACAACACTGAATCTGGGCCTGGTGTTTTGAGGAGGAAGAGGAAGGTGGCAAATACATGAGGGTCTCTGCCCAGACCCTAATTATTTAAAACTTCTTAAATTAAAAAATCTTAAAAATCATGTGTCTGAAATCCAAACAGTACAATGCCTGAGTAGCATTAGCATGTTTATTCTGCATCATCCAGGGCTTGAACTCTCAACCACAGACATCAAGCGAAGATCATGTTCTTGTTGAGCCAAGTGAGAAGCTGGCAGTTTGAGGTAAAAAGTATACATTTGACAGCTAGATATTTACACCATAGGAATGCTGCATGAACGATGGCTACGTATTGTAACCCTAGTTCTATGAGTGGAGCGGAGTCCCACAGGGCTAGCTCCTATTGGCTTGTGAAACCTAGCCAGCTACAATTGACTGAAGAAAAAAAAACATACACACACCTGTGTCCAACCAGGTCCAGTGCACCACTGTGGGCTTCGCCTACACATCTGCTCCTAACCGGCCAGCCAGGACACAAGCCAGTGCTCCAAGGTGAGACTATACCAAAAGTTGGCCCAATCCAAGAACTGGCCCCTCCCCACCACACTTGGTCTATCACAGCCGAGGGCAAGGAGAGGTACGTGAAGGGAGAGCCGGACTGGAAGCGGTTACACCGTAGCATAGCCCATCCCAGCCTCTCCACGCCTCATCCTACCCTGGAACAACATGTCTAACGTTGACTCCCGCTGGCGGCTGTGCCCAGCACAGACGACTCCACATAGACAGAGGACATGGATAAAAGATAATAACGGACAAAGGGAGACAAATGTCCTCCACAGACACACCATTGAACAGGGCAACCAACATGGCCATGCAAGTGTGCCCGAACAGGCAACCTGCAGTCTCATAAGATTCAGAGATACCCTCACAAATGCACTGGGAGAGATTCGTTTCGATAGTGGCGAACCCACCGTTCCCTGGACCGTGACAAACCAACAACTTGGGGGTAGTTCGGACCGCAGCCGTGCGCTGAACGTAAGTCAGCGCACGCATAAGACACAATAAATGTAAGCGTGCATCTTCCTCGCTCGCATGAGGCTACAGTGAATTGAGAAGGAGGAAGGGCACACCTCATCCACTAGGGTTGGGCGATAGGACGATAGTTCATCAATGATTAGCATGCAGTGTAGGCCTGTAAGGAAGAAATGTAGGGTAAATTACGTAAATAAAAATAAGGAAAGTGGTTAAGGAAACATTACAGGCCATATAAGTATTTATTTTGATCATAAATTATATCCCTTGAGGATCATTTGGAGGTTTTTGTCAACACCGTCAAACGGTATGTTACCACCGTCAGACAGAAAACCTGACGGTGTTGACTTCTGATGGTGGTGACAAAAACCTACTTTTGATATGCATGAGTTGTTCACATTAGCCATCTTGTTTTCATTCTGTTGCTAGCTACCTATGACCTCTACTTAAAATATTTACATTAATGTCAAAATGTAATATAATATTTTCTGCACAAAAGAGACAGTGTTTACATGTTATGGTTGTGACACTAGCAATATTAATAAATATGTCCAAAAAAAAAAGAAAAAATAGCTAACTTACCGGAGCTTGAGTGACCTTGTTGCATGTAGTAGATCTGAAGGTTCGAAAAGGGAATACTCTGGAATTTAGTTGACCATATAGTTGCCTGATTTTTCTTAGTGGGACATGTTTTCGCCAAAGTTTCAAGAATCAGTGATTTATATGAGAGTAAAGTTGAATCCAAGGCTCTCGGTCCCATTGTTGCCAGAAATTTGTTTACACATGACTGAATACTGAACATTATATTACTGATGTATTAATAATGCTACAGTGAATATATACATTTAGACAATTTTATCCACAACACAGAAAGGATAAAAGTATACATTTATGATGGGACCAAACTTGTATTTTCAGTCAGCCATTATTGTACTAAAACAGAAAGGATAATACTGTTTTTTTGATTGCTTCAACACTAAAATTAAAGTTAGTGAAACCTGACACTCAAGGGGCAAGACCTCTGCCCAGATGTGCAGGAAGCATATTATTTATATATAATACCACAGGATCCAGGCTAATAAAATCTAACCTTTCCTAATACAGTGTTTATCTGATGATTTTGTTTTACATGCATAGAAACATATGGCTGCTTAAACAGCAAATAGAAAAGGTTGATATCGTACTTGATATATAAAGCTGACTTGTTACTTCATTGTAAGGAAGAGCCAACATTCTCTATAGAAAAACAACATCTTCATCAGGACGCAAACCTGGGTATACAGATCACTAGAGCAATGCCTTCTTCTTCTTCTTCGTGTGGGTTTGATGTTATATCCCCCCCCCCCCCCCCCCCCCGGGGCCGAGGGGCTATCCTTTTACCACTATATATCGGGGCACACCTCCAAGAGCCATGTTACCGTTTTGTCATCCACAAACGTCAGGCCATGCATTCCGTTGGGTGTCCAATATATCGGATAGTCCTGGATGACGTGGTCTGCGGTTTGTTCCTCTGCGTCACACTCGCACGCCACACAGGATACCAAGCCCCATCTGTGCATTCATGAGCAGAGGCATCCGATGCCTCTCCAGAGGTGATTAAGCCTCACCCACGCCGGTCTGGGTAAGTCCATCCCGAGAGGCGAAGGACCGGCGGCCAGGATGAAATCACAGAGTCTGGAGGTGTTTGCCTCTTACTCCGCACGCCAGATGTAGTCCGGCCACCCTGCCTCGCTGATGTTAAGATCTCTGCATTGCTGCAGGAGATCCCGTGCGGCAGACATAAAAGAGCGTCTTGACTTGAGACGCCGGGGAGGCTCAGCTGTTGCAGTGAGCCTGTCGTGGAGCAGGTGGTTAAGCTCCATGGGCCGGCAGGCGAGACGTGCTGTGGTTCCTGTGCGGTGGAGGCCAGCAGGCTGGATGCCTGATGCCTCATCTACGTCACACAAGCTGTTAACTTCTTGCGCAGTGACTCAAGGTGTCGGCAGAACGTGAGCGACCTGTCCAATGTCACGCCGAGATAGGTTGGTTCGGCGCTGCATGGCAGGAGTGTTCCATCGATGTGCACTCGGAGCTCACGTTTGGCTTCCTTGTTTTTAAGGTGGAAGGCCGCCGACACCGTCTTTGCCTCGCCGAGCTTTAGTCTCCATTTCCAGAGATATTCCGCTAGTGTCTGCATGTCCTGGCTCAAGGTCTCCTCCACGGCCTGCCAGTCTTCAGCTGAGTACACCAGCGTCAAGGTCGTCTGCGTAGGCATACTTCCTGGAGTCTGTGATCAGCAGGTCATGGGTGTAGATGTTATAAAGGAGGGGGGCCAGGACAGATCCCTGGGGGATGCCGTTCTTAAGGCGTCACAACCTGCTTGGCTGTCTGCTACCGGTGGTGAGGGTGAAGCTGCAGTTTCAGACAAGCTCCATGAACATGCTGACCATGTTCCTGTTCGGCAGCAGACAGAGCAGCTTGCAGGTGAGGCTTTTTAGCAGAAAAACTGTCCTTGATGTCTTGAGTCATCAAAGTGACTTGATCTACGATTGATCTCCCACGTCGGAACCCGACCTGCTCCTGTGGGAGCAGCAGGTCGATGATTGGTTCGACGCGGGCGTAGTTGAGACGCACGAGGATCTTGAAGAGGATGCATAACAGAGAGATGGGGCTCTTCTCCAGATTTTGGGGATCTTGAGTTGGCGCAAGCAGGAAGAGAGGAACGCTCTTAACCAGGACTTCAAGGCAGGCGCGGCATGGAGTATAATCTCCGGGCAGATAGAATCAGGCCCCGGAGCTTTCCCTGGCTTTACATGCTGGAGGGCAGCAGCAAACTCCTCCGGTGTGAATTCACCAGAGATGTTACCGCTGCTAGGAGTTGTGGCCTTCCAGAGGTCAGACACTTCTTTTGCCACGAGACGTGATGATTCACGGTCTTTGCCCTCGTATGTCCCACTTTTCACAAATTGTAATGCGATTTTATTTGCAGAGATGGGGCAGTGATGGGGGGAGTGTCTAGACCTACCAGTGAGGTTGTTAAGGATGCTCCATGCCTTGCAGCTGGAGTGTGAGAAGTCGATGGAGTTAATGGCCTCCTACCTGCCTTGTCTCCTTCGGCTGGATCTTGACAGCAGGGCTGAGGAAAGTCTGTCTGACTCAGCTCCTGGGGGGGCCCGGGGGAAAGCACAGTAGAGACTCTCACACTCCACATCCCAACACGCTTTATATATATAAAGTGAAGGGAGATGGTCCAAGTATTGGCAAATTTAGTTTTGTTTTCATTCGTGTATCTGCCCAGTGATTCTGATCAGCTCCAAAATTTAATGGGTTCCAAGTTAGCCGCCAGCACGGATTCAACAAAATGCTGTGCAAAGAACGTAACAACTTTTTGCCCATACTGTATCATTACATTTTGCATGAGTTATTACATTATAAAGTGAGCAAAATATTTTTCTCCTAATATTGTAATAGTTTCATTACATTATAGAGTGAGTCAATCATTTATGGATTTAAGGGGTAATTCACTGTAGAGTGTGGTAAAACAATAAAGTGACTTTTGATATAATTCAAGATTCTAAATGTGCTACTAGTACATGTAGGCTAAACTTAGGCTCCAACTCACCAGGCCGTGCCTACTTCGGTTTTTGTCCCATGCCCCGGATGAAGTCCAAAGGTGGGAAATTAGTGTAATGGCTGTTCTGTGTGTGTGTGTGTGTGTGTGTGTGTGTGTGTGTGTGTGTGTGTGTGTGTGTGTGTGTGTGTGTGTGTGTGTGTGTGTGTGTGTGTGTGTGTGTGTGTGTGTGTGTGTGAGAGAGAGAGAGAGAGAGTGAGTATGTGAGAGAGAGTAGTACCAGAGTTGTCACTACACCAAAACCATTTCTCTCTCTGTGTGAATTGACTGAGAACAATGGGACTTCCTCCCCAAACCCTTCTCGCCAGTATACTACTACTTGCCAGAACTCACAAGTGCATCTCCTTTCTACAACAAGTGACTAAGAGCATAATCTTGTGCTGAAGGCAAAGTACAAGAATAGGAGAATAGGAAACTAAAAATGCAATAGGTGCTTAAGAGGGAGGATCGTGGTAGTACCTCTTGAAGAGGTTAGTTCTGAGCCTGCGGCGAAAGATGGGCAACGACTCTGCTGTCCTGACGTCAGTGGGCAGTTTGTTCCACCACTGCGGGGCCAGAGAAGAGCCGTGACCGTGTCGATCGACCGCAGGGGCCTCAGAGTGACGGGGCAACCAGTCACCCTGAGGTAGCAGAGCATATAGTAGTCGGGGGTTGGTGTAGGGTTTGAACATGGCATGGAGGTAGGAGGGAGCTTACATTGCCTTACATTACATTGCGGCTTGAGTTTTCGGTAAGAAACGGTGTCCCTCTTCCATAGACTTATGAGATAAAGACATTCCATGGCTGGTACACTCTGTGCCAAACACCATTGTTGTGGTTAGAGATAAAGGCCTGGGCGCCGAGGCGGCGTAGGTAAACGTGACCAAACAAGGCCACAGAAGAGACCAGAAAGACAGTCTTATCGGAGAAGAGACGAGGGAGGGGGGACACTCAAACCACATAAGAACGTTGCAACAAGACCAATACTTTGATTTGGGTCCAGACAGCATGCAGACAGGTCATCTGTGCATTAGACCATGACATTGTCTTTTGTATGTTAAACCTTCTGTAATAAACCGCTCTTGCTTGAGGCTCAAATCCCGTGTTGGAGAGATTAATTTGGGATACACCTGAGAAAGGAGACACTGGACTGTGTGGTATTTTGTGAGATTGGGGGCCGTCTTTTATTTTCATCAAAACACAACGCAGAGCTTAATAAGGACAATGACAAAAGACAACGAAAGTCATCAGTTCACACGTGCGTTTGTTTCAGTTCACACGTGTGCTGTGTATGAACATTTTGAGCCTTGAATTACAGTAAAAACAAGGCTATTGAAAGAGTGATTTTATTGCATACTATGAGCAATTAACCCTTTAATCCATAAATTATTGACTCTATAATGTAATAAAATGATAACACTATTAGGAGAAAATGTGTGCGCCAAAAGTTATGTTATTCGCTCAGCATTTTATTACATTATCTATCAGTTACTACAATATGAGTAAGAAATTATGATATATATATATATATATTTATATATATTACAGTATGCATCATTGTTACATTATCAGCTCTTACAGGCATGTAAACACAAAACATTTACACATAAACATATGCATACACATAAATGTTTCCCATGCCAATAAAAGCATTTGAGTTGAAATAGAAAAACAGAGAGGAAAAAAATGGTTTGTTCAGGGCGAGGACATTGTGGGGCCCCTGCTCTGAACTCTTTGATCTGCGCAGTAGCAGACAGGAGGAGAAACGGAGTAATGGAGGTCGAGCTAGATGGCCATAACATATCATACGAAGCAGGAGGGACCAGTGGTCAGCAGGAAGGAAGTGAGGATTTGGGGATGAATCAACCAGAATTGTTATACTCTTGTCACAGGCAGTTTAATTTCATTCCACTTCGTTTGGATTATTTTATAGTTGGCGTGCTGCTGAGAAACAGGGCAAGGGTACCAGGCTGTTATACAGGGGAAAATATGTGTGGATCCACAGCACCATCTACTGGGTCCCGGGCAGTATAGCACCTCAAGCTACAGCCATAGGAGGTAATGATCTCACTGTAAAAAAAAAAATAAAGCCCACTAAAGCTGTCATGAGGAACTGTTTTCCTACTGTAGGTACTCGGCTCTACCGCGCTGCTCCTGCAGTGTACAAAGCATGCTTGAGGTCAACAAGGGGAAGCTGAGGAAGGCGGTCAATCCGGGGTCCAGGCTCTGTGGGCAGCAGTGCTCTGACCTATGGAGGCACGTGATACCCTGGCCAGAGAGAGGGGAGCTGAAATTGCAGGGGAGCTAACACACAACAATAGACCGGCCTCTAGACGCTCAGGCAGGAGATTCATAATGCCCAGGTTTGAGGCAGGAGCAGCATCATCCCCTGTGCCATCCAAGTGCTCTAGACCCTCTCCACGTTTTAAGTCAAGGTTTAAGTCAAACCAGCTACTTGTGGGCTAGGCTGCTTCCTACTGCAGCATCTGAACTCGTTTAGATAGAGAACATGTGTGTGTGTGTGTGTGTGTGTGTGTGTGTGTGTGTGTGTGTGTGTGTGTGTGTGTGTGTGTGTGCGTGCGTGCGTGCGTGTGTGTGTGTGTGCGTGTTTATCACTTGGGTGTGCCCCATATTGTGTTGTATAGCCTACTAACAGTATAGCAGAATAACCTGTTCTTATACAATAGACGTGCATTAGCAGGCCAGGGCAGGAAACAAACAAGACTGATGAAGCTATAGCTATCTCTCTGCAACGTTCGACTGTTCATGAAGTAGACTAGCTGTCTGCAACAACGTAACGGCACATAATCTGCCACTCTGCACATTTGACTAAAAGCACTGATAACAGACACGAAAGCCGCTTATGACCAAAATCAGAGGGGAGCACCCCGGTCAAAGCTGTTGTCTGATTGGACGCTAGTGTGTCAGGACGTGTCACCCATCCAATGACAAACGCCGTCGGTGTAAATAGGCTACCAAACGTCCGACCTACCTGTCACTGCATTTACCCAACGAAACGTAGTTTGAGGGAGAAAGTTAACTTTACGCACCATTTTCTGGAGAGATACATCATAAGTATTGTGCCATTAAGGTTGTAGCGACTTGCAGCAGTTTGTGAACCTGTTCCTCTTTTGGTGCTATTCAGTATACCACAACCGGACATCTCTCGTTATGACATTCAACAAAATGGACTGGTTATACCCGAGATGTCATAAGGAGTGGGTCTTCCAAAGTCTCTTTCGCTCTGGTCTGTGTTATATTTGTGTGGTAAGTATAGGCTGCTGATCAGGTTTACGGATGAAATTCGTTTATTTGGATGAGTTGAAAAGCGTGGACAAATAGGCAGGCTGTGCAATTTATTGGACGTTACGACGGCAGATGTTTCTAGATATCCATCTTAATTCCAGGCGAGCGGTGGTTTTAAAAGCGCGTTCCGGTGCAGCCGTTCCATCCTCTCCACGCCTGGAAGCGCCATCGCCGCTGCGCAATAACGCGGAGCGGATTATACATTTGCCTGTGTTGCTAACGGCGACAAACTGGCAGAACGATTATAAAAGGGTAGACTGGGGGTAAATCCTCAGAGAAAACAAAATATGGTTATGGAAGATAATATCTCCCTGTGCCGAGGAAACCTCACTAACCCCCCCCCCCCCCCCCCTTCCACCTCTCCTCCAGGTTTTGGTTCTGTCCGTGTCTATGTACCCCATGCTGAGGTCCCTAGGGCTCCAGCTCCATTCCGCCTTCACAGGGAGCTACGTTCCCGGACACCACTCTGTCCTCCTTATCAACTGCCCCAACGAGCAGGCAGCCAAGGACATCGGCAGGTACTGTACAAGCCCATAATACTAACTAACACTGACTAACCACCACCATTCACCCACACTTCAAAATCACCACTTAATCCCAATGGGATTATACCATGTAGGGCCAGAGATAAAAATGAAAAAAAAAAAAAAAAGTAATTCATATTCTCATAATAAACTACTGTCAGTTGCGTGACCAGACATGTATAAGGTAGTTTGTAATACACATCTTCCAAGCTCTCGTCCCAGTCTATCTTTAAACTTTTCACCAATACCGCTTTCGATAAAGACTTAGCAAATACACAGGATGAAACTAGAACCTTCAGCTGTTGCCACTACTCCGTCAGTGTGGGAGCAGCGTCGTTCTACAGATTGAGCTGGCGCAGCCACACACCAGAGCTGCATGCAGATGAGCTGAGAGAGAAAGAGAGAGAGAGAACACTGTAGCATTGACTGCAGCCACAGCTACTTTGCCAAAATGGAAATGTTCAGTCAAGAGAGGTCAGAGGAGAATTGTTGGGAACCGGAAATGCCCCCAGCTCAGGTGCTGCACCGTTCCAGAGGTCAACATGTTTGTTTGGACGTCCCCCTCCCTGTAGGGCGTGACGAGCATTCAGACGTCCCGGCGGGGGACAGCGTCGGTACGCGGTGCATCTGGCTCAAGGCTCATTAGAAACACTAGATGAAGTTAGTGTGTTTTTAATAGTCCACTTGGATATGCCAGTTGAATAAAGACTTTTTGGTTTTTATGGAAGAGTGCCTTGACCTTCTTTTTGGAAACTCACTAGATGAAATGACTATAGGCCTCGCCCGCTATTCGCTCTCATATAGGAAACTCCAATAACCGCCGAAACCCGAAAGCCCAAATTGCTATAGACCCTTTTTTGTGCAATGTCATCATCCTGTTTAGAAATTGCGCATGCATTGCTGTAATGACACCTGCCAATAAAATCGATGATTGATGCATCTGGTGGCAACGAGTGTTGCGCAGCCGTAGTTCATTCTTTTGTTCCAAAAATGTGCGCGCGCACTTAATTGTTTACCAACAGTAAAAGGGTCTATAGGCTATGCTTTGATGCATCGCTGCTGGTTTTATTTTAGCATAGAGTTGCTGTGTGACACATCCACATGTACTTTCACTTCCCCTCCCACTGTGAACACGGTCTACAACTCGTCCGTGAGAGTCACCTACAGTACAATTCTTTGCTCTTTGCCTATTTGTCTTCAAAGATGTCAGCAGCCATGGGACTGGCTGTCTACAACTCTTATTGGTTAACCACTGGTGGCTGTTGAGTGTTTAATTGCATACTCTCTCACTCTCTCTCTCTCTCTCTCTCTCTCTCTCTCTCTCTCTCCCTCTCTCCCTCTTTCTCTTGTTCTCTTTCTTTCTTTCTTTCTTTCTTTCTGTCTCCTCCCTCTCTCCACAGAGCCATCATGGAGAGAAGGATGGCAGCAAGCATCAATATTCTCCCCCGAACATCCACCATGTATGCTGCTACCCTGACCCATCAAACCACAGAGCCTGCCCTGGCACACACACACACACACACACACACACACACACACACACACACACATACACACACAAACACGCTACGCATAAGCCCATAAATATGCATAAGCACATAAATACACACACAATTACATGTGTACCCAGGCGACCAGATTTACGGTGAACTGGCTGCATTTAAATGGGTGTTCTGAGACAGACTGCCAGGCAGGCAGCAGTCAATCAGGCAGAGATGGAGGCAGCGGCAGGGGGAAGGGCATAGCTAGAGAAGACGGAGAGACAGAGAGAGTGGTAGAGGGAGGGGCAGAGCCTGAAGCAGGGTCAGAGCTAGACAAAGTTGGAGAGATAGAGACAATGGTAGACCGGTATAGAGAGAGAAGCAGAGGTAGAGTTTCTCCCGGTGTCGCTGTTCCGGTAACTCTATGCATGACAGATCCGCGCGTGTCAATGAATAATCCAGACACAGTGGAACAACACGGACTACATGCGTAACTAACAAACGCCAACACAACCCCGACTGCAGCTTCTAGAACCGGATGGCTGGGGGGAGGTTGATAATATTTGCGCTCTCTGTCGGTTTCCTTCGTCTTACTAACGCACAGACTTTGACGCCTCGGTGAGCACGGGTACACTCTCCCTCTTGTTGATGGCTAGGTGAAGAAAGGGTTAAAGCTATTACAGAAGCCAGCAGGCCAGAACCAAGCAGTATTGTGGGTCGCCGACAAGGTCAGTATTAGCAGCCTGGGTATTGCTAGCCCTGTTAGAAGACTGACAACATGGCCGTAGAGAGACGCGGTCAATACTTGCCGCATGTCGCTCAAAGAGGCTGTGGCTGTCATAGATTACTAGCTCCACTTCTTGCTAGACAGTTGCCCTTCTCTTTCCTAGGAAGCACGTGGCACCACTCCGATACGGTGTCATAGAGCGTCTCAAACTGTCACCACACGCTGGTCATCACTATTGGCGGCACCATTGGTGACACCGACTCGGACTGCGAGGAGTCTGAGTGCGACCCTGGATGACAAACTGTCGTTCTCGGGCGCTTATCATCCATTACACGCTCCTGCAGATTCCTGCTCTACAGGATTTGCCCTTTCCTCACTGATGAAACGAGGCAGGTGCTCATCCAGGCTCTTTCTATCATCTCCCAACTGGACTACCTGGTCATCTCCCACCTGGACGACTGCAACTATCTCCTTGCCGAGGCCCCGGCATCAGCTATTAAACCCCTGGAACTTGTCCAGAAAGCTGCAGCTCGCCTGGTGTTCAACCACCCCAAGTTCTCCCAGACAACATCCCTTCTCCATTCTCTACACTGGCTCCCTGTAGCAGCTCGCATCCCGTTTAAAACGCCGGTACTAGCCTACAGGGCAATGAAAGGAACAGCTCCCTTCTACCTCCAGGTCATGGTCAAACCCTACACCCCCTCCTGACCACTACACTCTGCTACCTCACACTGTCATGGCTCTTTACTCTCCTGGCCCCACAGTGGTGAAATGAACTGCCCACTGACGTCAGGACAGCAGAGTTGCTGCCCATCTTTCACTTCAGGCTCAAAACTCACCTCTTCAAGCACCTATTGTAGTTATATTTTGCTACTCTTGCACTGTGGCTTGAGAACTAGATTATGCTCATAGTCTTGTTTAGAAAATAGATGCACTTGAGTAGTGGTATACCTACATTAAATGTAATTATGCTAAGTTGCTTTGGATAAAAGCATCTGCAAAATAACTGTAATGTAATATAATGTACTGTAATCTCATGTGTGTTGTGCTTCAGGTATTACTGGAAAGGGGATATTCAAGATGCTACAGAGATCCTGATGGTAAGCTAAGATCATCTGGATTTCAGCTTTGAGTCAGTATGATTCAGAACTTTGAAACTTGAGAGAGAAATATGCTGGGGTATAACTGGTTCTATTCTACATTCTAGCTTGTGATGACCAGGTCATCAAATGTCCAGAGCCTGACGGAGTACGTGAGGTGAGCTGGTACCGGATCTCCCAGTGGTTTTAAACTGGGACACGTCATGTATTGTAGAGGTCATGATGGGGTAATGAAGACGATCTGTTCTAATGGATTGTGTGTGTGTGTGTGTGTGTGTGTGTGTGTGTGTGTGTGTGTCCAGGTCAGTCCATCCCTATGAGGTCCCAGAGATCCTGAGTTTCCCTGTGGAGGGCGGGAGCCTGGCCTACCTGAAGTGGATGGACGACGCCATGCCTGATGACTGACAGCCCATGCAGCCAATCTGCTATTATGGGATGAGGGGAGTTTGGCCAAAGGAGGGATTCTGAGGCCGTGTCTGTGGGTTTGGAACTAATACTTTTACACAGCACCCTACCAAAACAAAGCAACACCGCAAGCATGTTGTCCTAGAGATACAGGTAGGCTATGCAATGTTGTTTTTTGTTACCACGGCAACCTGTGAAGGACCGTGGGTGTTGGGTTGTTGGTCCTTCAGTTCAGGATACTTTGTGAGATAGGAAATACTTAGGGACTGCAGTCAAAGGTAGCCTACTGTTTTTTTGTTGTTGTTTTTTTAAGTTTCATTTAATTGCAAGAAATGTAGTACCTTATCCTCTAAATCTCCAGATTATGTGTCATGATGTGTGTGGTGTTGACTGAAATTCTTTTGCATATTTTAAGCTACCTGTTTTTAGAATCAAGTTGGGATATGTGAGTTTTATAATGTACAGTATAGACATACAGTATTTATAAAACATTTATTAAAGATCTATTTTTCACTCCTACTGCCTGTGGATATGTGGTTTATGGGGAGGATGTAAAACCAAGTTAATGTGTTTACCAAGTGTGTGTCTGTGTGTGTGTGTTTGTGAAAGCTACAACCTATGCTGCTTATGAATCTATCCTCAGTGATCCAGGTCTCACAAGAGTGGAAGCTGTGTGTTCCCTTTTTACCGGTCCCCCTGCCCCACAGAGCTCAGGAAATAAATGTCCACCTGTTCAGCTCACATACTGACCCCAGGCAGCTGAAAGAACAGCCTGTTGGGTAACTGTCTTAAAAGCAGCCACAAGGTCCAGGCAGTGTTTACACTAGATAGTACTATTACTGAAACCTAGACACATACTGTACACACGCCTTGCTGCTCGCAATGTTGTTTTTTTTCTGTTCTGTGTCGTTTTAATTTTGTCTCGTGTTGTATTGCCATTTTAATTTATTACTGTAAAGCACTCTGTGCATCCGTGCTGTGAAGAGCGCTATATAAATAAAGCTTACTTACTTACTTACTTACACACTCACACAGTCAGTCACTCGCTCACTCACACAAACCGCACGCATGCTCACACACACACTGTACATACCACACACGCACGCAAATACTCACACATACAGTATACCACAGACATAAACACAAATGACACACACACACACACCGTGCCCCTTCATGGCAGCCCCCTGAACTGCAACAGGATTATGGTTAATCCACAGAGACAATACCACCCGCTACCCCGTCTGCACTTCCTTTGTTGTTGACCTCATCCCGGAAACGCCCCCCCCCCACCGAGCAGCTTTCAGAGTCGGCATGTCAGTATTTCAGATGAAGGGAAAAACAGAAAGAACTGTTCACAGAGACTGGGGGGACGGGACGTTATCCCACTGAGAGAGGAGAGAAAGGTACCAATCCAATTAAGAACATGGCTGCTGCAGTTATTGCTCATCACCACTAGAGGTCAATGTTGTAATTCTCTGGGAGCTCTATCGCAGTCTGTTGATATGCTGTAATAATGCATAAATACATGAAAACGTATCTTACAAAATACTCTTCAAATAATTGTATCAAGATAAAATACATTTTGCCTAGGTACTCCAAAAGTCTGGAGACGGCCCTGAGCCGGCTGATGCAGATGTTCTACCAGTGTCTGGTAGCCGGCACATTGTTCTTTGCCGTGGCCTTCTGGGGAGGCAACACCAGGTCTGGGGAGACAAACAAACTAATCAAGTTGGTGAGGAAGGCCAACCCTGTTATGAGGCAACAACTGGACAGTGTGGAGGCTGTGGTGGAGAGGAGGATGAGGGACAAACTGAAGTCCATCCTGGACAACCCCTCTCATCTTCTCTTTGACAAGCTGTGGCAGATGGGGAGCACCTTCAGCCACAGGCTCCTCCCACCTAGGTGCAAAACAGTGCGGTTCTCTGAGTCTTTGAGTCAGCAGCTCTCAGACTCTCCAACAGTGCCTGAGTGTTCCGGAGTTCCGCCAAGTGTTGGTATTGCACTGGTATGTATGCATGTATATGTACAGTATATATATATATATACAGTATTATTATTATTATACATATGTATACAGATTGTATGTATGTATGTATGTATGTATGTATGTATGTATGTACAGTATGTAGGTAGGTAGGTTGGTAGATATGTATTATATATTTTATGCATACTGCATATTTATTGTACTCTATCATGTATATTCTTTACTTTCTAAGTTCTTTACTCCAATCTTTCTTGTACACCAACCCCCACCCCCCCACACACACACACAGACACACTTTTTTGTCCCAGCTCAGAAAGTTGTTTTGAGCCAGGCTACAAACTGCCAAGAGTTAGAGCTAGCTAATGATAGCGATGGAGCATCCCCAGCAATACTTTCCATTGAGTGCAAACTGGCTCAGCAGATAGAGCAGTAGCATGTTGCTGTAAGAGGCATAGATGAAGATAAGGTAGGAAAATATATTCCCTAGCCTCCATTTAAGCAATGTGTTGTGAGTGTAGCAGATCCTTGTTGACCTGGTTGTAAGGGTCAGTGAGCATAAGCCTGCATCATGTGTGTCTATCTAGCCCTTGATACTGCGTATCTCTCTGTTTGAGAGAGAGCGTGTGCACACTGGTTTGAGCAGGTTCACTGGAGCTTTTCAGGGGCCCGGTCATTACTTTGTTGAAGCCTATGTCTGTCTCCACTAACGCAGACAACTAGAAATCTGTCCTTGTCACCATTATACTGATGAATGACTCTGTTAAAGTGCAACTATGGCACATGTCAGCAGTGTTTATAGGACATGAGCAGCGAGCTCATACATAGGGATCTCCCATAGGACGCTACGGC
The DNA here is from genome assembly GCF_949987555.1 of Borostomias antarcticus. Classification (NCBI taxonomy): domain Eukaryota; kingdom Metazoa; phylum Chordata; class Actinopteri; order Stomiiformes; family Stomiidae; genus Borostomias; species Borostomias antarcticus. Next base: position 26,386,754 of record NC_140241.1, read on the forward strand.
CCAATATCAATATGGCCTTGCTCGAGGTCAGCTCGCTGCAGTGACACACTGTACAGCGGTATAAATAACTGCATTGTCTTCCAACAGATAAGAATTCCCACATTCATCTGCACCGTGAAGTTTTGCATAAGTCTGATACATCCTGTACTCTAGAAAGACAATGAGCTCTCTCTCAGTGTGAGCTCTCTTCTCCTGTAGCTCTTTATTGTGAAGTCGCCTGTGGTGACGATGAGGAAGATAAGGTTATGCGTCCTGCCCAACGCGTTAGCGAACTAAGCGCCTGCTTAGGGCCTCATAGTACGATAGCCCTGAAGTACAAAACGGCAACATTTGAGAAGGGTCAGGGAAGAATTTTTACAGCTCACTTATCTGGCCCCCGGGTGATACTGGTTTTTTGCTTCCCTCTGGAATATGTAGGGGTGGGTCGTATGCCCACCTCCCTTGTTCTCTGTAAAGCGCTTTGTGTTGCCTCTGGGTATGAAATGCGCTATACAAATAAAGCTTTGATTGATTGACTGAACATTTCACAAAACCCAACAACATTTCAAACCAGGCCAGGTCAAGCCTGGCTTATGTGCGTGGCTGGCTTGTTTCTGTTCAGGACTGGTAGGACGGAAGCTAGTCATGCCACTGAAATAGCTGTGAATTGAAATGACATGAAATAATGTCTGATAAATTAAGATAGTTCACTTCAGATAGAGACATCAGTAACAAAACATAAACAACAGCGTTTGTTTAGCTACATATAGACAAGAGGAATTTCGCTCAGCATTGACGTAATCTCTGAATGACCCACATGGGAGTCCAACGCTCTAACCACTACTCTACTTGTGCAGTGGAGATCGGAGGATTGGTTTTGGTGTCCTTCTTCCAGTCCCTAGTGTGGGTTGGAGTTAGAATAAGGGTTGGGGCTAGGACAGGATCTGACCTATAAGGTAAGGGGTAAAGGTTGGAGTGAATGGATGAACATGTGGAGGTTTGGGGTATAGTCCCATAAAGTCATCCCCACCGGGTCTCGAACCCCGGTCTCCCGGGTGGGAGTCTAATGCCCTGACCACTACTCTACTTGTGCAGTGGAGATCAGTGGGTTGGTTTTGGTGTCCTTGATTTTGGTTTGCTGGGACTACTGCCTCTTGTGGTGCCAACAGAGAGATGCAGGCCAACATTTTCGTGAGTAACGGAGTAAGGGAGGAAGGGAGTTATAAACCGACAAATTCAGGCGAGTGGCCAGCCACGCTCAAAAACATAACATTTCGTAAAATATGAAGACATTTCACAAAACACATTAAGCAAAACACGACATTTCGCAAAAACACGGCATTTCGTGAAAACACAACATTTCACGAAAACACAATATTTCGCAAAAAACACAACATTTCTCAAAAGCACAATGACATTTTGGAATAGTTTGCCAACAGAGCAAACAGATCTGTGGATGATGCAGTAAACATGGCCCTTCACTACATTCTACAGCATCTGAAACATGCAGACACCTATGCCAGGATCCTGTTTGTGGATTTCAGCTCTGCTTTAAACACCATCCTCCACACTGGTGTACGGGCTCTCCCAGCAGCATTTGCCTGCCTCTACCTGCAGGTGGATCACCAATTTCCTGTCCGACAGGAAACAGCCCGTGAAGCTAGGCAAAAACATCTCTGACTCCAGGTCCATCAGCACCGGCTCCCCACAGGGCTGTGTCCTTTCTCCCCTTCTCTTCTCCCTGTACACAAACAACTGCACCTCCAGCCACCAGTTTGTCAAGCTCCTGATGTTCGCAGACGACACCACCCTCATCGGTCTCATCTCTGAGAGAGACTAGTCCGGCTACAGGTGGGAGATCGACCAGTTGCGGTCCTGGTGCAACCAAAACAGGTCAAATGAGCAGAGGTCAAATCCAACATACAAACTGGACTTCGGCATGTCTTTTTAAATGTGTTTTGTGCAATGTGGTTTTTCGCGAAATGTCATGTTTTTTTAAATGTGATCGTGCAAAATGTCGCTTTGCGAAATGTTGGCGTATGTAGAGACATGGGGTTCTCTTGGGGTTCTCTTGGACCTTCGGGCACAGTTCTAGAGGCTTAAAAATCGTGCCAAGGCAGTGGGGGGCCTCATCAAATCAAATTCTGCTTAGGGCCCCATAAAGGCTTGGGCCCGGCTCCGTGCATTTCGTTGTGTTGCTTCCCGACTGTGAAGAAACAAAGCACTGGGAAGGGCTTGAGGTGCACTAAACTAAACTAAACAAAACTAAGGCTTACATAAAGCAGTCAAGCCTTCAAAGATGAATACCGTACCTGTACATCCGCTCACTCGTCCACACGGCCATCGCAAGTGATTCAACCCCACGGCACACGGCTTGTGTGCTGTGTGTGATTAAATTCTCCGTGGGGGACGTAGACTTGGGCGTGAGGTAATTAAGAATAAGCAGCTGCCCTTATCCAGACTCCGCTGAGCACACTAATAAAAAGAGGATAAAGACAGATTGGAGAGGTGACAGAGACACGGTGGAGTCAAACCATCAAACTGGCTCACACAGATGGACACAGAGTGCTGTGGCTCAACCAATCACCGATGACCATGAAAATGGCAGTGCATTGTCCCCCAGTCACAGATCTGTCCCTTCTACCAGTGCTGGGAGATGAGCACATCCCTCATGGTGTGTGGGATGCAGAACTACTGTAGCTAGTGTGAATGAGCCTGATAGGAAATATTCTGGACTGCACGCCGGATACAGGCATATAGGCCTGTATGACTCATACATTTCCAGGCTACCGTGCACCCAAACAAACCAGGCTGGGTTCAGCCCAGCAGCAGCAGTAGTAGTAGTAGTAGTAATGGTAGTAGTAGTTGTATTGAAGGCTCAGACTGTTCATAGGATAAATTAGAGTTGTTATTAATTGACAGGGTCGGGTTATAATAGTTACAGGTTCAGTTTTCCCTGCCAGAATTATCTCTTCATATAGCGTGAATACATTGCTCGTTCCCAGCCTCTTTTTTGCCATAGGATGGTTTATTGTTTTCTATATTTGATTATTCTGTATTATGTTTAATCATGTCGATGCCTTGGTAGTATTGTGAGTGCTGATTGGGCCGTAGAACAGAGATCCCTACTAGCACAGTAGGACCAACAGCGGACCTAGCTGACACGTGCCTGTACAGTCGCAAAATAACCAAAATTAACCAAAATTAACCAAAAATAACCAAAATAACCGACCTCAGGTAGACTGTACGGCAACGTAGCCCTCACTGCTGCTGAAAACGTAACTAAGATGTGATTAAATGACGTGACAATGCTGTTACATTACAGTCCTTATGAACGGAACGCTGGGCTGCTAGAATCGGCTGCTAGAATAAGCCAGCTAATATGGCAACAAAGCCTTTATTGAGATATGCAGCTATAGCGTGGGTAAGCTCCACAGCTCAGTCTTTTGTTGTTCCGACCATGGTTTAATTTGCAATAGCACCTTCATCACACCTGTCGGAAAGTGCCAATCAAGTGATTTACAGTGATTTTAGAACTCTATGACTCACACAAAGTGGTTTTGTCAAAAGAGCCTTGCAAACCGTGACGTCACAGAGCGCCCTTGTGACGTGGGCCAGGAGGTGTATATAAGCCAGAGCGACAGAGGAGGAGCAGCCAGAGAGAGAGAGAGGGGGGCATCTACCTCTCCCTCTCTCTCCCTGGCTCTCTCTCGTGGGCCAGAGAGAGAGAGAGAGAGGAGGAGGAGATGTCAGATTGATATCTCCTCCTCTCTCTCTCTCTCCGTCTCTCTGGCCAGAGAGGGGGGGAGGAGGAGATGTCAAGATGGTATCTCCTTCTCCTCTCTCTCTCTCTCTGGACCACTGAGAGAGAGTCAGGGAGAGAGAGAGAGATGTCCTCTTCTCTCTCTCTCTCCTCTTCCCTGGCTCGGAGGAGGAGGCGGTGGTGGTGGCAAATTATAAAAAAATAAAATAAAATAAAAATTTGTATAAAAACTGATTCTGATTCTAATTGTAAGCTATAGTGATAAGATAAGATATCCATGTTAGCATATAGGAGTACTGTTACTATAGTTACTGTTAGCACTTCAAACTTCCACTGTCATCAGCTGCTGGCCCCTCTTCCCAGAGCAACCGACGTATTTTCAACCGGAGGTTTCGCGTCGCTCTGATTCAACCAGGTGTTATGCGGAATTCTGTGACCATCAGTGACCAGATCCGGTGGTCACTGATTTCCGCATGTTAATACACCGACATATGTACGCTGCGCTTCGGCAGGCCTACGTCCCGAACTGCAGTAGTAGCAGGCAGCAGCAGCGTGGTCAATAACTTTCCAGACCTGCCTGTCAGCAGCTGCATACCGCTGACTGCGCACTCTGACGCTTCGGACAGTATTGTAGCCTATCTCTTTAATATTACAGTGGAATCCTCAAATGCAGTTGCTGTTGATAAAGCGGTTATTGCATTTTCTTTCACGCGGTGGGTAGCCCACACTTTGATTTGATTTGATTCTTTATTTATCCCGAAGGAAATTAAAATGCCACGTAGCTCATAAAACAGCCATAAAAACAACACAAGACAACAATACACATATAGAAACATACAAGATAAGGACAGACCAAAAACATCAGACATGTACGTTGTTAAAAACACACGCACCCATTATGGAAGAGATGTTTCGAAACATTCCCTTTCCTACTCTGGAAATCCCTCTCCCTTGCAGTAGACGGCAGGAAATCCCTCTTTACTGTCCTTGCAGACTAGATGTGTGACCATGTAACTCATCATGCTGATTTTAACATAGGGTAGCCTACTGTAGGCTATAGGCAACAGGTGCATGTCAGAGCCCCCGTGCGTGCGAGCATTCAACTGCTGCCCGTGCCACAGAAGTGACACTTCTCGTTCCCAGAGACGCGCTTCATGGAACCCACTGAGCAAAGACACGTCTAAAAGACGTCTTTTAGATGTATTTTTCGTATTTTTCGGACGTCCAAAGACATCCAATTAGGAGCCAGAATGAAAGATTTTTTTAGACGTTCAGATATTGGACCCGTTTTGCACGTCCACAGACGTCTTAGAGGGGTCCAAGCCTGACGTTTGAATATTGAGGGGGTCCAGCAGACGTACAAATGGGGTTCTGGACCGACGGACGTTATTAAGACATGATCTGAACGTCTCCCTGACGTTGTGTGTTTGCTGGGAAGTTTGTAAGCAAGTTGTTTAAACCGTCGATACTGTAGCCTAACGCCAGAACAGTTAGGTGTTTTTGAAGTTCCAATCTGAGTTTGTTAAGCCTACCGGCAGAAATCAGAATGCTCACTCGTGATTTCCTTCTTCTTTCCATAAACGAAGAGATTTAACAACTTTCACGCGCATCACTGATGTGTGTTATCCGGTGCTGGTCTACGTAACCGAGCGGGAACCACACGCACTGCGGTCCCATAAACAGGGCGCGCGCTCTACAGGGTAGTAAAACCCGTCAGGCGGCCGTGTGAGTGAAGGGAGAGCAGGGAGTCAAACGGGCCGCTGGGAATAACTGTGAAGATTTGTTATGGATTTGAGAAGAGAGAAGACGGACAGCCCGCTGTTCAACATGTCTGTCTGTCATTACCAGGGCTGGATCAGAGTGTCAGGTAAGAACCTAACCTTGTGGCAGCAGTAGGCTAGTTGTACAGTAGTAGCCTATAGCCTACATACCATACATATAATATTGTTCCCCGGGGAGAAGTGTAACAGCATCAAATAGAGACAAGCGAGCGTCTGACCTGAGGTTGCTTTACTTATGCAATGAAGCATTATCAATAAATATTTTTCAAGATTGTTTCATTGTAGTTTAAATTATTTGCTAAAAGATTCAAACTGGATCTCAAACTAATTATTGTGTGCGCGTGTGTATGTGTGCGCGTGTCGTGTGTGTGTGTGTGTGTGTGTGAACGTGTAAGCGTGCGTGCATGCTCGTGCTTGTGTGTGTGTGTGTGTGCGTGCGCGTATGTGTGTGTGTGCACGTGCGTGCCTGCCTTCCCTTTTCTATAGCGGTTTAGAGGCTTGTTTCCTCTTAACTCAGTAATTACAGTACCAACCAAGCACAGTGCTATGGGTTAAACCATAGTTATGGGTCTGATACTGTACTGGTCCATATGGTTATGGTTATTCTGGTCCATATGGTTATGGTAGTGTTCTGGTCATATGGTTATGGTTATTGTACTGTTCTGGTCCATATGGTTATGGTTATTGTACTGTACTGGTCCATATGGTTATGGTTATTCTGGTCCATATGGTTATGGTAGTGTTCTGGTCATATGGTTATGGTTATTGTACTGTCCTGGTCCATATGGTTATGATTATGGTACTGTCCTGGTCCATATGGTACTGTTCTGGTCCATATGGTTATGGTTATTGTACTGTTCTGGTCCATATGGTTATGGTGTACTGGTACATATGTATGGTTATGGCTTGTCAGGTGTGGCCTGGTTTGATGAGATTATCTCTCACACAGTTTGGGGGGTTTGAAAGAGAAGGCGTGCTGTTTTTAATACACTTCATGGTTGAAGTGATCAGTTTAGCCAAAAGCATGTTCAATATCTCAAATGGAATATAATCCTGGTTCTAGACTGGAGAGAAGCCAGTGACGTGCTGTCTGGGTTTTCAACTCTTCCTGAATCCTACCATCCAACACCATATCCTCCATGCCAAACAAACACACACACACTCTCTCTCTCTCACACACACACACACGCACACACACACACACACACACACACACACACACACACACACACACACATGTGCATGCATACACACACACACACACACCACATGCACACACACATGCATGCACACACACACACAGACACACACACCCGCCCGCACAGACAGTACACACTTGGCTTGTTGTGGATGCAGGAGTCAGAAAGTCTGACTGGAGGTCGCCCACGCATGCTGTGGATGTTTGAGAGAGAGGGAGACAGAGAGAGAGAGAGAGAGAGAGAGAGAGAGAGAGAGAGAGAGAGAGAGAGAGAGAGAGAGAGTCCATTTTAGAATGAAACACAGCCACCACTTTCATCATAACCTCCTCCTCTCACCAGCATGTTACATTAAGTATGTACAGTACTTCTCAATCACTCAGGGCTGTTTACTCAACTTTCCAACTGTATTATTAATCTAGCTATGGTATACTACATTTTTTTGATAAGATCAACATCAGACATCAGTTGAGAGAGGTCAGGGAAGAAGAAAAAACAGCTCACCTATTTTGGCCTGTGTGAACTGTTTTTTTTTATTCCCTCTGGAATATGTAGGGGTGGGACCTATGTCCATCCCCCCTTTGCTCTCTGTAAAGCGCATTGTGTCGCCTGTGTATGAAATGCACTATACAAATAAAGTTTGATTTAATTTGACATCTACTTTCTCTATCCTCATCCTCACGCAAGGCCTAACTAGTCTCTGTTAGTTTCTTCCTGGGCATGTTCTTCATTGGCCTATCTATCTATCTATCTATCTATCTATCTATCTATCTATCTATCTATCTATCTATCTATCTATCTATCTATCTATCTATCTATCTATCTATCTATCTATCTATCTATCTATCTATCTATCTATCTATCTATCTATCTATCTATCTATCTATCTATCTATCTATCTATCTATCTATCTATCTATCTATCTATCTATCTATCTATTCATCCATCCATCCATCCATCCATCCTCTAATTGAATTCCCCCCGGGATTAATTAAGGTATCCTACTACGCCCCCTCGAGGCTGTCATGTGTAAAAGCACCAGTATTCCTCAAGTTCATCCAAGCCATTGAACTCACTCATAGCATGGTTGTCTATCTGAAAGAGTGACATTTCTCTAGCTAACTCAACAAACCCTAACAAATCACCTATTCAACAATGATATCTCTACAAATGTGTTTTCAGACAACTGACTGAGGTTTGGCCATTTACATCAGTGTGTGTCTGTTTGACCTTGGACAATTTTCCACTGTCCAGCACTGCCTTGTGTGTGTGTGTGCGTGTGTGTGTGTGTGTGTGTGTGTGTGTGTGTGTGTGTGTGTGTGTGTGTGTGTGTGTGAGAGAGAGAGAGAGAGAGAGAGAGAGTGTAATATCTCTCTAGCTTTGTTAGAATCTCATCACCTCCAGATCATTGAGCTCGGTACACTAGGCCCAGCTTTTTTACTGCGCACTCAATCAGCCAATCAACAGGATTTGAATGAAACCGTATTAGCCCCTAATGAATTTGTCCTCCACTTAATGTCAGTGTGAAACACATTGTACTATGAAGCCCTTCCCACTTTCTCTCCTCCCTTATCTTCTTCTCCCCCCTCTCCCTCCTTCCCTCTCTCCCCTGCGCGCTTCCTTCCTCCACATGCAGTCACTTGACTGTAATGTAGCAACCAGTTTACAGCCAGTTCTGTTCAATCAGGTCATGGCAGGCTAGGTTTTATACAGAGTGTTTAATATACAGTATAACTTGTCAGCAACATTTTGACCACAATGACAGCCGTTTTGAGGACCAACGCATTCTCCTGAATCAGTGTATTGTAAGGTGCATTGTAAGGTGTGTAGGTTTTGGAACCAGTAACCCATGGCCCTGCAACCAGGTGCCTACTGTTGCTCCAAATAGATAGACCCTGTTTGGGGGGCGTGGTCTCTGCTGTGTGTTTTGAAGCAAAAGAGGATGTGGGTCTCCTGTGTCGCCCTTCCCCTAGCAGTACAACAGTTCTCTGTCCCTCTGCAGAGCTTGTTAAGTTCAACAGGCTTTCTGACCTGAAGAGCCTAGTTTAACAGACTGGTTAAGAGCCTAGTTTAACAGACTGGTTAAGAGCCTAGTTTAACAGACTGGTTAAGAGCCTAGTTTAACAGACTGGTTAAGAGCCTAGTTTAACAGACTGGTTAAGAGCCTAGTTTAACAGACTGGTTAAGAGCCTAGTTTAACAGACTGGTTAAGAGCCTAGTTTAACAGACTGGTTAAGAGCCTAGTTTAACAGACTGGTTAAGAGCCTAACAGACTGGTTAACCAGAGCCTAGTTTAACAGACTGGTTAACCAGAGCCTAGTTTAACAGACTGGTTAAGAGCCTAGTTTAACAGACTGGTTAAGAGCCTAGTTTAACAGACTGGTTAAGAGCCTAGTTTAACAGACTGGTTAAGAGCCTAGTTTAACAGACTGGTTAAGAGCCTAGTTTAACAGACTGGGTAATCAGAGCCTAGTTTAACAGACTGGT
>NC_140241.1:26403459-26408459 GCF_949987555.1 Borostomias antarcticus
CTGTGTGTGTGTGTGTGTGTGTGTGTGTGTGTGTGTGTGTGTGTGTGTGTGTGTGTGTGTGTGTGTGTGTGTGTGTGTGTGTGCGTGTGTGTGTGTCCTACGTATGCTCTATAGCTGGGAGCCTGTGTGTGTGTGTGTGTGTGTGTGTGTGTGTGTGCGTGTGTGTGTGTCCTACGTATGCTCTATAGCTGGGAGCCTGTGTGTGTGTGTGTGTGTGTGTGTGCAATGAGCTCTGCTGTTGGACCGAGAACAAGACCGTGTGACACTGACACATCTATATCAGCTTTGCTCCCTCGACACTCTAGCTTGGAACGTCTTCCCTCATTTGCCAGCAGTATTGAAAGACGACGTGCAACAACCGCTGCTGTTGGTTGAGGTCTATCTACCCAGTAGCAGCTGACATTCCCTTCCTCTAGACACACAGTAGAGAGCAGTTCCCTGATGTCTAACCCACCATAGACTCCGTTTCAGATCCCTTGAAACTGACTTAGAGCAGCTTCTCTCTCAGTCGGAAATAGGTTCTTCCACAATTCAGTCTGCTGGGTCGTAATCTCAAGAAGAGACTCATCTTAATCCTAATCCAGGATTAGTTATCTAGTCCTGTCTGTGAGCTGCTGCTGGGTAGTGTGAAGGGATGTCCATATTCTTATAGCTGGTAAACACCTGGCTGAGGATTAGCTCATGACGAAGATAATTTAACCGTGCTTGTCAATTTGATTTCCAATCAGAATGCAGACCTAAGTGAAATAAATCTTGAGTGAACATGCTCATATCTCTGTTCTCTCACAAAGCAGTCAGTCTAGTCGTCCAGTGATTGTGTGGTCAGTAGTGTGTGATCATGACCTCTACTGAGTGGTCTTCCAATACCAGGTTAGTGTATGATATGATGTATGATATGATATTTTTATTATAGTGTCATGCACTCAAGGGGCCCAGAGCGCATGGGTTTATACGACAGTGTACATACAGGACATTATTGCATTGTGTGTACATCAAGGAAAAACAATATACTGTATTCGCCTTATTCACCTCAGCTGCCATATTGGTCAGTCTGACGTAATTAGGGGTGCGGATGCGGAAGTGCCTGTTGCCTTCAATGTTAAAAGTTTGCTGTAAAAACACCATTTCAAGAACCAAAATAGTCACAATAACAGGCTGAATACACTATCGGGGTTACAAACTCATCATTACCAGACTCCGATTGATTTTTCTTTTTTTTTGAATGCAGCTGACGGCTAACTATGGCTCATTCATGTATTTCCAAAGGAACAGTTTACATCTAATAGCTTGGATATTACATTGTAGTCTATTGTGAAAAATAAAACATAGTTCGGTCGTAGAAAATAGAATGTAAATAGCTAAATACACGTCTACTGTATACATACGACTCACTGTAAACAATTTTTTTTTTACAAGTGGTCAAATGACTGACAGCTACGGCTGCCAAACAAACTGTTAAAGTAAAATATCCTAATTCAAATAAAGTCCAAAAACAATATATTAACAGACATTTTCCTTAAACGTTTTACAGAGAAACACCACTATTTTACACATATTTCCTAAATTATTACAATCAAACATCCTCAATAAATTGACAGCACTTAAAGTTCTACAGTGAAACATTTATTTTACAGACATTTTCCTAAATCTATATGATCAAACACGTTCAATAAAGTGATATCTGTTACGTATCAGAGTTAGAACCCCACAGAACACACAGGACAACAGATGCGCTCAAACAAAAGTGTTACTTAGAAAATGATTAACTCATTGTATTAATTTAATATCCGGTATTCCACTGGGTCCTACACGGCCTCATAGCCAGCCCAGATAGCAAGCGGATCTGGGCCATATACAGGCCATATCTGGCCCTTGTGGCTTAGTTCCGGCCCATATATGGCCCAGAATTATTACACATCCGCTTGCTATCTGGGAGGGAAGCAGATGGCAAATAGCAGGCTCCATGTTTGTGCTGGGGAAATGAGAATGGTGTTACCAGAAAACACTAAATAGGCTCGAGAGAAATACAGGGTCTCCAGGTAGCGTACTGACATGTGTTAACATTGAACCGGCCCAGAGTAGCAGGAATGCAGGTAAGATATACTCATCATGATTGCCCAACAGGAGCCAGGTGAGCGCAGGACAGCAGGTGGCTACAGTCAGTCTAATTAGGTGAGGTGGAGGCAACAGGCAGGGCTTGGGCCGTAACAATATCACGAAACGTTAAAAAAAAAAAAAGTTCAAATGACTGGCAGCTACAACTGCCAAACAAAAAATGTAAATTGAAAGGAAAATATCTAATTTAAGTGCAAAAACAATATTTGAAAAATATATATTTACAGACATTTTCATTTAACATTCGAGAGTTTAACATGTTTTTGAAAGATTTTTCACGGTGCCCACCCACATCCATTGCATGACCTAAATGGTGGTAGAGCAATTATCAGACTTTCTCAAAAGTGCTAGTATTGTCAACGTTTTGATCTGATCATAGCACAACTTTAGACAGTTTTTTATATCGTTTTTTTGGTTGTTGTTTTTGTAACCAGAATTACAGAGATTGAATGAAAAAAAAAAGAAAAAAAAACACACACACACAAAAAAAAGATTTCCCTTAAAATTACAAGGAACATTTTTTTAATTGCTAGTATGGACATAAACCTTAATTTGAGTTTAGAATTAGCTGCATATTTAATTACAGCAAAGTATTGTCATTTTACATACATTTATATGTAATTTAAGAAAGCAGACAAAATACTGTATAAATAATACTGTGATTTTCAGTAGAAAAAAATAAAACATAATATTATTTGTAATTATTGGCATAACAATTGTTTTGTTAATTTATAGATAATGTTGGTAATTTTATATATAGCCTTTATATAGTTTTATATATAGCCTAAGTGAAAAAAAAACAGTTAAGTGCTGTAAAAAACAATAGTTATTTTTCCTAAAAGTTTGATATTTTTTACAGTTCCTAGGCTATGGTCTACAGTAAACCTCTAGTAGAGGGTTAGGCAGGCTACCCTCCAGGCAGGTAGGGAGCTGTAGATCAGTACATGTTGGCTAGAGGTCAGAGAGAGAGTGGGGGTGAAAAGGGCAGCATCCATAACTAACATTATTATGGCTGTAAATCTTTTCCCCTACTCAGCCTCTAACAGCCATGCACAGACCAGGTCTGGAAGTCTGCTGTTACCCAGTCAGGAACATAATCTGATTTGCAGAGTTCTCTCCCTGTCTCATTGTCATCCCCTTTCCCTGTCTCTATGTCTCCCTCTCTCCCTGTCTCCCTCTGTCCTGATCTCCCTGTCTCCTAGCCTCCAATTCCCCCTCTCTCCCTGCCTGTCTCTCCCTCTGTCCCACTTTCCCCATCTCTTTCTCCTTGTCTCCCTCTCTTCCTGTCTCCCTGCCTCCGTGTCTCCCTCTCTCTCTGTCCCTCCCTGTCTCCTTGCCTCCATGTCCCCCTCTCTCCCTGTCTCCCTCTCTCCCTGCCTCTGTCTCTGCCTCTGTCCCACTTTCCCCATCTCCCTCTCCTCGTCTCCCTCTCTCCCTGTCTCCCTGCCTCCCTCTCTCTCTGTCTCTCCCTGTCTCCCTGCCTCCCTGTCTCCCTCTTTCCCCCTCTCTCTCTGTCTCTCGTTGTCTCCCTGTCTCCCTTCCTGCCCTGCTCTCTGCCTGCCTCCCAGGCTCCCACAGACTCCCTGCCATCCCCCCAGGGGTTATAATCAAGCCCAGAGGCAGAATGCTTATCAGTGCCTCTGTCAGCGTATAAGCCGAACCCTGAACACCTTGTCTCAGAGCAAACAAACAGAGCGAAGAGGCGCGACACTCTGCAGCATATTTTTATCAAATCTCCATATTCTGGTTTGGCTTTTGCTGGTCCTGTTAAACAGATGTGCATAAACATTTTTGTGTTTCCTCAGCATTAGTTGAGGATGGCTACTCAGATGGAGTTGGATTATTAGTACAGCAGGCCAACAACACTTTTTTGTGAGTACACAGTGTGTTACTGTTTCCTGACTTTGTGCGTCATTGAGAGGGGTACTGTAGTGCACATGTGCGTGTGTGTGTGTGTGTGTGTGTGTGTGAGAGAGAGAGAGAGAGAGAGAGAGGAGATGTGAAATGGGGATAGTGAGAGAAAGAGAGAGAAAGAAAGAGAGAGAAAAAACTATAGTTGAAATAGTTCACACGCAGGGGAACAGAGAGGTATATTGCTTTCTCTTCCCCTACACTTCCCTCCTCACCCATTCTCCAGGCCCACACACACACACACACACACACACACACACCCATGCTCCAGGCCCAACCTCTCAGGCAGATATCCTGCTTTCTATAGCGAGCTTAATGAGGCACACACACACACACACACACACACACACACACACACACACACACACACACACACACAAACAAACAATCCCCTTCATGATATCCTTAATATGCCAACAGCTCACAGCTAATTAATCCTCCCTTGGACCTCCCTCAGCATATTCACCAGAGAGCACTGAAGATACTGTAGTTTAGTGAAGTAGTAGTAGTACTAGGGTGGTAGTCAAACCCTACACCCCCTCCCGACCGCTACGCTCTGCTACCTCAGGGCAACTGGTTGCCCCGTCACTCCGAGGCTCCTGCGTTCGATCGACACGGTCACGGCTCTTCTCTGTCCTGGCCCCGCAGTGGTGGAACGAACTGCCCACTGAGGTCAGGACAGCAGAGTCGCTGCCCATCTTTCGTGGCAGGCTCAAACCTCATCTCTTCAAGAAGTACTGTACTACAACGAACCTCCCTCTAAAGCACCTATTGTATTTTAGATTGCTATTCTTGCACTTTGCCTTCAGCACTAGATTATGCTCTTAGTCACTTCTTTTAGAAAGAAGATGCACTTGTGAGTTCTGGCAAGTAGTAGTACATTGGCTTTTCCTACATTAAATGCAATTATTAGTCGCTTTGGATAAAAGTGTCAGCTAAATGATGTAATGTAATGTAGTTTATTAGCTGGCAGC
>NC_140241.1:26410959-26430959 GCF_949987555.1 Borostomias antarcticus
GTGTGTGTGTGTGTGTGTGTGTGTGTGTGTGTGTGTGTGTGTGTGTGTGTGTGCGTGCGTGTGTGCATGCATTCTTGTTCATAATTCAATGTGTGTGAGTGAGTGTTTGTGTGTATGTGTGTGTGTTTTTGTGTGCACACGTGTTTCCTTGTGCATGTTTGAGTGTGTATATGTGTGTGCATGTGTGTGCGCGTGCGTGTGTGTGTGTGCGTGTGTGTGCGCGTGTGTGTGCTGGTGCACACGTGTACTCTATATGTTCCTCCACTACTGAGGCAATCATTTCTAAATGTCAGTCACCGGAATGGGAGTAGTCAGCAGTCTCTCCTGATCCAGTAGTGCTACACTGAGACGGTGTGGCCTTGTGGGGGCTATAGATCTGACTGCTGCTCCTGTTTTCTGACACACATGCCGGCGTATCGCCTTCGCAAAGTCCCAGTGACAGAAAGCACGCCAGTGACAGAAAGCCCTCTGCATGGCATCGATCAGAGCCAGGTGCGTCTCTCCACTCCATAAAACCCCCCAATTTTCCTTCCCATCAGCACGCCGTCCTGGGAGCTGGGACTAGGGCACGCTGTCCTAGAGGGTTGGACTGGGGCAGGTTGTTCTGGAGGGTTGGAGTGGGGCAGGTTGTCCTGGAGGGTTGGACTGGGGCAGGTTGTTCTGGAGGGTTGGACTGGGGCAGGTTGTTCTGGAGGGTTGGACTGGGGCAGGTTGTTCTGGAGGGTTGGAGTGGGGCAGGTTGTTCTGGAGGGTTGGACTGGGGCAGGTTGTTCTGGAGGGTTGGAGTGGGGCAGGTTGTTCTGGAGGGTTGGACTGGGGCAGGTTGTCCTGGAGGGTTGGACTGGGGCAGGTTGTCCTGGAGGGTTGGACTAGGGCAGGTTGTTCTGGAGGGTTGGACTGGGGCAGGTTGACCTGGAGGGTTGGATTGGGGCAGTCTGGACCAGGAGATCTGATTTGGCTTTGATTTAGAGCATGACTAACCTGAGCTTCTGTTCACACACACACACACACACACACACACACACACACACACACACACACACACACACACACACACACACTCTCTCTCTCTCTCTCTCTCTCTCTCACACACACACACACACACACACACAGGCAGAGACATGCAGCCTTCCCCCAGACCAGAGGCCATATTTCCATTTTCTCAGTAATTGAGTTTAGAAGGAACAGGAAGGGAACATAAGCAGCGACGGTGCGGGGGGCAGACGGAACAGCCCGGGCTGTTCTGGATTTGAACAAGCTGCCCTACAACTCAGATAGCAGCTAGCTGCTAGCAATCAGCGCAAAAACTAGGGTGTTGACTTCAAGTCGTGATGGGTCCCGTTTGAATTCCTTGATCCCAAAAATATACACTTTGACACCAGTTTTGTCATTATAGCTATAACAGAAGCAAATATACAGGGTCTGGTGTATAATTGTCTGTAGCTATTTTGAAAGAACACATTTATTTCATATACGAAGCTAGATCTAACTTGTGTCTTTGGATACTTTTTCTTCTATGGCTTTAAAGTCGCACTGAAATGAAAAAAGCGTTCTGTCCCATTTTGGTTCACATAATTCAATCAATCAATCAAAGCTTTATTTGTATAGCGCATTTCATACCCAGAGGCAACACAATGCGCTTTACAGAGAACAAGGGAGGTGGGCATACGACCCACTACAACACTCTACATATTCCAGATTGGTCATAGTGTTCACCAAAAAAATAAAAATTCTACTTTTGTCGTAATCTTATATCAAAGTATATAATTTCTTACTTCCTGGAAAACGGTAGGTCACGTTCAATGACGACAACAGGTACCTTAGATTTTAGGACAATAATCTCACGTCATCCACACGTCAATCAACGCTATCCTTCTATCGAATCTGTCTAAAGTTCTTAAAACCCGTCCACTTGTCAATGTTCCAATCAAATTCCTCTAAACGCATGTTCCACCCTCATAGCTTGTTTGCGTCGGAAATACGTCAAACTACGGAAGTTAGATGATCTCAAACGTCCGTTTCAGTGCGACTTTAAGGTACTGCCATACCAAAGAGGGCAATTGCATCATGACTTGAAGTCAAAAGCCCCTCTGCTGTATGGTTCTATTACTGTAGGTCTGGAATAACTGTAGCTCTGGAATAACTGTAGGTCTGGAATAGCCATAGGTCTGGAATAACGGTAGCTCTGGAATAACGGTAGCTCTGGAATAACGGTAGCTCTGGAATAACTGTAGGTCTGGAATAACTGTAGCTCTGGAATAACTGTAGGTCTGGAATAGCCATAGGTCTGGAATAACCGTAGCTCTGGAATAACCATAGCTCTGGAATAACCGTAACTCAGGAATAACTGTAGGTCTGGAATAACCGTAGCTCTGGAATAACGGTAGCTCTGGAATAACTGTAGGTCTGGAATAACCATAGCTCTGGGATAACTGTAGGTCTGGAATAACTGTAGCTCTGAAATAACCATAGCTCTGGAATAACTGTAGCTCTGGAATAACCGTAGCTCTGGAACAACCATAGCTCTGGAACAACCATAGCTCTGGAATAACCCGTAGGTCTGGAATAACTGTAGCTCTGGAATAACCGTAGGTCTGGAATAACCGTAGGTCTGGAGCAACCAATAACCGTAGCTCTGAGCTGAGCTGATGTGTCATTTTCAGCTCTTTTCTTTCCACTCTCTCTCTGTGATTCCATGGTAACAGCCGAAGTTCTGGCAGAGTCTGATGAGGTTCAGAGTTGAAATTCGAGTGTAGATGCAGTTCTTCTCATTAAAATCTCTCAGAGTGGGTGTGTGTGTTCTTGTTTGGTTTGTGCGTGCGTCCGTGTGGGCGGTCGTGTTTGTGTGTGTATCTGGGTCGGCTGTGCGATCCACTTTCCCACCCCATGCGGTGACGGTAGCCTGTCCCCTGACGTAGGTTCGGTAGAAGTAGCAGGAGGCGCGCTAGCCTGCTACAGCACACCCTGACCCACAAACACTCCTCTCATCGCCCCCCCCCCACCAGGCCCAGGCCCGGTGGAAGGTGATTGCTAGGCAAAATAACGACAGTGCGCCCTCGACAAGTCGCTGAGCGGGGGGGTCAATTCCGATATATAATATAATAGCGGAAAATTCCGATTGTCGGAAGATTTGTTTAGCAGGGGGGGGTGCTAGCGAACAATTCCGATTGTCGGAACATTTGTTGAGCGGGGGGGGGTTTCTAGGGAGATTTGTGCCCTAGGCAATTGCAATATGCCAAGTGCATGCGCTGCCCCTACCCTCCCATCCACCCCCACCCCGCCCGCCCGCTGGGACAGGCCTCTGGCCGGGGCCGAGGCTGGTCGTACAGCACAGCGAGACAGACGGGATCGCGGTGTTCCTTATTACCAACGTGAAGTTTCCCCCCAAAAAAACGCAGAACGTCAAAGTCACAACTGCCCCTGTGCTGCCCCTGACTGTGCCCTGACTAGCCGTCTCTCAGGGGAGGGATGTGAAGGGTAAAGGAGCCCCCACACACATCGACAGGGGGGCGGAACCGAAGTCCCGGATACACCATGTACAGTGTCTACAGTAGAGCTCAGCACCCTTGAAACGAAATGCTTTGGACTCTTTCAAAATTGCACTTGTAGTTGCTGCAGTTTAAATGACTGGACGCCTGCCTGAAACCATCAGCCTGCAGACAGAACCTCCGTGTTATTCTGATGGACACACTCATGATGGTCTCTGCCACGGTAACGCCGCTGACTTAAACGAAGAGTGACTTTGCCTCCCTTGGGAGGCAGCAGACTGCTGAGCTCATATACCTGACTGATTTTAATCCCGTCTACCGGGCCGCCCAGGTGTTAATATCCATTACGCCCGTCCGTAGTTGAGGTAGAGACAGGCAGACCATTAAGTAGCGGTACAGGATAGGGATTCCTCTATTGACCGAACAGAATAGCTTGCCTTGTTTTCAGAGTGGAAAACACGATTCCCATTTACATCAAAGGGAAATTTGAGGCGGTGATTTCCTGGCAAATCGTTCACCGCTCTTTCACTTTGCTTCCTTCTCCCCTCCAGCAGTTGTAAGATGGGTTTTAAAAAAGATCTTAGCTCAGTATCCCTCTCTCTCTCTCTCTCTCTCTCTCTCTCTCTCTCCCTCTCTCTCTTTCTCTCTCTCTCTCCACTCTCTCTTTCTCTCTCTCTCCACTCTCTCCACCTCTCTCCCTCTCTCTCTCCCTTTCTCTTTCTCCCGCTTTCTCTCCCTCTCTCTCTCCATCTCCCTCTCTCTCCCTCTCTCTCTCTCATTCTGCTGATTCATGAACATATTGAACTAACACCTCCGTTTCCATCTCACCCAAACCTTGACTGATAGAAAATTGCTGTCAGATAAATACAGTACATGATGTTATATTCCCCTGTCCCCCCCCCCCCCCAGATGTTCGGGGGCCCCCGGTCCACTGGATGTCGTGCGGTCACCCCTACGAGGAGCGGACGGTGTGGAACCCCAAGTTCTGCATGCTGACGGACTGCCAGATGCTGCTGCTGGACAAGGAGGAGGTGTGGATCTAACACCGCCTTCTCTGTCCATCCATCTTCTCTTTCTGTCCATCCATCTTCTCTTTCTGTCCATCCATCTTCTCTTTCTGTCCATCCATCTTCTCTTTCTGTCCATCCATCTTCTCTTTCTGGATATCTGGTCCTCTCTCTCTCTCTCTCTCTCTCTCTCTCTCTCTCTCAGTCTTCCTCTCGCTTTCTCTCCCTGTCTCTTTCTCTCTCTTTTGCTCTCTCTCTCTATCTCTCTCTCTCACTGTCTCTCTCTGTCACTCGCTATCTCTCTGTCTCTCTTTCTCTATATCTCTCAATCTTTCTCACTTTGGTTCTCTCTCTCTTTCTCTCTCTCTGTCTCTCTCTCCCTCGGTCTCTCTGCATGTCAGCCTCTCTCTCACTCACCCATCCCTCCATCCCATCTGTCTCTGCTTGCCCATCAATTTTTATGAACATTTATTCTCTCTCTTCCAATTTCATTTTTTCCCATTTCAACCTATTACCCTCCTTCCACCCTCCTACAATCCCACCGTCCTCTCCTCCTTTCCACCCACCCTCCTACCCCCCCCCCACCACCCCCGCACACACACACACACACACACACACACACACACACACACACTCTCATGCGGTATATTGCTGTGCTGGTGCTGGGTAGTGAATCCTATCAGGAGGCAAGAGTGTGTTTGGAGCTGTGATCTGTCATAGTGTCATGTTGGTGTGTGTGTGTGTGTGTGTGTGTGTGTGTGTGTGTGTGTGTGTGTGTGTGTGTGTGCGTGCGTGCGTGCGTGCTATGGGGTGTGATTCGTGCCAGCGTAACAAATACTCAGAGCTTTCGTCGCCTGCATTGCGTGTATAAAGGTACTTTGGCGAGCTGATTAATAGGCGTGCATATACGCACGCGTTACGAGTCGCTCGCATTCTCAGAGGGTGACGTGTAAAAAGTGCCGTGCCACTTTTGCTCACATGCATGTAACGTTTGCACGCTCGTGTTAAGTCAGCGGGCACTAGAAGCTGCGAGAGGGGCTCCTTTGTCCATATTGAATAAAAATTAAGAATATTTATTTGCACTCAATCAAATTCCAGGACCCTCCTTGCATAACTTTTCCTAGATATGTGTCGTTTTATCTCCACTATTGCTACATTTTCAAATAAGAGCAAGGCAAGGCAAGGCAAGGCAAGTTTATTTATATAGCACATTTCAGCCACAGGGCAATTCAAGGTGCTTTACATGAGACATTAAAAGCATTAAAACAAAAAGCAAGACATTATAGACATTTAAAACAAAAGGCAGGACAAATTAAAAGCATTAAAACAAAAAGCAAGTCATTATAGACATTTAAACAAAAAGCAGGACAAATAGAATACAGGAATAAAAGTTACAGTGCAGTATACTGATAAACATAGCTCCTCTTAGAAAGCAGTGGCAAAAAGAAAAGTCTTAAGGCTTGTTTTAAAAGAACCAAGAGTTGCAGCAGACCTGCAGTTTTCTGGAAGTTTGTTCCAGATATGTGGAGCATAAAAACTGAATGCTGCTTCTCCATGTTTTGTTTTAACTCTGGGGACAGAAAGCAGACCTGTGCCAGATGACCTGAGGGGTCTGGATGGTTCATAGCATATGAGCAGATCAGAAATATATTTTGGCCCTAGACCATTCAGTGCTTTATAAACCAACA
The DNA here is from genome assembly GCF_949987555.1 of Borostomias antarcticus. Classification (NCBI taxonomy): domain Eukaryota; kingdom Metazoa; phylum Chordata; class Actinopteri; order Stomiiformes; family Stomiidae; genus Borostomias; species Borostomias antarcticus. Next base: position 26,417,143 of record NC_140241.1, read on the forward strand.
GCAGTATTTTAAAGTCAATTCTTTGACAGACAGGAAGCCAGTGTAAAGACCTTAGTACTGGTGTGATATGCTCCACTTTCTTAGTCTTAGTGAGGACTCGAGCAGCAGCGTTCTGAATCAGCTGCAGCTGTCTGATCGATTTTTTAGAGAGACCTGTATACATGCCGTTACAGTAGTCGAGTCTACTGAAGATAAACGCATGGACAAGTTTTTCCAAATCCTTCTGGGACATAAATCCTTTGATCCTTGATATATTCTTCAGGTGATAGTAGGCTGACTTTGTAATTGACTTAATGTGGCTGTTGAAATTCAGGTCTGAGTCCATGACTACACCAAGATTTCTGGCTTCGTTTGTGGTTTTTAGCATTACTGATTGAAGTTGAGCACTGACTTTTAATCGTTCTTCTTTGGCTCCAAAGACAATTACTTCAGTTTTATTTTTGTTTAGTTGGAGAAAGTTCTGGCACATCCAATCATTGATTTGTTGAATGCACTTACTCAGCGCTTGTATGGGATTATAGTCTCCTGGTGATATAGTGATATAAATTTGTGTGTCATCTGCATAGCTATGGTAACATATTTTGTTGTTTTCCATAATTTGAGTTAGTGGGAGCATGTAAATGTTGAACAGAAGAGGCCCCAGGATGGAGCCTTGGGGAACTCCACAGGTCATTTTTGTCAGCTCAGATTTGTAATTGCCTATAGACACAAAATAATCCCTGTCCTTTAAGTAGGATTCAAACCAATCTAACACTGTACCAGAAATTCCCAACCAATTTTCCAGTCGGCCTAGTAGTATGTTGTGGTCTACCGTGTCGAACGCAGCGCTGAGATCCAGTAATACTAAGACTGAGATTTTGCCATTATCTGTGTTTAAATGGATGTCATTAAATACCTTAATTAGAGCAGTCTCGGTGCTGTGATGTGGTCGAAATCCTGACTGGAAGACATCAAAGCCATTACTTAGTGCCAGGAAGTTATTCAGTTGTTGGAAAACAACCTTTTCAATTATTTTGCTTAGAAATGGGAGGTTTGATATGGGCCTATAATTGTTCATTTGTGAGCTGTCTAGATTATTCTTTTTTAAGAGTGGCTTGATGACTGCAGTTTTCAGGGTATGTGGGAACACACCTGAAAGAAGAGATGTGTTTACAATTTGTAGTAAATCAGAGGCCATGCAGTTGGATACAGTTTTGAAGAAGTCTGTAGGTAGAACATCAAGGCAACAGGTGGAGGATTTCAGATGTTGTATAGTGTCCCCCAGGGTTTTATGGTTGATCGGATTAAATTGTGTCATGGTACAATTATTGATTTTAAGTGGACACTGTGACGACACATGTCCTGTACCTGGAATGGAGGCACTAACTGCTTGTCTAATTTTCTGAATTTTGTCAGTGAAGAATGAGGCAAATTCATTGCAGGCCCTGGTGGATAGAAGTTCAGAGGCTACTGACACAGGAGGGTTTGTCAGCCTATCAACAGTGGCAAACAAAGCACGCGCATTGTTATGGTTTTTGGTGATGATGTCAGAAAAGAAGGTCTGTCGTGCATTTCTCAGCTCCATATTATAAATGCGAAGTCTGTCTTTATAGATGTCATAATGAACATGGAGATTTGTTTTTCGCCATCTGCGTTCAGATTTTCGACACTCTCTCTTTTCTATTCTGACCAGCATGGCGTTTCTCCATGGAGATCTTCTCTTACCAGAGACCACCTTCACCTTAGTGGGCGCAACGGCATCAATAATATTTGTAATTTTAACATTGAAATTATCTACAAGCTCGTTGACTGAGGCCATATAGAGGGCAGGTGTGGACGAGAAAGCCTGAGTAAATATCTCACTGGTGTTTTCAGTGATGTGCCGTTTTGAGATAACCTCTGATTGAGAATTTGTGTGCATGGAGATAGTACTCTCAAAGAAAACACAGGAATGATCAGAGAGCGCAACATCAGACACCTGAACCTTAGAAATATTCAGACCTTTGGTGATGATTAAGTCCAGAGTGTGCCCCTTGTTGTGTGTGGGCTCCGTCACATGCTGAGTCAGTCCATAGTTATCAAGGACACAACCTAGCTCTTTTGTCCCTCTGCCCTGAGGGTTGTCAACATGGATGTTAAAATCACCAACAATAACCACACAGTCAAAGTCAATGCAGACAGTAGACAGCAGTTCAGCAAAGTCATCAAAGAAGTTTGGACAGTATTTGGGTGGCCTGTAGATGTTTAGAAATAACGCTCGGGAAGAGGAATTCAACTGAAGAGCCACATATTCAAAGGAACCAAAATGTCCATAACACATCTGCTTACATTGGAGGGAGTCATTAAACAAGATGGCTACTCCACCTCCTTTCTTATGCACTCTAGCCTCGCTCATAAAGCTGAAGTTGGGAGGAGTTGACTCAATAAGAACAGCTGCACTGTTACCGTGGTCTAGCCAAGTTTCAGTTAAAAACATAAGATCAAGATTGTGGTTGGTGATAAAATCATTGATTAAAAATGTCTTTCCTGTTAAAGATCTGACATTTAATAAAGCTAAGTTTAGTGTGCTGAGGGTATTATCTGCACATTTCTCTGTGATAGTTTGTGGCTGACGAGGAATAGATACTAAATTTGATACATTTGTAGAGCCGGTTGAGTGTTTCCTGTTACTTAGCAGATTCACCATTGATTTTCTATTACCTATCAAGACAGGAATTGAGGAAGATACCATCACGTTGGGTCCTGGCTTGTCCTGGAAGGGGTCATGAGTGCCATTAGCCTTGTAGCCTGGACCCAGTACATATCAGTTAGAGCTTGCTGTATTTGGTAAACAAGTAACTGAATGTGCTGTGCCTTTATCAGGCTGGACCCGGCAGGGGGTAAGGGCGGTTGGGAGCGCGTAATACAGCGCGTGAAGGTGCTTGCTGGATGCCGGTGAGAGGAAGCAAGTGAGAGACTCCCCCTCTTGGGGGGGTGGATCCTCGCTGGTGAGTGCTAGTGGGAGGGGGGGAGTGAGAGACTCCCGCTCTTGGGGGGGTGGAGGGGGTGGATCCTCACTGGTGAGTGCTAGTGGGAGGGGGGGAGTGAGAGACTCCCGCTCTTGGGGGGGTGGATCCTCGCTGGTGAGTGCTAGTGGGAGGGGGGGAGTGAGAGACTTCCCCTCTTGCAGTAGCTCATCAATTTGGCTGAGCTTCAGTGTGGCAGCTTTGATGAGGCCCTTGATTGGTGAGCGTGGTGGAGGAGGGGAGGGGCATCGTTGGGTTGTTGTCGATGGGGTGTGGTGTGAAGATTCTTCTTCCTGGCGCGGGTGTCTCCCATAATCAGAGTTTTGTTGAAGCAACAGCTCTTCAAGGTTTCTGCCATGTTGTGATATGTCTTCCTTCTGTTTTGGTATTTCTTGTCTCTTGTCCTTGACCATGGCAGAGGGAGCAGATGGATGACGCAGAGAATAGAACAGATTGGAGATAAACAGTTTTACTCCTGACCTGTTAAGGCAGAGTCCATTTCTCTGAAAAAGATGGTATCGTTCCCAAAAAAATGGAAAATTGTCAATGTAGCGCACTGAGTGAGTGGTACAGGCAGTTGAGAGCCATGTGTTCAGTGCCAACAGTCTGCTGAATCTCTCAACCCCTCTTCTGACTGGTGGTAGAGGGCCGCTGATAAACACCTCCGCTTTCAGAGAGCTGACTGTGTTCAGCAGATCAATAAAGTCTCGTTTAAGAACTTCCGACTGCTGTTGCGCAACGTCATTTGTTCCGACGTGCACAATGATGTTTTCCACAGTTGGATGTGTAACCCCGATATGCAAGAGTTTTTTTGTCATGTCAGCAACCGTATCCTTGGGAAAGCAGAGTATTTTGGTGCTTTCACCGCACATGCTTCTTACATCTTTTACAGTAAAGTCACCCACAATCAGAGTTTGAGGCCCAGTCGGTAGCCTTTTACTTTCTGGTTTACTCTCAGTCCTTACCCTGCTGTGTGAAGAAGAGATGTGATCCAGGTCATCAGACAGTGGGGCAAATTTGTTCTCCAGTTGTATGGTTGATTGTCGGCGAGATCTGTTTCTGGTTCTCCCTTTTGCGGTTGTCCACGGCGGTGTCCTTCTAGGGACAGGGGTTGAAGAGGCACTCTGCCTGGATGATAATGCAGGCCAGTCAGTCTCATAGTTCTCCAGGGACGGGTCTCTGCCTTGTTCTCCCTTTTCCCTGGGAGGTGAATTTCTCTTAGGCTTTGCACCAAGAGAGTTCCAGGGAGGGTTTGTAGGTTTAGTGCCCAGTACATGGCTCTCCTGTTTCTTGGTAGTCTCCTTGGTGTTAATTAGTGTTGTGTTAGCATGCTCTTGTCTGGTACTCTTTTGAATCCATGGTAAGGTGGTGTCGTTCCCAGTTAGTCCATTGACTTCCACACTCATCTCTAACCGGTTCATTTTTGTTTCCAGCACTGTAATCTTCTGCAGAAGTTTGTGGAAGTCATCTGCAGTGAGAGGGGGCATCTTGCTGCCGTGCTCACGTTATCGTGAGGAGATGATAAAGACGTTGAAATATGGCAACTAAATCTTCTAAAAAAATAAAATATATATAAGAGTCTTTAAAGTATCCAGGAGCCACTGCTCACAGTTTCTTATGGAAGAAAAGCAACAATATCAGCTGAAAAATGCAGAAAATGCAAACAAAGGCGAGAGCAAGCAGCAGAAGCGTCTGCACTGTCTGAAAGCAGGAAGCAAGCAAGAGCGCGCACGAACTGGTGCTGACGTGCTGCAGCGCCCTCTATTGACAAGAAACACGTGTATCTTAACATTTGTTTTAAATTGCGAAGAAAGAGTCATTCAGATATTAGGCTTTATTAAAAACAAGTTGCTTAACATGTGCAAATTCCATTTATTGAGAATGCATTACCAATTGGCAAGGACGAGATTAGAACCAGCTATGATTTAAAGGCAACTGACCTTACACGTGCGGCCGCTAACACGTCTGCTGCGCTAGCAAGGCACTGGCACGTTTGACACGTCGCTATGCAATTTCTGCACACATTACAAGACGTACGTACGTACGTACATCTATGATTTTACCAATCTGTCATGTGTAGTGTTGGTGTCGCATATGTGAGGCGCATCTAACCTGTAGTGTTGCCGTCACGCACACGATGCGCAATACGTGTAAACAACATGTGCACAGCGTCTGCGTTACAGGTACGTTACAGCTATGAGACGTCTGTCTCTCCATTGTTTGTCAATGGAAATTATACCCGTGCGTTTAGACGTTTGATGTCATCGCGTCTTCTTAAGTAGGCGCAAGTCAAGCGTTTCAGTATGGTGTGCTGGCACTAATCACACCCCATAGTGCGTGCGTGTGTGCGTGTGCATGCGTGCGTGCGTGCGTGTGTGTAGTTATGGGACAGGTGACTAATATACCGCAGCTAAGGAGCAGGGAGAATTCACATTAGGGTCAATGCCCCCTGCCCCCCCCCTCCCCCCTCCCCCCCTGCCCCCCCCCAAACCCACATGTTCACCCAGCCAGCACAGCACTGTATGTTACTGATGCTTGAAGCTGGTTTGAATAATTAAAGGAGTGTCAAGGTGAAATATAACATTAGTGCTGCCTTAAAATGATCTCACACACATACACACACTTGCACACACACACACACACACACACACACATACACTGTCTCTACTAAAGCATTGTTTTACTGCTAACTACACTTTTATATGCCTCCTGAGACCTCCTCATTCTCACCCATAGAGGAACGTGTGTGTGTGTGTGTGTGTGTGTGTGTGTGTGTGTGTGTGTGTGTGTGTGTGTGTGTGTGTGTGTGTGTGTGTGTGTGTGTGTGTGCATGTGTTAGACAGAGACGGATGAATGTAACATGGAGATTAATCAGAGCGGGAAGCAAACAAGGAAACAGACAGACACACACACACACACACACAGATGCAGACTGACAGGAGGCTTGGGGTGGTAGTGAGGTAGGATTAGCGGGGAGAAATTAAAATGGATGACACATAATTCTCCTCAAAAAGAACATGATAATTAGAGTATGAGGATTATCCAGTCTATTGAAGTCTACACCACTCTCTGTACTTACCTATTCTTTATTCTGTGTGTGTGTGTGTGTGTGTGTGTGTGTGTGTGTGTGAGTGTGTGTGTGTGTGTGTGCGCGTGCGTGCGCACCAGCCAGACGTCCAACCAGTCAGACAGACAGACAGACAGACAGACAGATAGAGAGACAGATAGAGAGACAGACAGACAGACAGACAGACAGACAGACAGACAGACAGACAGATAGAGAGAGACAGAGAGACAGAGAGACAGATAGAGAGACAGTCAGACAGACAGACAGACAGACAGACAGACAGATAGAGAGACAGATAGAGAGACAGACAGACAGACAGACAGACAGACAGACAGACAGACAGACAGACAGACAGACAGACAGATAGAGAGAGACAGACAGACAGACAGACAGACAGAGAGACAGACAGACAGACAGACAGACAGACAGACAGACAGACAGACAGATAGAGAGACAGACAGACAGACAGACAGACAGACAGACAGACAGACAGACAGATGATGAGCTGCTGTGGTTGTAGACAGCTGTAGTGGACAGTCCATGGCCCGTTTCCTCGTACAGGTCAGACAGGCAGAAGGCGAGGAGGACCGAGGCAGGCTAACATAATCAGCGCTCTGTCTCTCAGAATCCCAGAGTCCCGGTGCGCGCCGCATCGATCCAGCTGCTGTTTTAGTAATGGGACACACGCTGGTCTATCCTGAGGATATTACCACCCAGAATTGCAAAGACTTGCCTGAGGTACTTTATCATAAAACTACCATGTTCCCTCTGGGGACGGAGAGAGGGAGAGAGAGGGAGAGAGAGAGAACGAGAGAGAGGCCGAGGGAGGGAAGAGCTGGACCCTCTCTGGACCGAGACAAATCATTACTGGAAAAGAGTGAAAGAACGACAGAGAATAGTGAAGAGAGAGAAAAGAGGGAGAGATAGAGTGGGGGGAAAAAGACCCTCTCCAGGAGAGATATCAGGGCTGATCATTGATCATTGACCTGTCAGCGTTGCTCAGGCTCTCCATTTCTCCTCGGCTCGTCCTCTGACATTCCCTGTGACGTCCGACAGAGTGGACGTGACCTCTCTTTCTCTCTCGCCCTCCTCAGAAAACACCTGTTCCCTCCTTCCACACCCTCTCCCCCACTCTCTCTCCTCTTCAAACTGGATCCCACATGTTGCACATCAGAGTCACCAGTAGAGGGGATAGTGATGAATATGTACCAAGGTTATAATAGTTTTGCTTTTTTCATTAGTTTTTATTTTTATATCGTTTGTAACTTTTTGTTATCAATTTCAGTTTAGTTTTGATAAGTTTTAAAGCAGGTTTGCTAGTTTAGTTTTTAGTTTTTGAAAATGCTTAGTTTTAGTTTAGTTTTTATTAGTTTCATTATTAGTTTTATTTTTATTTTTTCTTCTGTGCTAGCCTCGTGAGACCATCCTGATCTCGTGAGCTCACGTTGTTTCACTCCGTGTGAAACAAGCCATCTGGCGCACGTCAGGTTACTTCTGCGCATGGGCACAACTAAATAAATGGAGGATAGATTTCATATCCACCCAAAATACTAGGCTTATGTATGAAATGAAAAAGACTAAAACTAAGGACATTTTCTCTATAATTTTAGTTTATTTTAGTTAGTTTTGTAAACACACAATGCAGTTTTAGTTAGTTTTTTGTAAAGTCTAGTTTTTATTTTTATTTCAGTTAACTAAAATGTTTTTTCACACCTAGTTTTCGTTTTTTAGTTAGTTTTCGTTAACTATAATAACCTTGATATGTACTGCAGTACTGTGCACATGTACGTGTGTGTGCAGGTGTGTTTTTGTGTGTTGTGTTTTGCGTGAATCTTCCTGTATTGTCTGGTTATCAGTGTTTGAAGGGGCCAAGTCCTCGCCAGGGACGGACAGTGTTAGCAATCTGTTCTTCTGCATGTTTTTCATATTGGGTTCTTTATCGGGGAAACTCTTGCGAACACGGGGAGAACATGCAAACTCCGCACAGAAAGGAACCGAAGACCTTCTACAGGTAGTTGTGAGGCGACAGTACTAGGTACGGCGGCACCATGACGCATTTGAGCAATTTTGCCGTTCAGTGTCTTGCTCAAGGACACTTAGGCACACTCCTGAAGCTGGGATCGAACCGGGGACCTTGCAATCCCCAGCCAGCCACTCTATCTCCAGAGCTACATGCCACCCACATTTCTGTACTTACCTATTCCTTATTTTGTGTGTGTGTGTGTATGTGTGTGTGTGTGTGTGTGTGTGTGTGCGTGCGTGTGTGTGCGCGCGCGTGTGTGTGTGTGTTTTAATTGGACTCAGTCCAAGCCTCACTGGTCCGATTAAAGAGCATGTTTACATTTGCACAACACAACAGCTGTGTACATTTTGCTGCAATCACTTTAATCTGATCTTCCACCAGGAACAGAGACACACAACATGACTTAATAGAATCTGTCATTGTGATGCACATTCGAAATGTCAGTGTTATTGGTTATTCTGTGTAAATCTCAAAATTCTAAAACAAACAACATACCACACTCCTCCCTCCTCTCTCCTCCTCTCCTCCACACTCCTCCTCTCCTCCATCCCCCTATTCCCTCTCTCCTTCCCTCTCCTCGTGTGTAGTCGTAGTGGTCAAATACCCAGAATGCTCCTTGGCTGAGCCCATTAGCGGTGTCAGAGTAGCTGGTCTCCATGGAGCTGTGTTCAGTCAAGCTATTACTGGTGACCCTTAATAGGGAGGGTGAGGGGGGGGGGGGGTGATAAAAGGGGGAGCTGGGTGAGGGACAGAGAAAGGGAGGGAGAGAGGGGTAGAGAGAGCAGAAGAGGAGAAGAAGAGATCAGGCATGGAGCTGACCTGTTCGATAAGCCATTATCCCACTGCTGTAAGGGACATCTGGGCCCTATCTTTCTTCCTCTCATCCCTCTCTCATTCCAACCCTCCTCTTTGTGTGCGCAATCAATGTCTGTCCAGGCAGCAGTAATGTTCTGACACAGACCGATGTCCAGCCATTGTCCACTCTGCTCCAGACCCAGAACATCATCTATCATCACGTCCTCAACCAACACCTACCAACCAACCAACCAACCCTCTCCCCAACTCTACTGCTCTATGCTGCTGTCTATACTCTGCTATACTCCGCTGTTGCTCCTGTTCTGCTCTGCTGTCCAGATACTCTCCTATACTCTGCTGTTCCTGCACTGTTCTACTACTGAGTAACTTGAGAGAGTGACTGTTCCTCTGCTCTAGGAATGTGCTCTACTTCTAGAGAACTCAATTAAGTGTGTTTGTATTTATCTCACAAGGTTTACACTGTCTGGGTGATGACCTTCTGGACCAACGCGTGCCTATTCTCTCTCTCTCTCTCTCTCTCTCTCTCTCTCTCTCTCTCTCCCTCCCTCTCTCTCTCTCTCTCTCTCTCTCTTTCTCTCCCTCTCTCCCTCTCTCTCTCTCTCTTTCTATCTCTCCCTCTCTCTCTCTCCCTCTCTCTCTCTCTCTCTCTCTCTCTTTCTATCTCTCCCTCTCTCTCTCTCTCTCTCTCTCCCTCTCTCTCTCTCTCTCTCTCTCTCTTTCTATCTCTCCCTCTCTCTCTCCCTCTCTCTCTCTCTCTTTCTCTCTCTCTCTCTCTCTCTCTTTCTATCTCTCCCTCTCTCTCTCCCTCTCTCTCTCTCTCTCTCTCTCTCTCTCTCAGCAGATCCATCCGCTGCTCCTCCAGGACAGGAGGGCGGAGTCATGTAAGGTCCGCCTGCTGCGACGCACCATAAGCGTCCCCGTAGAAACGCACTTCCCAGAATTCCACAGCCAGCTGTCCACAGAGAGCGGTGAGTAGCTGCTGGACTGACCTGCAGTGGACACACACACACTCATGCACACATGTGCACACACACACGTGCACACGCGCGCACACACACACACACGTGCACACACATACGCATACACAGAGTTAGGATTAACTGTAATTTACCAAATGTAATTTATAAGGAGATATTTTCAATTCAATCCATAAATTCAACACACTTGCACCAAGACTTCAGCAAAGTCCCGTTTGGTCCAACGTGATTTTGGTTCCCACTCAAAAGACTGGTGGTTCAAGGTTTACCTGTTGCACGAGGCACTGCCTGGCCTCATGCAATACTCACTACCTCCACTAGAAGGCGAGCTAACGTCATTTACAGTAAACCCTGGCCTTGTGGCTGTAGTTTTATATCGTGCAATTAGTTTTGGTATAAATTCTGGTAACCGCCCTTCTAAAGGTCTTTTCTTCTATTCAAGCGTTTATTTTTGGTGTGAGTGACGTGTGTTTTAACGAGGACTGTGCAGTTTGACTGTGAGAGCAGGCAGAGTCAGAGTCAGGCAGAGAACACCTCATCCCAAACAGTGCAGAGATGCTTATTATTATGGGATTATTTATGTGTCTCTGATTGAAAATGCTAGCTCTACCCCCAGAGAGCTGTATGGCTCACTACACTCCAATCATGTATGGAAGGTTTAGCTGTGTGTGTGTGTGTGTGCGTGTGTGTGTGTGTGTGTGTGTGTATGTGTGTGTGTGTTCGTTTAGTAGGTGGTAGTCACACTATAATCAGCCTGGCATGCTTGGCAGGGCTGAAGCAGGGCTGTGTGTGTGTGTGTGTGTGTGTGTGTGTGTGTGTGTGTGTGTGTGTGTGTGTGTGTGTTGAGAAGGCCTTGTATGGTTCTGCCCTAACCCTGTAATTATGGGCTAGGCTGGGTAGTGTTCTGCTCTGTGTTCAGACACAGATCAGTCCCTGTCTGTCTGTCTGAGCTGTGGAATCACACACTCGCTCCACAGTAGTGAACACTAATGTACTGTATGGAGACTATGTTTCTATGTTTGATGTAACGGTAATTTATACACACGCACACACACACACACACACACACACATACACACACGCATAAATCATGTGCTATGCCACGTCTCTAGGATTATGTTTTCATGGCTTGTCATGTGTGATGCTCTGCAAACACATACACACACACACACACACACACACTCACACACACACACTGCTCCCTGTTCTAGGGTCAGTGTAAGCATTGTAAGAGGTGGAGGCCTTGTTTTATCCAATGACTTAGATTAAGCTCCTTAGAAACTGTACACTGTAGGGAGAGGGAAGGGAGGAGAGGGGGAGGGAGAGGGAGGGGAGGAGAGGGGGGGGGAGAGAGAGGGGAGTGGGGGAGAAGAGCGGATGTGCTACAGTATTTTGGTAGTTAGCCATCTAATCTGACTATAAAGGCAGGTACAGTATCTCTGTCATCATGTCTGTCTGTCTGTCTGTCTGTAGGGCTGGGTATCGCCACTGGTTTCCCAAAACGATTCGATTCTGATTCACAAGGTCCCGATTTGATTCGATTTACAATTCGATTCAATATTGGTTCCGTAAGGGATATTGATATGAAATAGATTCTCAGAGAACTAATGCTGTAAATTGTACAAGGAAGAATCCTCTAATCTGGTGAAATATGAATGTTTACATTAAGCCCTATCTGTCTGTACGTCTATATCATGATTATCTCAAGAACCGGCACTCTGTATGAAGTTGACATTCGGCAGGTGTATTGCTCAGGACCCAAGGAACTGCCGTGTCGAGTGTGAAGTTGTTTGGATAAGTGGCATGCCTCTCGGTTGCACCTGAACCTCATTAATGGCGGTGATGATGCATGGGTAAATGTCCCATCATATCTGATGACTTCTGGACCCCATTTTATCTCTTCTGTTGTTGGTGTGCTTGGTATATTGAAGTTGAATGTCTTTGTCTGTGTCTGTTCCTTACGGATTCCCTCCTGCTAACTTCCATCGCCTTTGGGTGAAGCCAAAAAAGTGGTACTTCGGGCATATTTCTGTAGCCTGTATTTCTTCACAGTCTTCCTGTCACATGATCAGTCTTTTTTACTGAGTATTACCTGCTTGTTGAATGTGTTGCTGTATGTCTCCAATCAATGAGTCATGGTACAGGGAGTTCCTTGCGCTTGGATTGTTTCTTGGACTCACATAATGAATATTCTCTCTCCTATGATGCTTTTAGCCTCTCTCACTCTGAAATGTAATTTAATGTAATGTATTGCTTTATAAATGTTCTTAGCCGGTAGACAAACATACTCCTGGAGCTTGCTCGATCGCCTTGTTGAGAGGGGTCAGGGAAGAATTTTTACAGCTCACTTATCTGGCCCCCGGGTGATTACTGTTTTTTTGCTTCCCTCTGGAATATGTAGAGAGTGGGTCGTATGCCCACCTCCCTTGTTCTCTGTAAAGCGCATTGTGTTGCCTCTGGGTATGAAATGCGCTATACAAATAAAGCTTTGATTGATTGATTGATTGATTGATATCTCACCTTTGTTGCTGGAGACCCTGACCTATCAGCACCCACTGGAAACCTTTTTTGATATCGCCCTTTGTCTCTGCCAGCTGCTAAGGCCCCTACTTCTAGTTCTTCTACTTCTTTCACTTGGTCCCGGAGCTTCTTCCTCTCTTTCTTTGAATACTTTCACTTCTCTATCTTCAACATCACACATTGTCACACAACCATTTAACAGTCATTAAAGGGTCACTCTATTCAGTAACGGTGTAGTTCTATGACAAATGAAATATGAAATATGAAAAGTGTAAGAGTAAATTTAATCAATAGACATTTAACTGAATGTAACATTACTGGTACCACATCATAGAACAGGTCAGTAATAACAAGGTAATATCTACATCATTGCTTAGGTAATTACATGCAATTACCGTTATTACCTCATTTCCTAGGTAATAATATAGATATGAACATGGTATGACCCTGTTATTAGCAATCTGTAATATAAAGTGGTACTGTGATGGTACAGTACTCCTTTCTAGCTTTGAAGGCTCTGGCCCTGTCAGTGGAACTGTGGTCCTTCTCTTAAGCCTAGATTCTTTCTCTTAAGCCTAGATTCTTTCTCTTAAGCCTAGATTCTTTCTCTTAAGCCTAGATTCTTTCTCTTAAGCCTAGACTTTTTCTGTTGGTCTCTGTATAATTATTTCTCTCTGTATACTTTTTATAACCTTTTTAGACATGTTTTGGATTCATAACAACTTCATTCTTTTCTGGGATATTTTCACGGACTCTTTAGGTTGTCCTCCTCAACAAAATATGCAAAAACACGTTGAAAATCATACAATGTGACAGAACTGAGTGTCACTGTCACATCCGTCAAATTAGATCATTTCCTCCGAGTCATAACCTTAAAGGCGTATTGCACACTTTTTATGTAGTGTTTCATGTAAACGTGTAGAGCGATTGTTGCAGCACCTCAAATCACCCTCATTAATCATCATTATTAATTAGCGTCATAATGGTGCAGCCCTATCTGTGGTACAGTTCGTACGGAGGCCAGTCTGATTCATTTATACTCTACATCCTGTCTCCATGTCTCTGGGGTTCTGGAGGGGTTTCCCTTCACACACTCTTTCACTCTCCCTCTCTCTCTCTCTCTCTCTCTCTCTCGCTCTCTCTCTCTATTCAATTTCAATTTCAGTGTTTTATTAGCATGACACACATTCATTGTGTATGTATAGTACATACACAATGAAAGAACAAAAAACAAAATCAAAAACAAAGAACAATATAGACTAGAGAACCACAAATACAGAGGGTTCTGCTAACGAGTCAAACTGATTTACATTCCACTGTTATACTTTGTTCCACTGGTCCGCCCTCAGGCTGTGGCCGGTTGACACATATTCGCTTGTTAGGGATGAACAAAGGGACTTTTCTACTTACATGTTTATGAATTCTAATTT
>NC_140241.1:26439126-26441626 GCF_949987555.1 Borostomias antarcticus
TTCTTTTCTTTTTTGTTGGGTTGTTTTGGGGGGTAATGCTTTATGCTCTGCTGCTTTGTTCCTCTGTTTTTATCTTCTCTGTGAAGCACTATGTGACCATGTCTGAGAAAAGTGCTTTATAAAGTACTTTACTTACTTTACTTACTCACTAGGAGATGAGATGTGGTAGCTAACTCCTCACTAGGAGATGAGATGTGGTAGCTAACTCCTCACTAGGAGTTGAGATGTGGTAGCTAACTCCTCACTAGGAGATGGGATGTGGTAGCCAAGTCCTCACTAGGAGATGAGATGTGGTAGCTAACTCCTCACTAGGAGATGAGATGTGGTAGCTAACTCCTCACTAGGAGATGAGATGTGGTAGCTAACTCCTCACTAGGAGATGAGATGTGGTAGCTAACTCCTCACTAGGAGATGAGATGTGGTTGCTAACTCCTCACTAGGAGATGAGATGTGGTAGCTAACTCCTCACTAGGAGATGGGATGTGGTAGCTAACTCCTCAGTAGGAGTTGAGATGTGGTAGCTAACTCCTCACTAGGAGATGATATGTAGTAGCTAACTCCTCACTAGATGAGATGTGGTAGCTAACTCCTCACTAGGAGATGAGATGTGGTAGCTAACTCCTCACTAGGAGATGAGATGTGGTAGCTAACTCCTCACTAGGAGATGAGATGTGGTAGCTAACTCCTCACTAGGAGATGAGATGTGGTAGCCAACTCCTCACTAGGAGATGAGATGTGGTAGCTACGTCCTCACTCCAGTAGCCTAGAGCGGTGTGTCAATACTATTACAACACCAGACATGATTGTACTGTATCTACACTGACATAACTAAACACATTCACCTCACTTCAGAGCAGAATTCTTGTCTGAAAATCTTATCTTCACTTCTCCTACCCTTATTGTGGTAGCTATCAGAGCTGTACAGTACTGTTGTCAGGGCTACGGCTAACCTGCCTATCTACTGGATCTGTTGACATGGCACACATTCCAGCTAGACGAGTCCAAATTTGCTGCAAACACACACACTGTACATACACACACATGCACGCACGCAATGGTTTACACGCATGCGCTCGCACACACGCATTAATGTGCACACACACACATACACACACACACACGCTAAGATCGGGAACGGCGATAATGTGAAAATCGCATGACTCTAGCTTAGAGTTGTATCTGCTTGTTCTCTGTAAAGCGCATTGTGTTGCCTCTGGGTATGAAATGCGCTATACAAATAAAGCTTTGATTGATTGATTGATTGATCTGCTGGAATGTTAGAGGACCAGAGGACAGGACACAGACTTTCAAATGTTATTCCTGCTGTGGGGATGGGGGGGGCCAAGACACAAGATTTGTACTCCCTGTACCTGTACTCGGATGTAACAATAAAGGAATCAAAGGTCAGGGTAAGAACACGGTATTCTGTGGCGGAGACATCGGGAAAACCCAGGCCGGATCGGGACAGTGGGACCGGGGCTATGTTTTCATGTTCGGAGTTCTGGAGGCGCAGAAACAGCTCCTCCATTGAACCAGCCTGCAGGAGGAGGAGGAGGAGGAGGAGGAGGAGGAGGAGGGCCAGTTGGGTCAGAGTAGTGAAACATTTTTCTTAAGTTGTGGAAAGGAGACAGGGGCGCCCTTGTGGACTTCTAATATGTGCCTGCCTGACTCTATCCTCTCTCCCCGCCTCCAGAGTCGCCCCCCGAGCGCGCGGGACGCAGACGCAGCATGCCAGGCAGCGCCCCGGACAAGACCACGCCCACCATGGAGCCCGCCGCCGCCGCAACGCCCTTCAGAGTCACCGTGAGTGCTCTGCGTGCATGTCTGTGTGCGTGTGGGTGTGCTGTGTGTGTGTGTGTTTGTGTGTGTGTGAGAGAGAGAGAGAGAGAGAGGAACAGAGAGAGAGAACGAGAGAGTGGTCTTTTAGAAGTTGATCAATTTGTGTGGCAGAGAGTGCTCTGGTGTCCAGATGGTGTAATGCCAATCTGAAACTCATTTAACTCAAACGTTCCGTTTGGAACGGAGCCTTTGATGTGCTGATGTGCTGTATCCATGGACCGAAAGTTTCCACGGTATCTCTCTGCATAAGGCCCCCACTTTCCTCAAGTTCTACTATCTCAAAGAGTTTATCTCTGAGAATACACAACACTGCCGCTCTCTCTCTCTCTCTCTCTCTCTCTCTCTCCACTCCTCCGTCTCTTCTGCCTATCATCCCACTCTCTTTCCATGTTTTATTCAAAAGCTATGAACACCCCCGACGACTTAATGTGCGACCACTTCGCGGTGAGCCATCCGTTTACGGCTAATTAGCGATTAGCCCGAGCCGATCCCCATCCGCGGGAAATGCGAGAGGAATCAGCGACCTTGGTGTGAACTGTGAACGAACTTTAACACTGGGCTCCCCAGCAGCGCACAGATGCCCTAACAAAGAGCATCAGCTCTATGGGAAGTCTACTTTTACCATGAGGACAGGCTCGTCCTACCTCGAAGAACGGTCTCA
>NC_140241.1:26449126-26454126 GCF_949987555.1 Borostomias antarcticus
CGGCAGAGTGACATTGCTGACCTCATCATAATGCAGCAAAAACTAGCCTTCCCAGATAGCAAGCGGATGTGTAATAATTCTGGGCCATATATGGGCCGGAACTAAGCCACAAGGGCCAGATCTGGCCTGTATATGGCCCAGATCCGCTTGCTATCTGGGTTACTCCGGGCTAGGGAGATCACTGTGTTTGACGGTGACCCTCTAACCTACCAGTCATTCCTCCGCTCATTTGAATATTTGGTTGAGGACAAGACTAGTAGCAGTCGTGACAGGATCTACTTTCTTGAGCAGAACATCTCTGGTCAGCTCAGGGACCTCGTACGCAGCTGGACGCGTGGCAAGGCTATGTTGAAGCCAAACGGCTACTAGCCAAACACTTTGAAAAGGAAGTAAAAGTCACAAGCGCATACGTTGAACAGGCATTGAATTGGACAACCATCAAATCAGATGATGGGGAAGGATTACACTCTGATGCTCTTTACTTAAGAGGATATTAGGGGAAGAATTTTTACAGCTCACTTATCTGGCCCCCGGGTGATTACTGTTTTTTTGCTTCCCTCTGGAATATGTAGAGAGTGGGTCGTATGCCCACCTCCCTTGTTCTCTGTAAAGCGCATTGTGTTGCCTCTGGGTATGAAATGCGCTATACAAATAAAGCTTTGATTGATTGATTGATATTATCGCAATGCAGGATCTGGAGTATATGGATGAGCTTGACGTTAGAGAGAGCAGAGTGGGGTGTTGACAGTGGGGTGTTGACGACAGATTGATGCTAGTGAATCTCCTAGCCTGGTGAGTCACAGCAGGGGTCATACAGCGCTGTAGCAGTACGTATAGCACTCCAGCGGTCTGGACCTGCGCAGTCCTGTAGCTGTGTAGCGCCACCTGTGTGTGTGTGTGTGTGTGTGTGTGTGTGTGTGTGTGTGTGTGTGTGTTTTCTCCAGTAGCGTAGCAACTGATGATTCAGTCATGTGACCGCTGGCCGTCCCCAGGCGCAGGTGCTACAGCCTTGTGACTGATCTGAGATCAGCTGGTCTGGTATTGAAACCTCTCTAATCATCATCATTTGGCTGTTGCCTAAGGCAACTCATTCACATAGCAGGTGTTAATTATACAGGTGTGGTTATGGAGGGGACGGAGGGAGGCCTGTCTGGGGTGGGCTGCCTGTCTGCCATCGGCTTGTTAAACGTGGTGTGTGTGTGTGTGTGTGTGTGTGTGTGTGTGTGTGTGTGTGTGCGTGTGTGTGTGTGTGTGTGTGTGTGTGTGTGTGTCAGATTGAAGGCACTCTACAGTGACTGCTCTCCTCCCAGTCAGTCATTTAAGAAATTGACCACTCGAGGCTGTGGGTTACATGGGATTTTACAACAGCTACGGGGCGTTGTTGTTGCTAAAACCCCTGTAGCTGTTGTAAAATCCTGTTTATACAACGGTTAGTTCTGGTTCTTGATTCTGATTGGCTGGAAGCCGTGTTAAAATACTTTGTAACACACACCTGGGACCGCATATCATTCCATTTTCAGTATGAATGCGCCTCCCATTTGATCCAATGCATTGTAGTTGTTGTTGTTGCTTGGCAACCCATTTGTTAGGGGAACTATTTTGCTCCGCAGAATTGAGGGAATGATGCTTCGTTTTGAATAAATGTTAATATTTTACATTGCTGTGTGTCTATTTTACACTAATAGCTGTAGTAACCGTTGTATAAAAGCAATAAACCACTCGAGGCCGTGTGTTATAGTGATTTTATAACAGCTAGGGGGGTTTTAGGCACTCCGCTTCGCGTCGTGCCTAACAACGCCCCCTAGCTGTTATAAAATCACTATAACACACGGCCTCTCATGGTTTATTGCTTAAGTAACCCATTGCCTCGGGTGGTCAATTGCTTTTCTACAACGGTTACTACATATATATATATATACATATTCACAAAAAACACACAGTAGTAACATTCAATCATGTATTTACCGATCATTCTCATCATTTTAGTATTTACATAATCTTTCGCGATCGGTTATAGTTCTGAATTAAATGGTTGCCAGGCAACATAGGCTATCTCACCTTTTTGGGTTGGCCTTATTCACGTAAGCCTATATAAGCATAATTCGGGTGGTTCACATTTATTTGAACATTTCCAGCTATGGTGCAGTTATTAAAACAGTTCTCCTGTGGAAGTGTTAGAGTCGGACTGATGAGTGCGTTTTTGTAATAGCATACGAAAAAGGCGTGGTTGCTGCGAGTGGTTGCTACACAAAGCATAGTAGCCTACCACTTGATCTTATCAATAGCCTCGTCAATGAGATTGACGGCGCATTAATACTAATTGTTATGTGGTCGCAGCCGTGGGTTACAGAGTATTTTACAACAGCTACTAGCCAATCAGAATCAAGTATCCAAACTCTCCGTTGTAGAACATGTCTTTAGCCTCTCTCTGGCTGGAAACCTTCGTCCTCAACCTCCTCCACACCTGCTGTGTCTCCTGCTCCCGTTGTTCTTCTCTTGTCTCTCCATCGCTCTCTCCCTGTCCCCCGATGTTGCCACGGAGGCTGTGCTTGCGGGGTTCTGTCTTGGGAATCCCTAGACTGAGGCCTGTCCTCCTGTCCTCTCCTCCTCTCCTCCTGTCCTCTCCTCCTGTCCTCCTGTCCTCTCCTCCTGTCCTCCTGTCCTCTCCTCCTCTCCTCCTGTCTTCTCTCCTGTCCTCTCCTCGTCTCCTCTCCTCCTCTCCTCATGTCCTCTCCTCCTCTCCTCCTCTCTTCCTGTCTTCTCCTCCTCTCCTCCTCTCCTCTCCTCCTGTCCTCTCCTCCTCTCGTCCTCTCCTCCTGTCTTCTCTACCTGCCGAGCCTCTCCTGACCTTACAGCACCACCAGTGTAGTCAGGGAAGAGATATCAACACATCAATATCACTCAGTCTCTAATGGGAATACCTATACTCATTCATCTCCTGCTAGGCCCCACACTCTAATGCTTATTGATAATGACAGTGAATCTCTCTCTTCTTCTCGCTATCTCCCTCCGTCCATTCCTCTCTCTCTCTCTCTCTCTCTCTCTCTCTCTCTCTCTCTCTGTAGGGGTTCCTGAGTCGCAGGCTGAAGGGGTCCATCAAGAGGACAAAGAGCCAGCCCAAACTGGACCGTAATTCCAGCTTCAGACACATCCTGCCTGGCTTCAGGAGCGTTGACAATGAGAGGTAGGACCATCTTGCGCGCGTGTGTGTGTGTGTGTGTGTGTGTGTGTGTGTGTGTGTGTGTGTGTGTGTGTGTGTGTGTGTGACTCATCCGTATGCATGTAGTGATGTGTGTGACTCGCTTGTGCGTGTTTGACTGATGGCTGGCTACAGAGGTCAGTGTTGACATGTTGTGTTGTCAGTGAAAACCAGCCAAGCTTTGCTCTCCAATCTGTCATTTTACTATGCCTCTTCCACTCTTTCAGCAACAAACACATACTCATACACACACACACACACACACGTGCATGCGCACACACGTATACAGTATTTCATTCACCTTCTTTCTTGGCATAATGATGACAAATCTGCTTTCCTGCTGTGTTCTGACTCAAGTCGTGTGTGTGTGTGTGTGTGTGTGTGTGTGTGTGTGTGTGTGTGTGTGTGTGTGTGTCTGCAACTCCATCGGGATTGCACCCCTGCCCGGTCCCCTGCTGTGTGTGTGTGTGTGTGTGTGTGTGTGTGTGTGCGTGTGTGTGTACTCCAGTTCTGAGGTTCTGTGTCCAAGTTACTTTTCTCCAGATGGGAGAGACACACCCAGTTCAGCTGTATGGTGGTTCTGACAGGTCCGCCACTTCACCAACAACAGTTCTAACGATATCAGTCGGATCGGGGCGGCGTGTTCCTGCGCGCGGTCTGTGAACGTTCCTCTCGGTCGGGTCACGTTAGGACCACGCTCTCGGAAGCCGAGGAGCGACTCTCCAGGCCGCCCGGGAGACGAGCGCAGCTGTCCGTCCGAGTACGCTCGCGGACGGCGGAGTCCCCGCTCCAGAGGGCCAATCACGGAGCTCGGGGCCTGAGGACCCTCCGGCCCTAATGAGCTATTAACATCCGCCGCGTCGCTCGCCGCGGAACATTCCGCTGTGTTCGATCTGGGGCTGCGGGCGCGCTCTGTCCGCCTTAGACCGCCACCTCTGACTCTGCTGTTCTCCTGTCTGTCTGTATCTCTCTCTCTGTATCTCTCTCTCTCTCTCTCTCTCTGTATCTCTCTCTCTCTCTCTCTCTCTCTCTCTCACTCTCTCTGTATCTCTCTCTTTGTATCTCTCTCTCTCTGGATCTCTCTCTCTCTGGATCTCTCTCTCTCTGGATCTCTCTCTCTCTGTATCTCTCTCTGTATCTCTCTCTCTCTCTCTCTCTCTCTCTCACTCTCTCTGTATCTCTCTCTTTGTATCTCTCTCTCTCTGGATCTCTCTCTCTCTGGATCTCTCTCTCTCTCTCTCTCTCTCTCTGTATCTCTCTATCTCTCTCTCTCTCTGTATCTCTCTCTCTCTGGATCTCTCTCTCTCTCTCTCTCTGTATATCTCTCTCTCTCTCTGTATCTCTCTCTTTGTATCTCTCTCTCTGTATCTCTCTCTCTCTGGATCTCTCTCTCTCTCTCTCTCTGTGTATATCTCTCTCTCTCTGTATCTCTCTCTTTGTATCTCTCTCTCTCTGTATCTCTCTCTGTATCTCTCTCTTTCTCTCTCTCCTCAAGTGCCCTCTCCTCCCTGCTTCCGTTCTCTCGCTAGTGTTCTGTCTCTCCGTGTCTCTCCCTCTCTCTCTGTACCTCTCTCTCTCTCTCTGGATCTCTCTCTCCCTCTCTCTCTGTACCTCTCTCTCTCTCTCTGGATCTCTCTCTCCCTCTCTCTCTGTACCTCTCTCTCTCTCTCTCTCTCTCTCTCTCTCTCTCTGTACCTCTCCGTCTCGGTGAGGTTAGTAAATAGATCTGCTCGGTGTTTTCCGCTGATAAAG
The DNA here is from genome assembly GCF_949987555.1 of Borostomias antarcticus. Lineage (NCBI taxonomy): Eukaryota > Metazoa > Chordata > Actinopteri > Stomiiformes > Stomiidae > Borostomias > Borostomias antarcticus. The sequence continues at coordinate 26,454,078 of NC_140241.1, forward strand.
CGTTCAGCAGGCGAGATACTCGACAGGAAATTGGAACGGCCAGGAAGTC
>NC_140241.1:26459126-26461626 GCF_949987555.1 Borostomias antarcticus
CTGACAGGGAGAGAGGAGGACTCTGACTAACCCTCACTCCTCACTCCTCTCTGATCCACATGCTCCTCTCTGATCCATTACCCACATTATCCGTTGGACGGACATACGATATTGTTGAGAGAGGAGTTATCGGAGTGGTCAGGTGGTGTTTTTTTAACTTTATTCTTCATAAGAGAAAAAGCACTCTCAAAACAGAAATGTGTTTGTGCGTGTGTTTGTGTGTGTGTGTGTGTAAGGATGTGTATCTCCCGTCTGGTGAGAGACAGAGAGAGACGCAGAGAGAGAGGCTGAGAGTGTGTTCGCTGTAATTGCCGGAGAGGTGGGCCACAGGGAGACTAACTGATGAAGATGGACAGTCGTCACAGTAGGAATCATGACCTGTCCACTTTCCGGTTAAATGAAGCCCATTCTTCTCTGACATGTCCGCACTTTCCTTTGTCCAGTGCCCACTTTATTCCTGAATCCTACCACTTATTTAAATGACTTTCACTCTCAGTGCTCATTGTTGGCCTCCAGTTGGGGCACGGTGAGAAATGTTCCACCGTTTGCCCGCTGACAGAACAATGGAACATTAACATTGTTCCATGAGCTGTCCATGGTGCTCAACGGGACCCTTTGACTTTATTCAGTTGGTTTCCGTATGTATTTATTCAACCCAGTGTTAGTTTACCAATTGCAAACTGTATCCTGGTAAAGGCGGAGGTGGGGTTGCAGTTCGGTGAGCTTGGGATCACGTCGCTGCTATTTGCAGATGATGCGGTCCTGATGGCATCTGCCTGCGACCTCCAGCACTCTCTGGATAGGTTCGCAACTGAGTGGGAAGCGGCTGGGATGAGAATCAGCACTTCTAAGTCTGAGGCCATGGTTCTCAGCAGGAAACCGGTGGTCTGTCCGCTCCGAGTAGGGAATGAGTCCTTACCCCAAGTGAAGGAGTTCAAGTATCTGGGGGTCTTGTTCACGAGTGAGGGAACCATGGAGAGGGAGTTTGGCCGGAGAATCGGAGCAGCTGGTGCGGTTCTGCAGTCGCTTTACCGCACTGTTGTGACGAAAAGAGAGCTGAGCCAAAAGGCAAAGCTCTCGATCTACCGGTCTATCTTCGTCCCCACCCTCACCTATGGTCATGAAGGATGGGTCATGACCGAAAGAACGAGATCACGGATACAAGCGGCCGAAATGAGTTTTCTCCGGAGGGTGGCTGGGGTCTCCCTGAGAGATCGGGTGAGAAGTTCAGTCATCCCCTGTGTGTAATTAAGGTGCAGTTGTCATAGAAACAAAGCAATCAGAGGTTATTTCATCAGAGCTTTGATACTTGTAATCAATTTCTCTGGTAATGAGGAACAAGTCAAGTTCCATCCTGCGGTGATGTCGCTGTTGGGGCACGTGTGTGTGTGTGTTGTGTGTGTGTGTGTGTGTGTGTGTGTTGTGTGTGTGCGTGTGGTTGTTTTTTGTTGCTGTTGATATTTTAGTTAATGAACGGCCTGTCAGAGGCAGAAAGCAGACGGCCTCTCTGAATAGACTCAGACCTGCAGCCAGGCTGAGGGACCTGCATCTTACCCAGAGGGCTTTGCAGATGAGCTAGCTCAGTGGAGTCCAGGGATCTGCAGTACTTTGTCGAGCACACAGGCGGGCCGCCTGCAGCCTTAGTCAGAACACAGGACCGATATACACCAGGCTGTCATGAGGCGTCAGACGGGGTCCTGCTAATGTTACAGGCCTCTCCAGGAGCGGCTCCACTTCACTCATTTCTGGGACTTCACCGGCTCACTGGTCTCAAAGCAGGAAAGGAGAAAATGTGCTACAGTTGGTTCTAATGAGGCCTGGACAACTGCTGGGGCGGGTTGGGGCTGACGGGCAGCTGGGGTGGGTTGGGGCTGACGGGCAACTGGGGTGGGTTGGGGCTGATGGGCAGCTGGGGTGGGTTGGGGCTGACGCTCAGCTGGGGTGGGTTGGGGCTGATGGGCAGCTGGGGTGGGTTGGGGCTGATGGGCAGCTGGGGTGGGTTGGGGCTGATGGGCAACTGGGGTGGGTTGGGGCTGATGGGCAACTGGGGTGGGTTGGGGCTGACGCTCAGCTGGGGTGGGTTGGGGCTGATGGGCAGCTGGGGCGGGTTGGGGCTGACGGGCAGCTGGGGAACCCAGGGAGAGAGGAGGGCTGTAGGAGAGAGAGAGAGAGGGAGGGAGGGAGGGAGGGAGGGAGAGAGAGAGAGAGAGAGAGAGAGAGAGGGAGAGGGAGGGAGGGAGGGAGGGAGGGAGAGAGGGAGGGAGGGAGGGAGGGAGAGAGAGGTAGGGAGGGAGGGAGAGAGAGAGAGGTAGGGAGGGAGGGAGAGAGAGAGAGAGAAGTAGGGAGGGAGGGAGAGAGAGAGGGAGAGAGAGGGAGGTAGGGAGGGAGGGAGAGAGAGGGAGGGAGGGAGGGAGAGAGAGAGAGAGAGAGAGAGAGGGGACATAATTGTCTGAATAAATATACAGAAAAACTTAGAGCTAATTTGCAGGGTTGATTGCTT
>NC_140241.1:26469126-26489126 GCF_949987555.1 Borostomias antarcticus
CAGGTTTTTGTATGTAATTGAACGCTTATCCTCCTGTGTGCGTGCGAGCGAGAGTGTCTGACCGATGCGATAGAAAATCAGTAAAACGCTCTCCCTCCCCCCTCCCTACATCTCTGTCTCTCTCCCACCCCCTCCCTCCTTCCCTCCCTCCACCTCCCTCTCCCTCCCCCTCTCTCCCTCCGTGCGCTGCTTCCCTGCTCTCTCTCCCTGTAATTACTCTGTCATAGCTCATCTCTCTGATGTCCATTGATTTACTAAGAGCTGATGAAGCGGCGCAGAGCCCCACGCGTTCGGGCCAGACGGTGGGGGGGGGTTGGGGGGGGGGGGGGGTTTGAGATGCCACTCCATCCTGCCCCCGGGCCACCCTGTGGAGTTCAGAGGGCCAAAGAGGGCCCTGGGGGGGCCTGGACGCATGGGGACACATAGATGTGCAGGCACAGACCGCCCCCCCCCCTCCCCAACACACAAACAGACACACACACGCACAGACCGCCCCCCCCACACCCCCCTCCCCAACACACAAACAGACACACACGCACACGCAGACTAACCGGTTGCAGTGTAGAACGGGGCTGATTAAATTGTTGTGTCAGTGGTTTGAGGATTTAGGCAGACAGGAGTGAAGTTAAGACATGACCTCCAGACTGAGAGAGGGGGGGGGGGATAGAGAAAGAGAAAGAGAGAGAAGGAAAGAGAGAGAGAGGCTTGGGGAGGTGGATCTCATATCTACAGTAATACTGCTTGAGTTTAGTTTAGACTTTATTGTCCCCAAAGGGGTAGTTCTTTTCCACAGCTCTGTATTGTACATTACAAGACAAACATGTCATATGACGGCACACAGTAATACCATATAATAGCAGCACCATACAATGACAACGCCATACAATAACAACACCATACAATGACAACGCCATACAATGACAACACCATACAATGACAACGCCATACAATGACAACACCATACAATGACAACGCCATACAATACACTATGCAGGTACACGCTCAGGCTTGTTCAGAGTGGCCTATTGGTTGGGGCATTTATGGCTGCAGGGATCAGGCTGTTCCCACAAGCGAGCCCTGCTGCACCTCAGTGACCTGTACCCACGCCCACGGCGCAGGCAGGGTAAGCAGGGTAAGCCGGTGATTGAGTGGGTGTGTGGTGTCCTGTTCTCTTGAGGTCGCGATGCGTGCAACGGCCTTGTTATTGAGCTCAGCGAGGTTGGGTGCGAGGAGGCCAATTATCGCGGCGGCGGTGTTGGTGATGCGTGTTGAGTTTATCCGGTTGGTAGCGGATAACATTTCGAAAAAGGGGGTGGAGCTGTACAGGAGGACGGGCTGGATGATGCTCTGGTACTGTCCAACAGCAGGAGGAGATGGGGAGGGGGGCAACGCCTTTGAGGGTGACTGACAGTCTTTGGTGTCCGCAAGCTTAAAGGACTCTGTTTAAAGGACCATATCGGTCTAAATAGGATTTGATCTCCTAAAACTAGTCACCCAACGTTTATCACATTACCGCAATCCATTTTCCGAAGTTAAGCTCACGTTAAAAGATATTTGCATTGTCGCGTTTTACTTACATTTCAAAAGTTGAACGTGATGGCTTCAAAACCTATCTTTAAATTGTTCTCTCGTTGCGCTGACAAGCTCACCCCGGTTAGTTTCAAATCATTTTCAGTGTGATTATTTTCGTTTTAACTCTCTTTGTGCAGCCTATGCCAACGGTCTGTCTTCTTCCTGTCTACATGGTAGTCGTTGCTAGGAACACTGGGTAAAGAATCTAACGTACAGTAGGTGGATTATAGAATATAGAGCAGGAGTTCAACGGATAAAAAATTTAAATAATATAAAATAAAAATGACTGAAAATTATTTGAAACTAACTGGGGCGAGTTTTTCAGCGCAACGAGGGAACAATTTAAAAATAGGTTTTAAAGCCATCACGTTCAACTTTTGTTGAGTAAAACGTGAAAATGCAAATATCTTTTAACGTGAGCTTTGCTTTGGAAAATGGATTGTGGTAATGTGATCTACGTTGGGTGACTAGTTTAAGGAGATCAAATCATATTTAGACTGGTATCCTGGTCCTTTAAGTCCTGAGACTCCCGGCTGTTGGCTACCTCTCTCTCTCTGTCTCTCTCAATTAAATTCAATTCAATAAGCTTTATTGGCAGGAAATACACAGTACGTAAATACACAAGCATAATAGTAATTTTAAAGAAAAAAAAAGAGATAACATATATATGAATAAAAAAAATGCTGTAATAAATGGTAATGATAATAATCACAATGTGTATATTTATGTTTGTGTGCACACAAGCGTGTGTGTGAATACATGCGTCTGCTGTGTGTCTAGGTCATTCACTGTCCCTCAGGTTGTGGCATGCTGATACGTATTGGGCATTCTCTCTCTCTCTCTCTCTCTCTCTCTCTCTCTCTTCTTGCGGTTTTTCGCGAGGTCATACATAACTAAACAGCTCGGCTGCTGCGAAGGTCTGCGAGTAAGAAAGCTGGAACACCTACACGGTGTTGTTCCTAGTTGCCCGTCTGAATCGGTCTGCGTCGTCTACATTCAAGAACGCACTCCGCCTCCGGTTCCCTCCCGTCTTTGGCTGGCCGGATGAAAGAGAGCGCCCGCCATGGAACGCCGTTGTGCGTCGTCAATTATTGAATCCTTGTCTCTCGCCTGAAGGCCAGAGCTGAGAGTCGGTAGGAGAGAGAAAGAGTGAGTGTGTGTGTGTGCGTGCATGTGTGTGAAAGAGAGAGAAAGTGCATTCACACTATCAGCCCCACAGGCACATGACACACACACACACACACACACACACACTTCTTTTCATGTGTTTTATCTGACTGGGTGACTACAGTAAGCTGCTTTGGAGAGAGGGATGGAGGGATGGGTGGAGAGAGAGATGGAGGGATGGGTGGAGGGAGAGAGGGATGGAGGGATGGGTCGAGAGAGAGAGAGATGGAGGGACGGGTCGAGGGAGAGAGTGATGGAGGGATGGATGGTGGGAGAGAGAGATGGAGGGATGGGTCGAGAGAGAGAGATGGAGGGATGGGTCAAGAGAGAGAGAGAGATGGAGGGATGGGTCGAGGGATGGGTGGGCGAGAGAGAGATGGAGGGATTGGTCGAGGGATGGGTCGAGGGAGAGAGGGATGGAGGGATGGGTGGAGGGAGAGAGGGCTGGAGGGATGGATGGTGGGAGAGAGAGATGGAGGGATGGGTCGAGAGAGAGAGAGAGATGGAGGGATGGGTCGAGGGATGGAGGGATAGGTCGAGGGAGAGAGGGATGGAGGGATGGGTGGAGGGAGAGAGGGCTGGAGGGATGGATGGTGGGAGAGAGAGATGGAGGGATGGGTCGAGAGAGAGAGAGAGATGGAGGGATGGGTCGAGGGATGGAGGGATAGGTCGAGGGAGAGAGGGATGGAGGGATGGGTGGAGGGAGAGAGGGCTGGAGGGATGGATGGTGGGAGAGAGGTTGCGCTCTGCTAATGCAGTTGGCTGGGGGCAGAAGGGCCGTGGTTACGCAACCGTCAAACACACGAGAGGCGCGCAGGGGGCGGGGGGGGAGGGGGGGGCAGAGAAACCTCCTCTGTTCTTCTCAGTATTCCTCCCCGTCTCTGTCTCTGCGTCTCTGGCCGACGCCCGCGGCGGGGCGCGGAGTGGTGCTGGCCAGGGAGAGGGATGGAGGGAGGGTGGGCGACAGAGAAACCGAGACGGAGTGAAAGGGTTAGCAGAGAGGGAGGGGAAGCGGTCAGGACGCTGTGGCATTGGAGTGTCGAAGGGGGCGGGGCTGAGGAGAAGAGAGAGGGAGGGTGTGGGCGCAGCGAGGAGAGAGAGAGAGAGAGAGAGAGAGAGAGAGAGAGAGAGAGAGCAGGGAAGGCCTGTCCTTGGCCTTGAGAGATTAACTTGTGATAAATCTCTATATTGCTGAGTGATTCTGGGCCTCGCTGCCTTCTGGCCTCCTCCTCCTCTGCTGTCATGCACTTCTACCTCACGCTAATACAATGTTACCTGGCTGCTCCTCCACTTCTCTCCCTCCCTCCTTCAGTCAACGTGAAAGAAATGATTGAGCTCCTATTATTTTATTTTCTCTCTCTCTCTCTCTCTCTCTCTCGCTCTGTGTTTGTCTTTGGTGGAGGCCTGTGGCAGCTTGTCTGGAATGTATTTACTGTACTGCATGTAGCCCTTTTCTCTCCCTCCATACAACTCTCTCTGTCTCTCTCTCTCTCTCTCTCTCCCTCTCTCTCTCTCCCTCTCTCTCTCTCTCCTGGGTCTGTTCTGGAGGCTGTGCCGTTAACCGGGTTAGCTGTTAGCATGGGGGTGAACCTCAGAGGTGGCCTCCTCAGGGACTCTCCACACAAACACACACACACACACACAGCCTATTACTCTCCTCCTACCCTCTTCTCCTCTTTTCCTTCCTTCTTCTCCTCCCCCACACCCTCTCCTCCTCCTCTCTTCCTCTCCTCAGTCCCTGGACTGTTTAAGTTTGCCTCTGTAAACTGACCTCCATCGTCCTCGCCACCCACACACTCCTACTGCACATGAATATCAGTGCCTCTGCACGCACTCACACACACACGCACGCACACACACACACAGTATATACACACAGCAGAGAGAGACACAGACGTGCACACACACACACACACACACACAGGAAAAACACACAGCAGAGACACAAACGTGCGAACACACACACACACACACACACACAGAGTTTGTGTGTCCTGCATCGTCTGAATACTATTCACAAGCGTTCTTACGCACCCAGAGGCTCATTCCAAATAGTTGTTTTTTTTGTCATGCCAAACAGTGCTGCCAAATCGGCGACTTTGTCGCTATATCTGGCTACATTCCAGACCCCCTTGGCGACTTAATTAGTCAAAAGCGACTAGCAACAAATCTAGCGAGTTTTTCTGCTCATTTTGGGAATAATTGTGTTGACAAAGCTCATTTTACATATCCCGTTAGGTGGTGCACGTTACAACCAAGCTCACGAGAGCCGAGTAGGCCTACAGCGAGGGCTGCCATCTTCTCCTCCTCACCACTCACACGGCCAGTCTGACTAGATTGCAGCCCCGCAGCAAACATGTCAATAGTTTTGGTCTACATTGATTAGGTCACTGCATATCTGTAAAAAAAGAAAAGAAAAAAAGCTAACTTTCTAGTTATATAGCAACAAAAAAAAAAAAAATTGTAAAATATGTAAATAGTTTGTAAATTACCTGGCCATCCTTTTCTATTCATTTTGTCTCTTTCAGAATTGCATATTATGCTAATTAATTGATTGCGTCATCTGCCTACTTCTAGCTAGCATTCACCAGAGGTTTCTATTCGCTTGGTTTGCGGTCTAGAGCCCGATGGTATCCTGCCACACAAATGCCAAATCGAGCAGCCTAGTCTCGCCAGTCGCTACGAATTAGAATAAAATGTGGACGTACCAAACAAAGTAGCCTACTCCTAAGTTCTTGACGCATTGCATTGTAGGGCTGCATTCCGAATCGCATACTTTTTACTACCAGTAGGTACTACAGCTGCCCCTAGAAAGTACGTACTTTGCACGCTGTATGCATGTCATAACATAGCGCCTTGACATTTTGACCACATCCATCGCTGTCCATGAAGCGATGGTGGCTGTATCCCAAACGGTAGGCAGCTACCTGCTGCCTTGCTGTCTAGCGAGGCAGTATCCTTTGGAGGCAGGGTTTTTGTCTGAAGTTGCCTGGAAAGGAGTCTGGATTGAGAGCTTCAGATTCACATATTAACAGTCATGGAGACAAAATTGCTCTCCAAAATGTATCGTTTGGTTGGAGCAGTGGAGCGGGCGCATTGGATTGTGGGATATCTTACCATCTGTTCTGCCTTCAGAATCTGCCCAGTTGGAGGCACCTCAGCAGGCAGTATATTTGTACATATTCGATTGGGACTTGATGCCTCCCTGCCTCCGAATGCTACCTCAATAGCAGCATTTTAGCTGTTTGAGACACAGCAAATAATTTCCACTGAGCACAGGATTGTTGGTCAGAATAGCCAGAAAGTGCTGGCTTGCATACTACAAAATACAACCGGATGTAGTAGGACATCCTGGTATTTTTGCCATACTGTGTGTGGCATACTACTGTATGTATTGGGACAAACTACATCGATTTTTCACATACTATATAGTATGGAAGTATGCGATTCGGAACCCAGCCTAGGTTTATGGGTAGGCCTGTTTTTGGACAGTGTCCACATATAGACTGGAAACCACAATTGCAAAGCAAATAGGCCCGACTAACTTCTAGCTACTTTTGGGAAAGCCAAGAGTTACTTCTCTTACAAAGGAGTTGGCAACACTGATGCCAAATAGTGTCCGGGCCGCCAAAATGTGCCCGGGGTAAGAAGTCTGATTGTCTTGTGACCATTTCTTTGTTGCTAGCTCACCAGCTAACTTGTCTGAGGTCAGTAAACATATATACTATCAATGTTTCTAATTAATTTAAATGAAAAGTATGTCTATAGAATTGAAAATTCTCGTGCACGTCTGGTAGCTAACGTTGGGAGCTAGCTAGCTGACTAATGTTTGTGGACAAGATTTTTCTATAGATGTATTTTTGATTCAAATGAATTACAAACGTTGATATTATAATGTGTACTGATCTCAGACAAGTTAGCTAACAACAAGAAAAGATCACGAAATGTTATTAGACAGTTGGACTTCTTACCCCGGACACTATTCGGCAAGCAGAGACATTTTGGCAGGGCAGCTCCAGTACAGTAGCTGACTGTTTACACTGCTGCGCTCACCCCTTGAGCTGCTGAGATGTGGAGATACAGTATGACTTGGGTCCCACTGTCGACTTCCACGCCACTAATTACAAACACATTTCCATAAATAGAGTTCAGAAGGCCACTAGGGTCTCTGCGGTCTGGCTGTGGATAGACAGGCCACTCTGTCTGAAGCTGTGTAGTACATGTCTGATGACCTCATCTAGGCGGGCCGACCCTGGAGACTTGACCCCGCCGGTGTGGTCGTTACTGTTTAACCAGGTCTGTCGTAAAGCGCCTGGACCTGGTTAGTTTGTTCATGATAAGAGTGGCTTCTCTGACATGTACGGTAATGGTACACACACACACACACACAAACACACACAGCTTCTTCAGTTTCGGTCTCCTTTGAGTTCAGAGTCTCTCCTCTCAGAGTGTGTGTGCGCGCGCGCGTGTGCGCGTGAGTGCATGCGCGGGTGTGTTTGTGTGTATAGCCTACAGAACACAATGTCAGTGTTGGTGCAGACTACTGTATCACCTCTTAATGAGGACTGTTCTTATGGACCACCGGACCACTTTACACCTCATTATTCCCCAGTAGATGCCTGGTGTTTCATGGTGCCTCACTGCTCATAAGCCCCACCCAACACGTGTGTTCTGCTGTCTGAACACTTCTAACATCCTGTTCAAATACTCCTTAAATACAACCTTCCTTCCCTCCTTCCTTCTGTCCTTTCTTACCATCTGGAGAAATGTTTGATTTTGTACGACAGTATCAGTAACAGCTACTGTATGTTGAGGAGTCAGTGTGTTCACCTATCCAGTCATGTTAGATCAGAGATGACCTCAAGGAAGGAAGGTGGAGATGAAGAAAGCATGTTCACAGTGTTGGAACAGGGCCGGGTGCTGCCTGCCGGTCAAAGCATGTCTCTGGACTGACGTCATGTTAGCCTCTTTCTCTCCTCTCCTTTCTCTCTCTCTCTCTCGTCTCTCCTCTCTCACTCCGATCTCTTTCTCCTTTCCTCTCCTCAGAGAAGGTACACATCTGGCAATACTTCACCTCCACTCAAACCTTAGATGGCTCTCCTTCTCTCTCTCTCTTTCTCTCTCTCCTTCTCTCTCTCTCTCCTTCTTTTCCTGGAGTCCCTCTCTCTGGCCAAGGTCTGTGTTTGTTCCCACACAGTCGGCCTGGGCTGTTGTTTCCTGCTGGAGGCCCGCCCCTGAGGAGGCAGTCTGGCTTCCTGTCTGCCCTGGCCCACGGCACTGTGGGAAACGGTGGGGGGGGGGGGGGGTCAGCCCTAAACAAGAGACAGACCCACCAAAGAGAGAGGTAGAGGAGGGTCGATGTTGCCTGTATGGGCAGATCTGTCCACCTCAATCCCGTAGAGTAGCTTTATCTCACTGAGGCAGTAATGTTCTGGTGTTTGAAGTCCCCCAAGCGGTCAGCCAAATGTCTAACCAACATCCAATAAGGGAATAAGTTGTCATTTATATGACAATTCATCTTTTGAGCAGAGTGAGTGCATACTAGCCTATAAATGCAGTAGCCTATGCTACAGTAGGTCAATCTTTATGACGTGAAGTTTATCACCAAATGAATATGAAGGGATTTCCATAAAAAAGGAGCGCTATCGTTTTAAATGAGACGTAGAGCGACAGAGGGAGAGAGAGAGAGAGAGAGAGAGAGAGAGAGAGAGAGAGAGAGAGAGAGAGAGAGAGAGAGAGAGAGAGAGAGAGAGAGAGAGAGAGAGAGAGAGAGAGAGAGAGAGAGAGAGAGAGAGAGAGAGAGAGGGAGAGGGGGGGTGCTCGCAGCCTAACAGACATCCTCTGGGAACAACCTTTCCTCGGCAGGCAAGCGTAGCAGAGGCCAGGCTGACACACTATCCTGGGTCTGGGACGCAAAAACTAGTCGCGGAATCAGCCTAGGGATTGTCCGGCAGAGAGGAATGCGACCCAAATCTGTCCAGCGTGTTTGGGACCCGGTTCCATGGAACGATGTTTCACATCTTCAGTAGATCGTAAGTGTTTGAAGTTCTCGGGTTTTATGGGAACGACGGTGAGTTGGATGTTGATTGATGGACAGTTGCGCGCAGTTCTGATTATCCAAACTCGGACTGCCTACAGGAATTGTCGCTACATTATTGAAACGTGTATTGAAGGTACATGATGTCGGTGTCGATCATGGTGTGCATACCCACTGAGCAAAGACACGTCTAAAATACGTCTTTTATACGTCGTTTTTGTCTTTTTCGGACGTCCAAAGACATCCAATTAGGAGCCAGAATGAATGTTTTTTTAGTCGTTCAGATATTGAACCCGTTCTGCATGTCCACAGACGTCTATAGACGTCTAAGAGGGGTCCAAGCCAGACGTTTGAATATTGAGGGGTCCAGCAGACGAACACACGGGGTTCTGGACCGACGGACGTTATTAAGACATGATCTGAACGTCTCCCTGCCGTTGCGTGTTTGCTGGGTAGTAGCCTACAATGCAGGGCAGCGGATAGAGCATTTGGGAAAACAGGAAAAGTCGAACAGATCGCTTGGAGTGAGGGTGGGTTGGGAAGGAGGAATGGGGACGCGCTCAGACTTGAACATGGAAAGATTCCGCGCCAGAGGCGAATTTTGTTTTGAGCCAATGACTTCACAGCATAACGCCGTTATTGAAAGCCAAAACGTGTACGGTTTTCATTAGTCTCTTAATGATTATTGTGGCGTTCTTTTTGTCTCTTGATACTGTGGGGGAATGTGTAACGTGGACACTGCATAGCCTTGTCCATCTTGCGGTCCTGTTTTTGGTTGAACGTTCCTCTCGTTAGCTTAGTTTGGGTGCACTAACCGGTTAGGAACTTCTTCAACTATAAATCTATCTGTCGTTCCTCATTGCTATCAAGTCCCTTAGCAGTTATGCAATAGCTTAAGTTGGCTTGTTTATAACTAATTTGTCCCCCCAAGCCCTGACTGATGAATGCATCATGATAAAGAAGAATGAATTATGCAATGTGTTTATCAGTGCTGCTCTCAACTCCCAATTCTTCTGCATGCTCACACACACACACACACACATACACACATGTCCTTCACACACACACCTCCATGGGCGTGCACACACACACGTCATACCGTCATACGCACACAACTCCATGGGCGCACACACACACACACACACTGTATCCAATCTGTCTCTGCCTGTGTGTCTCCTCAGGGTCCCCATCCTCCAGTCGGGGACTGAGCCCTCTTTAAAGTGGTTCTGCAGAGAGAATGATCCTCTGTTCCTGTCTCCATGCCTCTCAACACTTAGAACTTAGAACTCGCACTAGTCTCCCTGTGGAACACTTGGTGGAAAATACACTCAAAGTACAAAGACTCAAATGAGAACCACAAAGACATGACAGTTAATACTTCATTTTGCATCCCTGTTAGAAGTGTGATAGAGAGAGGGAGAGAGAGAGAGAGAGAGAGAGAGAGAGGGAGAGAGAGAGAGAGAGAGAGAAAAGCCAGAGAATGAGAGATGTTAGTAAAAGCACAGGAGAAATAAACATATAGCCCTCTAAGAAGTGTCTGAACAAAAGCTTGTCCATCTTGTTCACCCCCGCCCCACTCATCTCTCCCTCTCTCTCTCAGTCCCTGGTGCCTCACCCCCGCTACGTTCTAAAGGTCAAAGTGCACACTTCCTGTTCAAACACTCTGCTCCCATTGGTCCAGCTGGTGGGTCAGAGACTCTGGAGGGCTGGAGGAGGCAGAGGGGGCTACTATTAAAACACATAGTAGATGACAACACTATGCTATAGTACATTCATATGGTTTATCTGAGTTATACACTCAGTGGTGCTGTAGTTGCAGTGAAACACACATGAAGTTGTCCTAATAATTTGAATCTACATTGTGGAAGCAGATTTCACTCTTCCCATATAATGCTGTGTGTGGCAGGTTTGCATAGGGCGGAGTGTGAATGTGTGTGTGTGTGTGTGCGTAGGGATGTAACGATAACCGGTAAAATGATAAACCGTGATTAAATTTGATTAGATTTATCGTGATAATTGTATCATTAAAACCGTGCTTGATTGCCCCGCTTTTTAAAAACTCACTGTAAATACTGTCCAGCATCAACCAAAGCTAGCAACAGTCTCAGACACATTATTTTAATGTGAATCCCCAAAAAAAGTGCATAGTGCAGCCAATTTTATTTGTGGTTTTCAATATAAAACATATTCAAATATATTATTTCAGCATGTGTATCGGAAGTTTTAGACTTTTTTCAGCACATTTTACAATACCGAGATAATACTGATAACCGTGATCATTTTGGTCACTATAATTGTGATATGAAATTTTCACACCATTCGATCTCTATGTGTGCGCAGATCTCCCCTCTGTACACTGTTTCATTCTACTCTCAGTATCAGATGTAGCTCGCAGGCGCCAGGACCCGTGTTTCTCACAAGGCCGAGGGCTCATTACTCCCACCTCTGACCCCTGACCCTGCTGCTCATTTAGACTCTCTCGTTAGTCTGACCTATTGCCCTGATGACTTCCTCTCCACTGTAACAGTGAACCCTCTGTGATTACTGTCTCTCTCTCTCTCTCTCACACACACACACACACACTCACACACACACACACACTCACAGAAAGAAATTCAAGCCACGCTAATGCGTTACTGGAGTCACGCCAAACCGATTACCAGTTATTTAATGGCATTAAAAGTACGGGACAGTTAGATCCATCTCATCTGTTCTCTAACCCGAGCTAGGCGAGTGAGTGAGTGACATCATCAGGCCAAGGTGCCGGCCGCGTCCTGTGTTAAAGCCAGTAGGAGGGAAGCAGCTGCTCCTCGCTTCGACTCCACAGCCACACGGTGACATCAGCGGAGCGGCCGCCATCTCCACGGCCCCGGTGACATCAGCGAGCCGGCTATCTCCCGATCCACCCCCCCTGCAGGACTCCCACCAGATGTTTTTCGACATAAGCCCCCCGTGCGCTCGCTCGTAGTAATCCATTTTGGGAGTCTGAGCGTCTTGTGGGTGTGTGTGCGCGCGTATCCTTGTTTCACCTGCTGACCTGGCAGTGCTGGTCTGGTCGGGGCTGTGTTATTACACCACATGACCTCCGCCCCCCCCCCCCCCCATCCCGGACCTTGCATCCTGACTCAGACTTCCCGGCGGACCTCTGAAGGGCCTGGCAACGCCGCGGTGATGGGCTTATCCAGGATGTGATGTCATTAACGTCCAGCACCACTTCCTGATTCCTGAACTGCTTTATGTTCCACGAGGCTGTGAGTGAGTGAGTGAGTGAGTGAGTGAGTGAGTGAGTGAGTGAGTGTGTGTGTGTGTGTGTGTGTGTGAGTGTGTGAGTGAGTGAGTGAGTGAGTGAGTGAGTGAGTGAGTGAGTGAGTGAGTGAGTGAGTGTGTGAGTGAGTTTGTGTGTGTGTGTGTGTGCGTGTGAGTGTGTCACTCTCCCGATAAGCTCCCTCAAGCTTTTCCTCCATATGAAAGCCCACCTTTGTGTGAACTTAGACCGTTAGTCCTGTATGCTTCTTTGATAATCCTTCTTCCCCGTCTGCAGGCAGAGAGAGAGAGAGAGAGGGAGAGAGAGAGAGAGAGAGAGGGAGAGAGAGGGAGAGAGAGAGAGGCTGCTTCAGAGTGAATAGTCAGAATAAAGGGGCTCGCATGTGGCTCCATCTCCCCTGCCCTCTTGTTTGGTGCAGTGATGCCTAGGGGGCACCTCCTCTGTTCCCTATCTCTCTCCCTCTCCTTCTCTCTCTCTCTCTCTCTCCCTCTCTCTCTCTCCCTCTCTCGTCAGCACTCTCCTGTCTCATATGCATTAGTGCCTGACAGAAGCAGAGGAGTGGGGGGTTGAGAAGCAGAGAGGTGGAAAGAGAGAGAGACTGAGGGAGAGATGAGAAGAGAGAGAGGTTGAGGGAGAGATGAGAAGAGAGAGAGGCTGAGGGAGAGATGAGAAGAGAGAGAGGTTGAGGGAGAGATGAGAAGAGAGAGAGGCTGAGGGAGAGATGAGACGAGAGAGAGGCTGAGGGAGAGATGAGAAGAGAGAGAGACTGAGGGAGAGATGAGAAGAGAGAGAGACTGAGGGAGACATGAGAAGAGAGAGAGGTTGAGGGAGAGATGAGAAGAGAGAGAGGCTGAGGGAGAGATGAGAAGAGACAGAGGCTGAGGGAGAGATGAGAAGAGAGAGAGGCTGAGGGAGAGATGAGAAGAGAGAGAGACTGAGGGAGAGATGAGAAGAGAGAGAGGCTGAGGGAGAGATGAGAAGAGAGAGGCTGAGGGAGAGATGAGAAGAGAGAGGTTGAGGGAGAGATGAGAAGAGAGAGAGGCTGAGGGAGAGATGAGAAGAGAGAGAGGCTGAGGGAGAGATGAGAAGAGAGAGGTTGAGGGAGAGATGAGAAGAGAGAGAGACTGGGGGAGAGATGAGAAGAGAGAGAGGCTGAGGGAGAGATGAGAAGAGAGAGAGGCTGAGGGAGAGATGAGTAGAGAGGAATCGAGGCTGGAGGGGACTGATGTGACAGGGACTCTCCTCTATCTCTTTCTCTTTTATGTCATCTCCCTGCCTCTCTCACGCGCTCCGTCACGCACACACACACACACACACACACACACACACACACACATACAGTGCAGGTTATCAATAGATGATTAGCTCATAGATGACTGATGCTCAGGGAGAGAGAGGGAGGAAGAGAAGATATATATATATAGATATATATATATATATCTATAGAGAGAGAGAGAGAGAGAGGTGGAGATTAGAGTGAGTCTAGCTCTGTCCCTCTGAGGACCACAATGGATAATGGAGTGTTCGTGGAGACGCGGTGTTCCGGACCATTCCAGAGGTATTACATCTGGCCCACAGCCAGCCACTCTCCCGCGGCTCCCGAGACAAACGGTCCCGGTTCTGACGGACCCGGAGCCGGTCTGATTAACGGAACGGCGCTGGAGTTCTGAGGCTCGCAGCCAGACGTCTGCGTTTGTGTGCGCACGCGCGTGTGCAAATACACACGTATCTCGTTATTTGTGTTCCTGCTCGCCTCCCTCGTCCGCACAGCAGATCGGCATATGGCGGGTACACGCACGAGCAGAAACGCACACACACACACACACACACACACACACGCACACACAGATAGGCCAGATAAGAGATGAGCTGACAGAATCTGACAACTCTAAACGGTTCTGTCTGCCTGTGCTCTGAGCAGACCACCGGGACTAAACAGTGAGAAGACTGAGAATCTGACACACCGGTGGTCCAGACAAGCCTGACGGACCACTCCGCATGGCGATCGACGCACCGTAGTTGAATGATTGTAGTCTAGTCAGTAGTCGGTCATCTGGTAGTCAGTCGTATTGTAGTCAGTAGTCTGGTAGTCAGTCATCAGTCGTGTTGTAGTCAGTAGTCAGTCGTCTGGTAGTCAGTCATCAGTCGTGTTGTAGTCAGTAGTCAGTCGTCTGGTAGTCAGTCATCAGTCGTGTTGTAGTCAGTAGTCAGTCGTCTGGTAATAAGTAATCGGTTGTCTGGTAGTTAGTACTCTGGTAGTTACTAGTATGTGCCCGATCTTGTGCTTGAAAACAGTGTGTGTTTGCCTGTGTGTGTGTCTGTGTGTTTGCTTTGATGTGTGTATGAGTGTGCTCTTTATGTGTCCAGGTGCTACAGCTGTCTGCCTTGAGGCGCCAACCCCACTTCTGCCCAATCATCTCTCAGCATACCTCTTATCCAATCAGGTCACTTTACCTCAAGCCTTCATCTAATTTTACTGGCTTACTGCAGCTTTTATTCGATCAGACCATTTTATTGCTGCACTCTTATCCAATCAGACAGCAGAGCAGATCTAGGCTTGGTTGAGTCTCACCTCTGCCCTCTCTATTCTGCACAACAGATGTGGGCAGGCTGGTCTCTCTGCTCTAGACAGGCTGGTCTCTCTGCTCTAGACAGGCTGGTCTCTCTGCTCTAGACAGGCTGGTCTCTCTGCTCTAGACAGGCTGCTCTAGACAGGCTGGTCTCTCTGCTGACAGGCTGGTCTCTCTGCTGTAGACAGGCTGGTCTCTCTGCTCTAGACAGGCTGGTCTCTCTGCTCTAGACAGGCTGCTCTAGACAGGCTGGTCTCTCTGCTCTAGACAGGCTGGTCTCTCCGCTGTAGACAGGCTGGTCTCTCTGCTGTAGGTAGGCTGGTCTCTCTGCTCTAGACAGGCGGGTCTCTCTGCTCTAGACAGGCTGGTCTCTCTACTCTAGACAGGCTGGTCTCTCTGCTCTAGACAGGCTGGTCTCTCTGGTCTTGACAGGCTGGTCTCTCTGCTGTAGACAGGCTGGTCTCTCTGCTGTAGACAGGCTGGTCTCTCTGCTGTAGACAGGCTGGTCTCTCTGCTGACAGGCTGGTCTCTCTGCTGTAGACAGGCTGGTCTCTCTGCTGACAGGCTGGTCTCTCTGCTGTAGACAGGCTGGTCTCTCTGCTGACAGGCTGGTCTCTCTGCTGTAGACAGGCGGGTCTCTCTGCTCTAGACAGGCTGGTCTCTCTGCTCTAGACAGGCTGGTCTCTCTGCTCTAGACAGGCTGCTCTAGACAGGCTGGTCTCTCTGCTCTAGACAGGCTGGTCTCTCCGCTGTAGACAGGCTGGTCTCTCTGCTGTAGGTAGGCTGGTCTCTCTGCTCTAGACAGGCGGGTCTCTCTGCTCTAGACAGGCTGGTCTCTCTACTCTAGACAGGCTGGTCTCTCTGCTCTAGACAGGCTGGTCTCTCTGCTGTAGACAGGCTGGTCTCTCTGCTGACAGGCTGGTCTCTCTGCTCTAGACAGGCTGGTCTCTCTGGTCTAGACAGGCTGGTCTCTCTGCTGTAGACAGGCGGGTCTCTCTGCTGTAGACAGGCGGGTCTCTCTGCTCTAGACAGGCGGGTCTCTCTGCTCTAGACAGGCTGGTCTCTCTGCTGTAGACAGGCTGGTCTCTCTGCTGTAGACAGGCTGGTCTCTCTGCTGTAGACAGGCGGGTCTCTCTGCTGTAGACAGGCTGGTCTCTCTGCTGTAGACAGGCTGGTCTCTCTGCTGTAGACAGGCGGGTCTCTCTGCTGTGGTATTATTGACACGTGAGCAGCAGCTAATGCCTCTCCTATGACTCATCACCAGGCTGATTAGGTTCTGTCGAGGACAGACTGGAGCTTGTACACTGTGGACCATGTGATCCGCTCATTCAATAACCGCCGGCAGGCTGGCTGTGTGTGCGTGTGTGTGTGTGTGTGTGTGTGTGTCACAGGGTGGGTGGCTTGTGTGGAGTGAAGGCTCTCAGACATACTGTGTGTCTGTGGTCTGACCATGTGTTGCCATTAAAAGCTGACTAAACCAGCGCTGACCAAGGTCTGCTTTTTTTCGTATCCATGCATCAAGCTATATACACACACGGTCGCGCACACACACACACACGCACACACACACACACACAGACTGGAAGTCAGCCACAGCTGATAAGGTCACTGTGGATACAGAGTGGCGAGTGGGGGTCAGAGAGCGTGTGTGTGTGTGTGTGCGTGCGCGCGTTCAGGCGTGTCCGCATTCCGGAAGCATCAATCGATCATCTGAAAGGCGGGGATTTTTAAAGCAGCCACCCGGCACCATGTCGGCGGCGTCCGGGGGCGGGTCGGGCCAGCCTACATGGGAGGATCTCCCCTGCGGTCATAGTAACGGGCCGGTGCGCTGACCAGCAGAGCTCGGCGGGCGTGGTTCTGACCGGGACGGGAGGTGGGTGGCGGGTGCTATTCGTTCCCGTAGACGGCTACCTTACAGGCTCGCCACGGTAGCGTTCCCCCTGCAGCGGTGTGCGTCACAGTGTCTCGGTGTGTGTCAGACTGTATCGGTGTGTGTGTGTGTGTGTGTGTGTCTGTGTTTTGGCTGGCCTAAGTGCTCCAACGCCTGGCGTAGTCAGAGTGCCGGGCCCATACGGCAGATCTTGTTTCAGATATCAGACAGACTCCCTCCAGAGAGGCAGGATGCAGACTGGGCCGGGCCAGACACACTCGAGGAGTCCATTACAGGCCCGGCGCCCCCCCCCCCCCCCCCCCCCTCTGGCCTCCGGGTCCGACGCTAACCTGCTTTCCATCGACTAAGGTCAGGGGGCCCAGCTCAGCGGGGCTGGAGAGAGTGCCTCCTCGCGGGTCGACCGGGCCGGGCTGATTGGTCTGGGTCTGGACCGGGCCTTGGGGGGGGCGGCAGACCAGAAGCTTCTCAGATGAATCATGGGTGTATTCTGAGAACAGCCGACATTCGGGAGGTTGATAAGACCGCCCTGGCCAGACCCGCTGACTCTCTGTCTCTCTCTGTTTCTCTCGCTCTCTCTCTCTCTCTCTCTCTCTCTCTCTCTCTCGCTGACTGCTGAAACCATGCATCATCACTGCATGACAACCAAGATATACAGAGACCTTGCGTGTATGTGTTTGCGTGTGTGTCAGAGAGAGAGAATTTGCGTGCGGCTTGTTTTGTGTGTGTGTGTGTGTGTGTGCGTGCGTCCGTGCGTTAGAACGCCAACGCGCCCCCTTGTATGTACAGCGGTTCGCTCTTTGCAGCATTCCTCTAACAGCATCTGTGCTTATCCCAACACACTGGCCTCTCTGTATTCATGCCTCTCTGCTAAATTAAAACTTTTCCGGGGCTTTATATATCCCCACTGGAAGCCCAAAGAAGGTTCTGGTTGGGGAAGAGGGCCCTGTTCTATTCCTGCTCACCCTGTGAAATATTTAGATGGAGCCCCGTGGAAGGAGGGATGGAGAGAGAGAGAGAGAGAAGGAGGGAGAGAACACCCCCGTGTACCCCCTTCAGGGAGCGAGGGAAAGTTAGAGGAGAAGGGAGGGATGGAGGGAAGAAAGTGGAGGGAGCTGGAGGAAGAACGCGCGCCAGGGAGAGAGAGGATCCCTTGTGTATAAAGAACAGCCCCACCGCAGGTAAACAGAGAACCAGAGAAAGAGAGAGAGAGAGAGAGAGAGAGAGAGGGGGGAAGGATTCTCAAGGACAACGGGGGACATTAGCAGAGAACAGACAGTTGGGGGAAGGGAGGAGAGGAGTGGAGTGCACTGGTCGACTGCGACGCTAGTTATTTTCTGTGGTTGAGTGGACATCCGACACGGAAACGTCTCAGGCGCACGCAGAGGTCAGCGGGGATGGCGGAGCGCGAAGCATGATGGGATGCGCTCGGGCGCGTCTTTCGTAGCGTTGACGTGACGGCGCGCCCCGGCGCGTGGATTACGCACGTCTTACACGGCGGCGGATCACGCCAAACGAATGTCACATTACTATTCATATATTCATATCGTTACATTAACTCACAGATCCCATTGACGTTAGCTGTCGGATGGAGGGATGGAGGGAGTGGGCAGGAAGAGACGCGCGCACGGGCGCGGTGGAGCCCACGGCCCGCTCGTCGTCCCGGACCGTCCATAACCATGCATCGCTCCCTATCATCGTAACGTATCCAACTGTAATATTCATCTCAGTGACATTATACAATTCGCTAGCTAACGTTAGCTAACAACATTAAGTATTTGGCGTTGTTCAGTATGTCCGCGGCTTGATGGCCGGCACCGTGGGAAAAAGACTCTCTCCTCCTCCTCCTCCTCCTCCTGCCTCTCCCCACTCCACAAAGGACAAGGGGTGGGATGTAATTTGATTGGCAGGGTAGGGGCTTAAAACCATTTCCATTGGCTTCCGCCTTATCTACCAGTTTCTCAGTGTTAGTGTTCTATCAAGGGAGCAATTATGATTGCTAAGAAGCAGTGGTAGCACAGTGTGCGTGTGTGCGCGTGTGTGCGTGCGTGCACGTGTGTGTGTGTGTGTGTGTGTGTGTGTGTCCCTCGTCTCAGTTCCTCATGAGCAAGCTAGGTACTGACTATTCCTGTTCTGGCAGAGAGCTGGGTGTGTTGGTGCCTGCTTTCCTGGCAGCCTCAGAGAGACCGAACTCAGACCTCTACCACCAGGTTGCCAGGTTTGGTTTGCCAGATTTGGTTGCCAGATTTGGTTGCCATGTTAAGTCCACTTTAATGAGCTGTTATGGGAATGAGTGTCTGTCTGGAGACTGGGACTTGTTCTACCCACAATGACAAAACTTGGCCCGATTTGATTTCTATTATAATGTTTCCTTCCTTCAGGTATATGTGACTGAATTATGCGAAAACACATGCTCCTCTATACAGCTGTCACCAATCCGGTCCGATGAGTGATTTTTCCGATCTGAAGGGGAATGGGAAGTCAGCTTGAGTCAGACTTACTCATGTGGAATACTTCTACTTATATACTCTGCTGTGATTGGATATTTCTCCCAGGCATTTCTCTAGAACCTGTCTCTCTGTGATGCAGTGCACTGAGTGTGAGATAAAGTTTGGTTGTTTTTTTGTTTTTGACAGGTGAGTGTGTGTGCGCGCGCATGTGTGTGTGTGTGTGTGTGTGTGTGTGTGTGTGAGTGACAGTGAGGCAGCAGACCTGATCTGAGCTCCCATCTGTTTCCACTGGGGGGCTCAGAAACGGCGTCTCCGTTCGGGGGGTACGTTCAGGGGTACGTCGGGAGCCGACAGCAGACCGACTGACAGGTCTTTAGACTGGTGAGGTGCATGATGGGAGATCTGGGCTGGTCCTGTTTGTTTCAGGCTCAACATCTGAGGGCTGCTCCCCTTGGTCTGCCTGACAGGCTGTCCGACTTGGGGAACATTGATGCCTGGATAGCGGGTTTGTGGACTGTGTCTTCCGACCCAGAGTTGGATACCAGGAGAATTCCCACCCACCCCAGCAGGTCCCCCAGCTCCACCTCACTTCACTCTCACTTTTCTGCCCGGTAGCTGGGCAGCCAATCGGAGAGCAGAGCCGGCAGCTCAAGCACCTCCCCCTGCAGCTGTGCTGCATGATTGGCCAGAGGACCCCCGAATCTGGAGTCTGACAGCTCCCAGTTGTGTGATGCTCCGTCTAAACCAGGAGAGAGAGAGAGAGAGAGATGAGGCAGCATGAGACAGAGAGAAGGAGAGAGAGAGAGAGAGAGAGAGAGAGTGGAGTCTGTCAGGATGTGCATGTGAATGGATGAGTAAGTGGGGGGGGGGATGTTTGCACACATCCAGGCATAGCTATATTCCGTGTGTGTGTGTGCGTGTGTTTGTGTGTGTGTGTGTGTGTGCGCGCACTCACGTGTGTGTTTTCCTTTGAGAGAGAAGATAGAAAGGCAGAGGACAGAAACGGGTATAAAGGCAGGGATGGCTCCAGCAGGCCATTGTCCAATCAGGC
>NC_140241.1:26494126-26499128 GCF_949987555.1 Borostomias antarcticus
AGCTAACCACTCCCTCTCCCAGCTAACCACACCCTCTCCCAGCTAGCCACGCCCTCTCCCAGCTAGCCACTCCCTCTCCCAGCTAACCACTCCCTCTCCCAGCTAACCACCTCCTCTCCCAGCTAACCACTCCCTCTCCCAGCTAACCACTCCCTCTCCCAGCTAACCACTCCCTCTCCCAGCTAACCACTCCCTCTCCCAGCTAACCACTCCCCCGTGTTGTGTTCCAGGACAACAGTCGTCGGGTGGAGAACCTGCTGAAGCTGTGGATCATCGAGGCCAAGGACCTGCCCGCCAAGAAGAAGTACTTCTGCGAGCTGTGCCTGGACGACGTGCTCTACGCCCGGACCACCTGCAAGCTGAAGACCGACAACGTGTTCTGGGGCGAGCACTTCGAGTTCAACAACCTGCCGGCGGTCAAGAGCATCACCGCCCACCTGTACAAGGACACGGACAAGAAGAAGAAGAAAGACAAGAACAACTACATCGGCCTGGTCAGCATCCCCGTCGCCGCCGTCACCGGGCGGCAGTTTGTGGAGAAGTGGTACCCGGTGAGCACGCCCAACCCCGGCAAGGGCAAGACCCCCGGGCCCATGGTGCGCATCAAGGCCCGGTACCAGAGCATGAGCATCCTGCCCATGGAGCTGTACAAGGAGTTCGCTGAGTACACCACCAACAACTACATGCTGCTCTGCTCCGTCCTGGAGCCCGGGATCAGCGTGAAGAACAAGGAGGAGATGGCCTGCGCCCTGGTCCACATTCTACAGAGCACGGGCAAAGCCAAGGTAGGATGCTGCACGCTATACACTAAGCCTTATACACTACATACTAGTACCCTAGAACAAGGAGGATGGCCTGCGCCCTGGTCCACGTTCTACAGAGCGCGGGCAAAGCCAAGGGAATATGTAGGGGTGGGACATCTGCCCACCTCCCTTGTTCTCTGTAAAGCGCATTGTGTTTCCTCTGGATATGAAATGCCCTATACAAATAAAGCTTTGATTGATTGATTGATTGAAGGTAGGATGCTGCTAGAGATGTTACGGTGTGAAAATGTCATATCACAATTATAATGACCAAAATTATCACTGTTATCAGTATTATCGCGGTATTGTAAACTGTGCTTAAAAGTTTCTAAAACTACCGATACACACACTGTAATAATTTCACCAAGTTTTATATTGAAAACCACAAATACAATTAGCAGCAATAGCACTTTTTTTACATTAACATAAAAAAATGGGTCTTTGGGACTGCTAGCTTTGGTTGATGCTGGACAGTATTTACAGTGAGTTTTTCAAAAGCGGGGCAATCAAGCACGGTTTTAATGATACAATTATCACAATAAATGTAATCACATTTACTCACGGTTTATCATTATACCGGTTATCGTTACAGGACAGCCGTCTTATTGGTCATTGCCCCTCCAATAATGCGTCATAGCTACAGTACCAGGCTGCCTGCTCTCTCTCTCTCTCTCTCTCTCTCTCTCTCTCTGCTGCTATAGTATGTGAGAGCTTCTTTACTGTGTACAGTATCTGGAACATCTGTTAACAGAGGTACACAACGGAGCTGTTTTGACGACGCCATCTTGGCTCTGGTTAGTTTGTCAGAGAGACACTCTGAGGAAAGAGGTACCAGGACAGCCACACTCATTCATGTGTTTCTGGTCAGCTGGGTGAAGAAAAGGAAAGATTTGCTGAATTCTGTCTGTCTGTTCTGATTGGCTGTGCTGGTCTGTTCTGACTGTCTGTTCTGACTGTCTGTCCTTGCTGTCTGTTCTGACTGGCTGTTCTGACTGGCTGTCCTGACTGTCTGTTCTGATTGGCTGTTCTGACTGGCTGTTCTGACTGGCTGTTCTGACTGGCTGTTTGGGCTGGCTGTTCTGACTGGCTGTTCTGACTGGCTGTTCTGACTGGCTGTTTGGGCTGGCTGTTCTGACTGGCTGTTCTGACTGGCTGTTCTGACTGGCTGTCCTGGCTGGCTGTTCTGACTGGCTGTTCTGACTGGCTGTTCTGACTGGCTGTTCTGAATGGCTGTTTGGGCTGTCTGTCCTGGCTGTCTGTTCTGACTGGCTGTTCTGACTGGCTGTTCTGACTGGCTGTTTGGGCTGTCTGTTCTGACTGTCTGTTCTGACTGGCTGTTTGGGCTGTCTGCTCTGACTGGCTGTTCTGACTGGCTGTTCTGACTGGCGGTTCTGACTGGCTGTTCTGACTGGCTGTTCTGACTGGCTGTTCTGACTGGCTGTTTGGGCTGTCTGCTCTGACTGGCGGTTCTGACTGGCTGTTCTGACTGGCTGTTCTGACTGGCTGTTTGGGCTGGCTGTTCTGACTGGCTGTTCTGACTGTCTGTTCTGACTGGCTGTTTCCGATGCAGCTCCGGCCCTCAGGAGACAGGCCACGTCGTTAATTAGCCCTCGTTAATTCCTGCATCTCAGAAACCCATGAAACCCTTCGCTTCCCTCTTCCTTCCATCTCTCTGTCTCTCTCTCCCTCTCTCTCCCTCCTCCTTCTCCGCCCTCCATCGCTCCGTTGTTCGTTTCCCACGGAGACAGGTCATCTAATATTAATGCCGGCGCAGGAATGGCGTTCCAAGCTTTTCACGAGGGGTATGGGGGAAGGGGGGGGGGGGGGGGGGTGGCGAGGGGGGGGGGCTAGATAGAATGTCTGCAGCAGCAGACCACAGCTCAGCAGTCCCTGACTTCTGCCGGAACGCTCTCTCTCTCTCTCTCTCCCTCTCTCCCTCTCTCCCTCTCTCTCTCTCCCTCCCTCTCTCTCCCTCTCTCTCTCTCTCTCTCTCTCTCTTCTCTCTTTGTGAGCGCAGTCTGTCATAGAGAAGACGCCATTAATCTCAGCACAAAGCCGGAGCTACTAAAGGAACCGGCCCGGGTCTGAAGGATGCCTTTAAGACCGCAGGGAGGCACCGGGAGATTTAATTACATCCGCAGACTGTGTTCTGCAGGAGAGGAGGAATACGGGGCCGTTCACATCATCTCCCTGCTGCCCACATGCCAGGAGACCAGTATCTCTGGTCCACCTGCCCGCTCCATCGACCGCTCTCTCTCTCTCTCTCTCTCTCTCTCTCTCTCTCTCTCTCTCTCTCGCTCTCTCTCTCAGTCGCAGCTCTCTGTCAAATCCCTAGTATGTGTGTAGCGTGTACACAGCACATAAAACTGGAACCTTGAAACCTTGAAATTCCCAGTTCAAAGGCTTTATTGGCTGGTTTATTCATCTCTTCGTGTGTGTGCGTGTGTGTGTGTGTCTCTCTCACTCTCTATCTCTCTCTCTCTCACACACACACACACACACACATCTAAATCCCTTTACCTCAGAAACCCTGCACTACACAGCACTGTCCCTCCAGACACACACGCACACACGGTCAGATCCTTGCTAGGCTGGCCTTAAGATGTCCTATTCTGTGTGTGTGTGTGTGTGTGTGTGTGTGTGTGCATGCATGTCTGCCAGTGCAGGCTTCAAAGCAGGTTCCAGATCATTGTGTTTGGGGGCGGGTGTCTGTCTGTCTGTCT
Organism: Borostomias antarcticus; assembly: GCF_949987555.1. Lineage (NCBI taxonomy): Eukaryota > Metazoa > Chordata > Actinopteri > Stomiiformes > Stomiidae > Borostomias > Borostomias antarcticus. Next base: position 26,497,653 of record NC_140241.1, read on the forward strand.
GTCTGTCTGTCTGTCTGTCTGTCTGTCTGAGTGTGTTTGTTCTTATCCCAGTGGTGTGTCTATTTCACGGTGCTCAGTACATTGAGCCCTGGGCCAGGCTCCACTCGGCCCTGCTGCCCAGGGTGTGGTCCTAACTCAGTAAACCCAGCTATTCTTAGGCCCTCCGCCATCTTGCATGACCAAAGATAAAGTCTGCAGACTGCAGACCCACGCTGCACTGTGTGTGCGTGTGTCGAGTCAAAACTCTCCTCTTGTGCGTGTCCAGTCCTGTGGCTGTTGGACTGTCGTAGCGTCTGGAGAGACAGCCTCGGTCTTTGATCTGTAGTCCGGTCACAGTATATCTCGCTCGCTCTCTCTCTCCCTAGTCTCTCTCTCTCTCTCCTCAGTCTCTCTCTACATCCCCCTCTCATCCATCATCACGCTCCTGATTCTATTAATACCAGCGTGAAGTGAAGTCACTCACCTCTCCTCTACTCGTCCTCTTTTTTCCTCTCCTCTCCTCTTTCCTTGTCCTCTCTGCCTCCTCTCATCCCGTCTCCTCTTCTCCCCTCCCCTCTCCCCTCCTCCCCTCTCCCCTCCTTCCCTCTCCCCTCCAATAACCAAAGCTGTAATTATGATGATTTTCATTTTTCATGTCCCAGAGAGGGAGATGGCAGTGTCTAAGTGTGACAAGGTGTGCAGGTACTGATTGGCTGTTTGATTCGCAGACGCTCTCTCGCTCTCTCTCGCTCTCTCTCTCTCTCTCGCTCTCTCTCTCTCTCATCTATCTTTCCCTATCCCCTTCTATTTCTACTTCTCTATTTCTCCCTTTCTGCTTTTCGCTTTCAATCTCTCCCTTCAGTTAGTCTTAGTCACTCGCCCCCCCTCCTCTCTCTCTCTCTCTCTCTCTCTCTCTCTCTCTTTCTCTCTCTTTCTCTTCTGCGTCTCCGACCAGGGCTGTATGATGGGATGTCAGGTGGACGTAGCGGTCGTCACCCCAGTCTTGCCACGCCACACACACACACACATACACACACACACACACACGTCACATCACAAGACATTAATGGAAGATTAGAGGTCATTTTGTTGGGTCTATGCATGAGGAAGTGGACTAGTAATTGCGTTATGGGGGTCTGTGATTGTGTCTCGAGGCCCTAGGGCGACCGATTCTCCCTCCCTGATCCCGGTCCACCATCGCCAGGACACTACCGCTTGCGGCAACAACAACAACAACTCAACAAACAACAACGACCCTGTCTGTGGCGTAGGAGCGGCCCGGTTTCTCTCTGCGTCGGTAGAAAATGCTCTTAACAGCACGGGAACGGCATATCAAGACGGTGGCGGCGGCGGCCGTTTCGGAACCCGGCTCCGGTCGCGCTCTTGTCCCGGCGGTCTGTCGGGAGACGGCGCCAGCGACGACGTGTCCTTCTGCGGAGAGCGGGCCAGAAGGAGGCGCTGTCCGGTTGACGTTATCATTCTGTTTCGGCCGCCGGA
>NC_140241.1:26499328-26506828 GCF_949987555.1 Borostomias antarcticus
GCCACAGGCATGAACACACACACACACACACACACACACACACAAACACACACACACACACACACAGACAGAGCCATTGTATTCAGCAGTGGCGCAGGATCAATAGGTCTAATTAGCCAGAGACCTCGTCAACTGTGGTCTCAAACCTTCGCTAGCATTTCCTCTTTATCAGATTGTGTTTGTGTGTGTGTGGGGGTGTGGTGTGTGTGTGTGTGTGTGTGTGTGTGTGTGTGTGTGTGTGTGGTGGGTGGGTGGGTGGTGGGTGGGTGGGTGGGTGGGTGGGTGGGTGTGTGTGTGTGTGTGTGTGTGTGTGTGTGTGTGTGTGTGGGTGGGTCAGACCCAGATCCTGAGTCCTTATCTGGTGACCTGTGCACATGAAGTACACACCCAATTCAGAATGATAGGGGCCAGAGGATGAGCTCACCAAACCTGAATAATTACCACCCATTCTAACTGCCGTGTCTGCTAGAGAGAGAGAGAGAGAGAGAGAGAGAGAGAGAGAGAGAGGGAGTGAGGGAGGGATGGGGAGACATTAAAAGGGAGGTAGAGAGAGAGGGATAAGGAGGAAGGGATTGGTTAAGAGGGAGGGAGGGAGACCGAGGGAGCGTTTCGCGGCAGAGGAGATTACGAGGATATAAATCACATCGTGGAGGTAATCGTCTCCAGACGATAAAGCCACCGTCTGGGCAGTAGTGGAGAGGGGGAGAAGAGGGAGGAGGAGAGGAGGAGAGGGGGTGTCTGGAGAGGAGAAGAGAGTCGACAGCGTGAGGTGCATCTCAAACGCAGAATTCCGCCAACATAGACGGGTACCCCACGGGGCGCTGCGGAGCCCGAGAGGGCGGCACGTTCAAACCCCGCCCGGCCTAGCGTGTGCGTCGTGTGTGTGTGTGTGTGGCGCTTCCTTTCATCCTCTCTCTTCTCTCTCCTCCTCCCCCCCCCTCTCTCTTCTCCTCCTCCCCTCTCTCTCCTCCTCCCCTCTCTCTCCTCCCTCCTCTCCCTCCTCTCCTCACCCCTCTCTTTCCTCCTCCTCCCTTCTCTCTCCTCCTCCCTCCTCTCCTCTCTCCTCCTCCTCCCCTCTCTCTCTCCTCGTCTTCCCCTCTCTCTCCTCCCTCCTCTCTCCTCCTCCTCCCTTCTCTCTCTCCTCCTCTTCCCCTCTCTCTCCTCCCTCCTCTCTCCTCCTCCTCCCCTCTCTCTTCCTCGTCTTCCCCTCTCTCTCCTCCCTCCTCTCTCCTCCTCCTCCCTTCTCTCTCTCCTCCTCTTCCCCTCTCTCTCCTCCCTCCTCTCTCCTCCTCCTCCCCCTCCTCTCCCTCCCCCCCCCCCCCCCCAGGCTGGTAGACTTCACCAGGTTACCCTCCCCCACCCCGGAGAACAAGGACCTGTTCTTCGTGACCCGGGGGTCGGGGATCCAGCCGTCTCCGGCCCGAAGCTCCAGCTACTCCGAGTCCAACGAGCCCGACCTGGGCATGGCCAACGGGGGCAAGAGCCTCTCCATGGCGGACCTCCAGGACCCCCGCAGCCTGGAGGCGGGGCCACCGGGCCCCGGGGCCTCTGACCTCCTCCCGGGCGAGGGCGGCCCCGGCATCGGCGGCGGCGGGGGGGCTGCGTGGTCTGCGCGGACCCTCCAACAGGGGAGCCACGCCCACCCCGTAGGTCCCGGCCCGAGGCGGCCGGGCCAGACGCCCGCCGGCACCGCCGGCTCGGAGAACCCGCCGGGCCCCGGGCGGCCCGCCCAGCTGCTGGCGCCGCTCTCCTTCCAGAACCCCGTGTACCAGATGGCGGCGGGCCTGCCGGTGTCGCCGCGCGCCCCGCCTCCCGACTCCGGCTCCGAGTGCCACAGCTCCGTCAGCTCGCACAGCAACAACGAGGAGGCGGGGCCGGGCGGCGGGCGGCACGCCTTCGTGAACCACGGAGGGGGAGGAGGAGGAGGAGGAGGAGGAGGAGGAGGAGGAGGGGGGGGGAGCAGCGGGGAGGAGTACGCCCGCCGGTCCGGGGAGTTCAACCGCCGCCAGCTGTCCCTGACGGAGGCCCAGCACCAGCCGGGTGGCGGCGTCCCCCGTCAGAACAGCGCCGGCCCCCAGCGGCGGATAGACCAGCCTCCGCCTCAGAGCGCCGTCACCCGGGGCCGCACGCCGCCCACCCTGCTCGCCGCCGGGCCGTACGGACGGCCCTCCAGCGGAAGCCTGATGTCGTCGTCGTCGCCCGACTGGCCGGGCGGCGGCGGCGGCGGCGGGGGGGCGCGGCTACGGCAGCAGTCGTCGTCATCGAAAGGGGAGAGTCCGGAGACCAAGCAGAGGGCCCAGCACAAGCAGGTGGAGGACACAGTACACACACACGCACACACATACACGCACACACACACACACACTCACTCACGCACACAAACACTCACACACACACACACATTACATTACATTAGTCATTTAGCAGACGCTTTTATCCAAAGCGACTAACAATAATTTTATTTAACGTAGGAAGAGCCAATGTACTACTACTTGCCAGAACTCACAAGTGCATCTTCTTTCTAAAACAACACACACACACATACACGCACGCACACACATGCACACACACACACTCACTCACGCACACAAACACTCACACACACACACACACACACACAGCCTGTTACTGGTTGTTGTCATGCCGACAGAGGCTGAGTGGTTGTGCGGCCGTTACTGAGATTAGCTCAAGAACCGAGCTCTTCACAAGGAGCACGGATGACTCCTTCAAATCATCCTCATTAAGTCACATCCTCGCTTAGAGCCTGCAGACAGCGCCTGAGTGGGTGCTGTGCGTGTGTCTGCTCACTCTGTGTGTGTGTGTGTGTGTGTGTGTATGTGTGTGTGTTTGTGTGTGTGTGTGTGTGTTCTGCCTAATGAATCCCAGTCATTGTGTCTCTAATAACAGTAATCTGGCTCTGTTCCACTGAAGGAATTAAACTAAACAGGATTTTAGACTCTAATCACATGCAGACACACACACACACACACACACACACACACACACACACATACACTAACCCAACTCAGCTCAACTGAACTCATGGATCCAAATCCAAACATGGATTGCATGCAGAAACCCATTAACACACACACACATACCCATGCATGTGTTACTGTGGAGAGTGGTGTGTGTGTGTGTGTGTGTGTGGTACTGAGCAGTCCCTGAGCAGATCATGATTAGTCCATCGTCAGCAGGCCAGGGAGAGAGAGCTTGTCATTTATGGCCCCCGATCAATGGTTGCCCCCGGCAATATCCAGTTGCCGCTGGTGATTTTTGGCCCAGAGGTCATAGGAAGGACATCTGTATTCCGGGCAATCAGGGCTGTAGTGATAAATACAGAGGTGGGTCAACTCTGTCGAATGCAGTTTACCTACCTTGTTTACCCCTCATTGATTAACACAGCTGATCAGAAAATAGGTGAGAACTCTCAGCCTCATTTTAATGAGGGGGGCAAACTGATCTGACTTGGGTTTACCCTCCACTACAACCCTGCCTGCAACCCCATGCTCTCCCCTAACGATCTCATTGATTGGATGGCTGATTGAATGACTGATTGATTGGTAGAGAGTGATTAGAGTGTTCATTTGGTTGTTTTGGAAACCTTTTGCTATGTAAAACAGAGAAAACATTGACGGATCCTTCTGCTGACCATTAATTAACCTATTAACTACGTTAACTAAATACCCAACCTACTATGTTAACTAAACACCCAACCTACTAACTACGTTAACTAAATTCACAACCTACAGTACTAGCTACGTTAATTAAATGCCCAACCTACTAACTATGTTAATTAAATACCCAACCTACTAACTATGTTAAGTAAAGACCAAACTACAGTAACTGACTACTAACACTATGCTCCTTTGCTCTAGCATGAGTCTGAGTTTTGCCTGTCTGTCTGAGTGACTTTGAACTAACTGGCCAGTGGGAGCTCTTGCATGTAGGCTAGATTAGATTAATCCAGTCCATGGTGTTTGAGATTCACATTCAGATATGCAGGTCTCGGCTTTTAAACCGACTGCATATTCCATGGGCTCTGGCTCCTACATCCTGTCACTCACAGTTACTGGCATCTCCACTGACACACACACACACACACACACACACACACACACACACACAGATGGGTGGTTGGCTGCGAAGTGCTATCTGATTGAGACTAATTGGGGTGTATTGCCACACCTGAGCAGAGTGTAAACACAAGGACACCCAGCCAATCGCAGCCAGCATCTGTGGTCCGTCTGTGCTCCCTGGCCACTTATCCCCGGGTGCCACATCTGACCCCCCCCCCCTCCTTAGCTGCTGCATATATGGTGGGGGTTGCGTCAATCTTATTCCCCAGCCAACTGTTCATGTATCAATAGTTCCATGTGCATTTCAAGCTTCTGCCTGTGTGCATGCATGTATGTATTTGTGTTTGAGTGTGTACAGTATGTGTGTGTGTGTATGTGTGTGTGTGCTTGCGTGTGTGTGTGTGCGTGCGTCTGTGCGCCTATTTCTGTATGCGTGCGTGTCTACTCCTGTATGTGCATCGTGTGCGTGCGTGTGCATGCGTGTGCGTGCGTATGCGTGCGTGCGTGTGTGTACCTGGGCTCAGCTCATGCGTGTGTGTGTGTGTGTGTGTGTGTGTTGTGTTGGTTCCACTAGGCCCTCTCCCCTGTGCAGCCCAGTGCGTTGGACCGTACTGCCGCCTGGCTGTTGAATATGAATGTGCAGTATGTAGACCAGGAGGGGATGGACCCCGAGTTCAGGCACAGAGACGAGCTCACTCAGGCGGATAAGGTAAACACCGCCCCCCCCCTTCTCCCCTGACCCCTCCGCCCCCCCCACACACACACACACACACACTCCCACCTCCATACCCCACCCTGACCAAGACCTCCACCCTCCCACCTCGACCTCAACACACACCCCCGCCTTAACCATCTGACGCACCTTATCCCCGACCTAACCCCCACCGGGACCCCCACCCGGACCCCCCACCTCCTGGTCCGACCCTCGGGACTGCTACTGTCCCAGTCCCTCACCCTGTTCTACCTCTACTCACCCCTGAACCACCCCTAACTCCCCCTGAACCACCCCTAACCCCCCCTGAACCACCCCTAACTCCCCCTGAACCACCCCTAACTCCCCCTGAACCACCCCTAACCCCCCCTGAACCACCCCTAACCCTCTATGTAACCAGCTCTCCCCCTCTGGACTGTCCCTCTCCCCCTGCATCTCAGGGTTTCTAACCTATATTTGAATGGTTTTAGGGATTTCAGCCCAGAGTAAGGCGTGTGTGTGTGCATGTGTGTGCGCGTGGGTGTGTGTGTGTGTGTGTGTGTGTGGGTGTGTGTGTGCGTGTGGGTGTGTGTGTGTGTGCGTGTGTGTGTGCGTGTGTGTGTGTGCGTGTGTGTGTGTGCGTGTGTGTGCGTGTGTGTGTGTGTGTGTGCGTGTGCAAAGCTTCCTGCTGCTGCCTGCGCTCAGTCGCCTGCTTCTCATCCCACCAGCTCTTACCTGCCATCGCCTCTCAGCCCCCGTGATCTCATTGGCTCCCGCGTCCTCCAACTTAACTCACCAGTGATACACACAGACCAATCACACGTGTCCTCTCAAGGACAGGACACACACACACACAGAGCAGTAGCCAATAGAGGACCTTGTGTGTAACTGAGACTGGGGGCTGCCAAACTTGAAAGAGAGAAAAAGAAGAAAGAGAGAGAGAGAGAGAGAGTGATTGAAACATGACTGTAGTGTTAATGGTGTGAGGTTGTACTCGTACTGCAGGTCTGAGTCAGTGTACTGCAGTTAGAGCGAGGTAAAGGTTTCTAAGCCGAGGTGATTCTCACATTCCCTGTGCATAGAAAACTCACCCATGTCTGACTGATGGCGCGTTCGGGGCAGGAATAGAAATCACAGCCTCTGACAGACAGAGAGAGAGAGAGAGAGAGAGAGAGAGAGAGAGAGAGAGAGAGAGAGAGAGAGAGAGAGAGAGAAAACGAAAGAATGGTACGAAGCAGGAGTTGAAAGGCCTTCATGAATGAGATAGAGACGATTTGACAACTTATTACTGCACCTGTATTTCTTCTGACAGGTACGAGACAGTGAGAGGAGAGGAGGGGGGGGTGGGGTGATGGGGGTCTAGGGGGAAGAGACCTTTTCTTTGGTGGGGGGGGGGGGTTGAAAGGAGAGAACGAGTGCGAGGAAGAGAGAGGAGAGAGGAGAAAGGGCAGAGGAGAAATCTAGCACAGGTCACCAGGGAGGTGAGACTGAGAGAATGAAAGGGAGAGAGAGATTGATTGATTGAGGGAGAAAGAGAGATGGAGAGAGAGATTGATTGATTGAGGGAGAAAGAGAGATGGAGAGAGAGAGAGATTGATTGATTGAGGGAGAAAGAGAGATGGAAAGAGAGATTGATTGGTTGAGGGAGAAAGAGAGATGGAGAGAGATTGATTGGTTGAGGGAGAAAGAGAGATGGAGAGAGATATTGATTGGTTGAGGGAGAAAGAGAGATGGAAAGAGAGATTGATTGGTTGAGGGAGAAAGAGAGATGGAGAGAGATTGATTGGTTGAGGGAGAAAGAGAGATGGAGAGAGAGATTGATTGGTTGAGGGAGAAAGAGAGATGGAGATAGAGAATGATTGATTGAGGGAGAAAGAGAGATGGAAAGAGAGATTGATTGGTTGAGGGAGAAAGAGAGATGGAGAGAGATTGATTGGTTGAGGGAGAAAGAGAGATGGAGAGAGAGATTGATTGGTTGAGGGAGAAAGAGAGATGGAAAGAAAGATTGATTGGTTGAGGGAGAAAGAGAGATGGAGAGAGAGATTGATTGGTTGAGGGAGAAAGAGAGATGGAGAGAGATTGATATGTTGAGGGAGAAAGAGATGGAGAGAGAGATTGATTGGTTGAGGGAGAAAGAGAGATGGAGAGAGATTGATTGATTGAGGGAGAAAGAGAGATGGAGAGAGAGATTGATTGATTGAGGGAGAAAGAGAGATGGAGAGAGAAAGGGGAGAGCAGGAGATGGGTGGTCTCTGACTCTTCTCTCCTCATTGGTTCAAACCAGCTACAGTACCGTCCACAGAACCTCCTCCCGCTCTAGTTTCACAATCTGGTTGGTTGTCGACGATGCGGCGCTGGGGAAACTCTAGGAACATAAACATGAAAAACAAGGACATTTCAGATTCTCACACCTAGTTCATTCCATTGTTTATTGTTCATTTATCCATTGTTTTTATAAGGGAGACGACGGTGTGTATTATTAGACTATCCTGATTGATTTTGTGGAAAGGTTGAAGTAGTATTTCTCTGATATGACAGGCTAGCGACCCAGGAGAGACTAGCTAGTTCAACATCCAGGATAACGACTCGCTAGCTCGCTCCAGTAAACCAAACAGCGTCAGTCACGGATTAACGGTACCACAACAGTGGCTATCGACTAGTATCTGGTCCAATCTACAGTAGCTATGAGCGCGTTCACGGTAAAAGGGGAGGTATTTGCACAAAATGACC
>NC_140241.1:26511828-26564328 GCF_949987555.1 Borostomias antarcticus
GCCGTCTGGCTGCCTGCTCCCTCTCCATACTGCTCTTCTGTCTCAATTTCAGTATGTGTGTGTGTGTGTGTGTGTGTGTGAGGGTGTGTGTGTGTGTCACGTCTCTCTCTCTTTAACGCCGTCTCTCTCTCCCTGTGTAGGAGAAGCGCATCGCGTCGCTGGACGCGGCCAACGCTCGGCTGATGAGCGCGCTGACTCAGCTGAAGGAGCGCTACAGCATGCAGACGCAGCGCAACGGCATCTCGCCCACCAACCCCAGCAAGCTGCAGATCACGGAGAACGGGGAGTTCAGGAACAGCAGCAACTGCTAGACCCACACTGAGAGAGAGAGAGAGAGAGAGAGAGAGAGAGAGAGACCCACACCGAGAGAGAGAGAGAGAGAGAGAGAGAGAGAGTGGTGTGTTTGGGTGGGCGTGCGTGCGTGTGCGTTTGTATACAGTATGTGTAGAAGGGAGCGAGGCGCCCGTCGGGACGCTTCCTTCTATGGACATCACGCCGGCGAGGCGGCGGCGTGTGGAGATCACCGCGAGGGCCCGAGGAGAGGAGGCGGGACTTTCGTTTGACAGCCGGACGACAAAGGGAGGGACCGGCGAATGAGCCGAGCCGAACGCCGGAGGGCCTCCCGTGAGAGGACGAGGGCTCGGGGAGGCGGGACAAGCTTGTAGATATGAACTATTATACTCTCCGTCAATCGACCCATTTGGATGTCTCCGTTGGATGTATGCAGTTGCTGGGACGATTTCAGACTCTGTTCCCAAGCTTGGGACAAACCACTATATAACCCCACAACGTCTGTCAGAGACTGTCACCCTGACAACCCTCCTCTCTCCTGCTCTCCTCCTCCTCCTCTCCTCCTTCTCTCCTCTTTGTTACGACCAGGTTACGTGGACCCTGTAAAAAAAAAAAAAAATCCATCAACAAAAACAATATGGTAGTTGGTTGAAAGAATGCCCTTTTTCACCCCCAATGTTTTTATTTCAATTTTACCTCCTTGTTTTTAATAACCAAATAGAAGCTTAAAAATGTTTTAGTCTGAACAATCAATTCCTGTTCCCATCCCATCTGAAATTCCCGGGGTGTGTTCCAGAGTGCCCCGCCCCTCCCCCGACACAGTGCACTTTGGGAAATCTATTGGTACAGGAAACGCCTTAAGGAAGGAACGCACCCCAACTCAGTCCCTCCTGCCCCTCATCCTGCAAAAAAAGGCACAACTTATACTGTGGATTTGTAAAGGATAAAATATATTGTATAAATAAATACATCAGATAATGTATAAAATAAACACTAAAGTAAATGAATTATGTAAGACTATATTAATTACATTTGATATAGATGTATGCATTTTTCTTTCCCTCTATAGAATATACATGACATATAACTATATTTGATATTCTCAAATATGAAAGCGGCCCTTTCTGAGGTGTTCAACGGAGCTGTATTAGGTCTGATTCATGCTCTACGTAAGCTAGGCTGACGTGGCTGTGAACGCGGGCTCTACGCGAGCGCTTGCGTAAAGTTACTGTTTTATTCACGACCCGCACAAGGAGGGGTCGACGTCACCGCGCGGAGCCTTACCTAGCTTACGTAGCTCGTGCTAGCATTGCTTGCGTAGAGCATGAATGGGCCCTTAGTCTCCTATAGGAGAGACTGAACTTGTTCTATAGGGCCTTCAGGGAGACTGGGCACTGAGCAATGAGTAGCACCACCTCTGGTCAGGAACCAACCTCTCTCTCTCTCTCTCTCTCTCTCTCTCTAGAACGCTCTCAACAGTATTAGTGCTGTATAGAGTCCCTGTGTTTAAATCTACATGTGGCTATGCACTTGATTGCAGCTATCCCAACTGTAGAGGTGCTTCTAGGGACAGTTTCCTGGTCACCGATTAAAAATGGTGTCAGTGGAGATTATTGTTGTTCTTAGTTCTAGACTAGTCTTAATCCAGGATGGAGAAACTGCTCCCTGTTTTCAGAGTGGGTGTGGCCTATGTAGACTCAGAGAGAGGCGGAGCCAGTCACTGCTCAACACCTGGGAACAGACTGTAGGAAACGGGTCTGATGGCGGTTTCTATAGTGACTCATCCGTAACGTTGCTATAACGTACCTGATGGTTGCACGTCCCTCTGTGGTTGGGACGGCCATGTTGCAATTGTTAGCCCTGTAGCACAAGGGAAGAGAAAGAGAGAGAGATGTGTGTACACACACACACACACACACACACACACATATACACTGGACTGGCGAAGGTGGTCTGAGACACCCAGGTTAGGATCTCCCTCTCCAACCCTCTCTGTTAGCTAACATCCAGAAAGCATGCTGCATCCGACTGTGACTTCACAAAGCTTTGCTACCACCTCTCTCTCCTCCATCTCTCTCTCTCTCCTCCTCTCTCTTTATTCTGAATGTGAAGAGGCTACTCTACCAGGGTTGGTCTCAGCGTGGGGGGTCAGTCCCTCTGATCCCGGCCTCCTATGACATGTCAGCATCTATATTTAGTATATTTTTGTATTCCTTTTTCTTACCTTTCCAGACTGAATACGAGTGAGAATCTGCATGCTTTATCTGGCGCCATAGATCCAATAGCAGTGCCAGAACCACCATTTGTTTTAGCTGCCAACATAGGAAGATGATGATTGTGACTGTTCTGCGGTGTGATTGGCTGCGGACGTACAGAACGTCCTATTAGAACGCTACACGCATCAGGAGGGGGCGGGTCAGCCGGGTAACGGACGACGTGTAAATAAAATGTTCACGATATTTTTACCTGATGTTAACAAAGAGAGCTGTTTTTTTTTTTTGTAAATGTATCTTATTGTGTTCAAACTCTGCTGTATTGCTCTGGCTTCACGGATATTGTAAATAGCCCCTTCAGTCCCCTGTCGTCCATTTCACCGATCGCACATCTCCACGTTTTACATCGCCTCTCTCCTCCATATTACATTCACGTGTCCTTTTTTTTAAAGCTATTGTTCTGGTATCAGTAGCAGCTTGTGACTGACTGTGGGGAGGTTCTCGGACGACGCCATCTTGGCCTCTGGACGGACTGCTGTCCAGACATCCACCCATCAAATCATTTGATACTCAAGCACAATCGCGTTGCCCATTACATCGCTATGCACTGGTGTGTCAGGACTGAAGCATTGAAACACAGCATGTCTCCAGCACTCAGGCATGCTAGGCAGAGAGAGATGTCATCTAGGCCTGTTGTTCTCAGTCATCGGCAAATCATTCATTTTATTTTTCAAGTGAAACAAATCCTGTCTTATAGTATTTAGATGGGAAGAGTCCTGATCATGGGCAGGGACTCAAGTTACTGTACACACACACACACACACACACACAAACACACACACACACACACACAAACACCTTAGGTCCTCATTTTACCTCCCTAAAATGCCAGTGGGATGCTAACCATCCTTGAGTCGTCATATAATCACTCTTCCGCCATTGTCATTTGTGCTACACGAGTGTTTCCATAGTCACAACACGTATGCCAGGGGGCTCTGGAGGACACGGTTCCTCTGTCTGAATGTGAGTTCCACCTTAGTTCCCACGGTTACCCAGGTAGAAAGAGAACCAGTGAGTGTAACGATACACACTCACGTATCCGTACAGAGCAGCCAGTCAGAAAAAAAACAAGATCTATTAAAAAAATATATATAAATCTATAAATAAGTAAAAGATGTTGTATGTTTTCTAATATCTTGTAGAAAATACTTTTGTAAGTATGTTGAAAGTAAAGTATTTGCTGGATTCTGCTTCCTTGGACAACAGTGACGAAAACAATAATGTACAGAGGAGTTTGTGTTGATGATAAAATAATGTGGCTGTGCAATTTATGTACATTTGCAACTAGACTTATTAAAGTTTTATTTAGCTATTTTAATCTGTCTCTTGTGTTATTTGTGATTGGAGTTCATACATTTCCCGCCCAGTGGGAAACCATCACTGATATCATGCCAAGCTTGCCACAACTGATTCCGATGCATTCTGGAGACAGTATAGAGAGGGAGACAGTATAGAGAGGGAGACGCATATGGACAGACTCTGTCCTTACAGGGAGTCATCAGTAGGTCGTCCTCAGACAAGCTTGACAGCGAAGTCTCCAATCATCTCGGTCTTCCATACATCCAGACAGTTCCGCAGAACTCTCCACTCCTAGTGAGACGCAGAGAGAAGGAGAGATATACAGTGGGCTCCACAATTACTGGCACCCCTGACAGACAATGCACAAACAATAAATAAAAAGGTATAAAGAATATAATACCAACATGTCTGAAATACTGTACTTTATTAATGTTTCAATGGAACCAACCAAAATCATCACAATTATTTAATACAAAATAAATTTCAACAAAATCAAGGTTTCATTATCGGCAGCCCTCATTTATTACTTTTATTAGCGACCACCTCTGGCAAGGATAACAGCATGTATAATGTTTGACAAGGTTAAGGAACACATTTGGGGGGATTTTGGACCATTCCTCTAGACAGATCTTTTCAAGATCCTTCACATTCTTGGGTTTGCTCTTATCAACTGCTCTCTTCAACTCAGCGAGGTTGGGCTGAGAATGAGGTCCGGCCTCTGAGAATGAGGTCTGGCCTCTGAGAATGAGGTCTGGTGACAGAATGAGGTCTGGCCTCTGAGAATGAGGTCCGGTGACAGAATGAGGTCTGGCCTCTGAGAATGAGGTCCGGTGACAGAATGAGGTCTGGCCTCTGAGAATGAGGTCTGGTGACAGAATGAGGTCTAGCGACTGAGACTGCGATTGCAGAACTGTGATTTGGTCAGGGAACCATTTCTGTGTGGATCTTGAGGTAAACTTTGGGTCATCGTCTTGTTGGAAAGTCCACCTACAGTACGGCCAAGTCCCAGCCTTCTGGCGGAGCCAACCAGATTATCACCCCAAATTGCCTGATACTTGGTGGAATTCATTACGCCATCAATCTTAACCAATGCCCCTGGACCTCTCGAATTACAAATAGCCCCAAAACATCTCTGACCCCTCGTCATATTTCACTGTGGGTATGAGGGGCCTGTCTTTGTATGCATCTCTGTTTCGACACCAAACATGCTGATGCTGTATCTGACCAAAACTATCAATTTTGGTCTCATCTGACCAGAGCACCTTTTTCTAAACTCCAAGTGCTTGCTTCTGTGTCTTGTGGTCAGAAAAGGCTTTCTTTTGGCCACCCTTCCAAAGAGCCTGTGGTTGTGGAGGTGGCGTGTGATGGTGCTTTTTGAAGCCTGGTGACCCAAAGACACCACGAGGCCTACAATTCTTTCAGTGATTCTTGGGGATTTTGTTGCTTCTCTCACCATCCTCTACAGTATCCTGGAAAGGCAACATGCAGTTGCGTCCTCTACCCATGAGGTTTTCAACAGTTCCATATCCTTTGCATTGTTAAATAATAGCTGATAAGAGCCTTTTCTGTCTCAAGTGCCTTAGCTATTAGCACAAGAAATACCGTACATGCCATAGTTGGTTATGGTCAGGTGTCTGGAGGAGATTAAGTGTACTGTACATCCATAAGAAGCTCACTGCCCACTGATGTATGAGGTCATAGTTGGAGATAAGTCAAGCCATTGGACTGAAGCTACTGTACATGTACACTATGTATAGGTACAGACCACAGGGTACAACGCAAAGACAAACTGAACACAATGTTGTCTGATCAGGGAACGCTGAATGACAAAGCGTTTCTCTGCGACTGACCTGTGTGCTGTTATACTGAATAAATGTTGAATTTGATCTACAATTCAGTTCCGGCATCTACTTTCCTCTCTGGCCATTGACTCTTCAATACCTTACCATTAATCAAAATATATCAATGGCCTTGACAGTGCTCAGTGGTATATTCAATCATTTGTGGATCTTCTTGTCGACATTACCAGATGTATGAAAGTCTGTGACCATCTGTCCCTTTTGAACTGCCAGTTCTTTTGTTTTCTTCACGGTGTTGGATGACAAAGGGATATTGCTTGTGAAACATTAATTAATTGTGAAACAATGATTTGGAGGATATTTATTTTAAATTAAATCAGTAAATGGTTTGGTTGGTTCCGTTGGAACATTAATATAGTACAGCATTCATCACATGTATTTGTTCTTCTGGAGTTTTTCTATAATTATATTGTTTGTAAATTGCCTGCCAGGGGTGCTGGTAATTTTGGAGCCCACTGTATATCTGTATATTTAGAGGGGTAGGCTAGAGAGAGAGAGAGAGAGAGAGAGAGAGAGAGACTGACCTACATAGGCTGATTGTTATTCCTCTCGACAGAGGGGGGGAGAGGACAGGAGAGGTGAGAAGAGGAACGAAAGTGAAGCACAGGAGAGAGAGAGAGGAGGAGGAGGAGAGAGAGAGAGGAGAAGGAGAGAGAAGACGTGGAGAGTAGAGAAACCAGGATAGAAGGCACATACATGTTCTATATCAAAGAGCATACATGTAAGCCACACTACAGCACTGGTAATCCTCACAAGGTACATGTGTTAGAATGGAATTAGAATATTCCCATCACCTGCGATCAAAGGCAGCCATGTCTGACCAGCATGCAGAGCAGGGCAGAGCAGAGGCACTATAGGATCTTCACACACGCAGCAGTTTGTTTTCAGCTGATTGAATTCATTAATATATTTTCCATTAACTTTGACTGGCTAGTGGTGGTGGGGGGGCGCGGAGGGAGCGGACCTCATTACCGCCGGCCTGCTCATCACGCCCTCTTTTAAGATTCAAGATCTCCAGCATGGATGAGATTTTTCAGGGGGAGATGTGTTTAATTGCTCCCAGCGAGGCTCACTTAGCGCCTGGGCCTTGTGAGTTCAGTAGCAGACCCCCCCCCCCCCCCCCGCCAACCCAACCCAAATACACACACACACGCACACATACTCCACCTCTTGTATGTGTGTGTAGACACATATTAGGCCACATCAGACTAATGTGAGCCAGCAGCCACGGCCATCTGTCTCACACTGGAATCCCGAGGACCAAAGATCACAGGGCTGTCGGTCTCAGTGGGAGAATAAACTGCTTCGTCATCAGATCTCGACTTGGCAGGACAGAAGCAGAGTACCTCACCTTTCCTACCGAGTTAGGATTTCCCCGTTCGTTTGAGCACAGGCACCTATATTTCAGTCCATTAAAGCACTGTGTGTTATCCTCATTGTTCCGAGTCACAATATCAGTTTGTGATATGTACTGTAGTTTGCACACTGAATTGAAGATAGAAAGACAAATCCCGGTTGAAGTTCCAATAGTGTTTTATTGAATGTTGCACAGTAGCTAACACAGTACAGTTCTGTCCTCCTGTTGCGTTTGTTTTCTCTGGCTGATGCGATTTCAGTAAAGTTCTTCCTGAAGGTGTCCCTATAGGTCTATACAGTAGATGCTCACTCACCATAAACATTCAACTAGCCCCACCCCAAAACAAACTGATTTCTATGTGACCCAGAAGGCCTATTACACAGGTGTACAGATTCACAGACAATGGAGCTAAACATCCAGTATGTGTTCCATGTAACTGCAAGTCTGTTCTGGACACGGGTTCTAACTGAACAAGCAGCTGCCCTTACAAAGGGGATCATAGAGAAAGCCTCAAGTGTCCATTCTCGGACAAATTATGTGGAAAACAAATAAACAAAAAAGAGAACAGGCAGTACTCCTAATAGTTTGCTTTTATTTGCCACCCTAACCCAGACCCTAACAAATAAACAAAATTAAATACAAGTGAAATATCACTATGTAAACTAACAGTTAGTATTGACGGTGTCAACTTAAGACCTCTCCTGCTGACGTCATTCTACAGCAGCCATTTTGTGTGACCCACTGCTATCGGTATAAGGCGGCCATCTTAGATTAGCTGCTGATCTGACTGAAGAATGAGGGGAAGAGGGAGGAGCACCTTTCCCTTTAGAACCATAATGGGCGTAGCTCATCCCTGATTGGCTCTGAGAGGTGGGGCGGACAGCAGTAGAGTCACTGGCCATTGTATGGTCAATAATTAAACGCACACGCACACACACACACAATCTGTGCAAATGTTAAATATTTAAGAGCTAATGTGCAAATGCTCAGATTAATGCACGCATTCCAGATACAAAGATACACTGTGTTTATCTACGTGTGTGTTTGGTGTGTGTTGTGTTTGGTGTGTGTTTGGTGTGTGTTTGGTGTGTGTTTGATGCATGCGTTGGGAGAGAGAATAAGCATGCATATCATGTGGTCAGCAGCACTGAAGCCTCCATATATTTCCCTGAAGAGTGAGTGTGTGAGTGTGTGAGTGTGAGAGTGTGTGTGTGTGTGTGTGTGTGTCTGTGTGTGTGTGTGAGAGAGGGTCTGTGTTTGTGTGTGCGTGCGTGATTGTCCAGGGAATTGGGAGGCACACAGCTGCCGTGAGGGTAAAGAATCAATAAGTGCATCTAAAGCAGGACTCTCCAGCCTGGCCATCCATCTGCTCCGGCGTGGACAGCCTCCACAACACACTCCATTCATACATGTCCACCAGGAGAGGACACGGACACACACACACACACACACACACACACACACACACACACATACACATACTGTATATACACACACACACACACACACACACACACACACACACATATATACACACACACACACACACACACACACACACACACACCCTCCCCCCACTCATTCCCTCAACCCCCTGTGGCCTTCACTCCTCCTGGGGAGGTAAATCAATCGATCCCCAGGCAGGTCTCAGGGAGGTCAGTCTCGGAGGTCAACCCAATTCTTTTCTCGGCTCACGCCAGGCACCCCTGGGGCGGTTGGTTTGGAGCGGCGGGGTGTCTAATATCTAGTGACCCTCCACAGGGGGTAGTGCATGTGTGTGTGTGTGTGCGTGCGACTGGCGTAGCGCCCCTCATAAGTTCTCCAGGCTGGTCGTGAGCGAGGGCCCCAGGCCGTGGCGGGGGTCCTGGGGGGCCGTCCTGCGAGGCGGGGGGGCCGGGGAGCTGAGCTGGGGGGCGGACAGTGCCGAGGCCGGGGGCGGGGGGTGAGTCCTGGCCCCCCCGGAGGGCTGGGCTCGGCTGCAGCTCAGGGAGCGCCTCTCCTCCGCCTGGGGCCCCGGGCCCCCAGGGGCCTCCAGGTGAGCCTCGCACACCTCCAGCAGAGACAGCACCTGCTCCTTCTGGGCCTGGGACTTGAACCTGCGTTGGGCCAGGTAGAAGAAGGCCTCCACGAACGCCTGCAGACCCATCCCTGGGGGAGGGGGAACAGTTGGGAGGGAGGGAAGGAGGGATGGGGGGGGGGGTAGAGAGAGACAGATGGAGTGAGGGTAAGAAAAAACAAAAAGGGGGGTAGAGATACAAGATGTTGGTTTCCAAACATACCGTGATTCCACACACTCTCAGGTGAAACAACGCTAAGATCCACAATCCCTCCGACGACGGATGAAGCAGTTGAACCAGAGAGACGCTAATTGGAGGCTACAGAACAACAAGCTTCCTCCCTCCCAGGTAGAAGCTGATTACGCCGTGTTCTCCATCCCGGCCCTCCTGTTCTACATTATTAATGAGAAGAACCGCCGTCCCCAGACCCCCGAGCAAATCACTGTATCTACTATTGATGATCTCATAACACCGTCCGTCAAACACACAGACACGCACGCACACACCAAATAACACACATGCCTACAGTATATTAACCAGGGTCAAACCTGCTCCCAGTCTACTTACTGTATTCCACTCCCTCAGTAAAGCCCTAATTGAGGTTTGAAACTACTAGTGCACCCCTTGGGGGCCTGCGCACGTTCTGCAGCAGACAGGTTGTGCTACGCTAATAAGCTAGCCCTTACTGTAGCAGTGGGGTGAGGTGCACGTGTAATGGCGTACAGGAACATGCATTCTTGATGTAAGACAGATAGTGTCTTGTTTAAAAAGCCAATTATAAACCTTTTCTGACTGGGAAATAAAACATGTTCTCGGCGACGGGACAAAGCTAGTTACCTTACGTAGCTAGCTACAGGTAGAGAGCTTGTTTCGTTTCTTCTCCAATTAGCCTGCAGAACCACCATTACAGGCAACACCGCGCGGGCGAGACAGAAACGCTGTCCGTCCTGTACTACACGCCCACAGCGCCCCCTGGAGGGGGACGCAGGCGCTACACTAAGTTCTGGCGTTTCGCTGCAGCTGGATTCAAGTTCCGCCAGAGGGCGTGCCATCCAAGATGGCGGAAGAGACACGTTCGCTTCGTTATCATCCATAATTTATTCATTAAGCTCATAAAATAATAAATTTGCCACAGGGCAAAATATTATAAGGGGAGGAGGGGAGAGAGAGAGAGGGGGATGGAGAGAGGAGGATGGAGAGATGGGTTGGAGAGGGAAGGATGGAGAGAGGGGGGGGGGGGAGGGGGATGGAGAGATGGGTTGGAGAGGGAAGGATGGAGAGAGGGGGGTGGAGAGAGAGGGAGAGATGGAGAGAGGGGGGTGGGGAGGGAGGGATGGAGAAAGGGATGTGGAGAGGGGATGGATGGAGAGGGGGATGAGGGAGAGAGAGGGGGGTGGACAGGGCGGGTCAGAGAGAGAATTTCTCCTGCGGTGATAAGGAGGTCTTAGCATTCCGTTAAAGCGCTGAGTCAGTGGTTCTTGCCTTGCAAAACACAGAGCTTTATTATTAATAACTACTTGCCTTATCCATAACCCCACTCCCAAAACACACACTAACCTCCCAAACGCCACCACCCCAATCACCAGCAAGATAGAGAGAGAGAGAGAGAGAAGGGGAGAGAGAGAGAGAGAGAGAGAGAGAGCGAGAGAAGGGGAGAGAGACTGCCTTCATTCCCTCTTGTCCTCACAATGTTAATTCTAACCCCCACCGATTTGGGCTGCACTCACATTCAGCTCACGGTTCTATTCTCTCTAAACAAACCCTCCATCGAACTGTGCAGAATGAGTGAGCACACCTGGCGTACCCTTCCTCCTCTCTATATACACGTCTGCATGTCCAGGCGCTGAATAACTCAGTATGTGGACCCTCTCCCAATGTCACTACTCCGCCAGACACTTTCTATCCTGTACTGAGCATGAAAGAGGAGAGGGAGGAGAGGAGGGGGGAGGAGAGGGAGGGGGGAGGAGAGAGGAGGAGAGGAGGAGAGGGAGGGGGGAGGAGAGAGGAGGAGAGAGGAGGGGAGAGGGAGGAGGGGGGAGGAGGGGAGAGGTGAGGTGAGGGGAGGAGAGGGGAGGAGGGGGGGAGGAGAGGAGAGGAGGGGGGAGGAGGAGAGGAGGGTAAAGGAGAGGGGAGGAGAGGTGAGGAGGGGGGAGGAGAGGAGGGGGGAGGAGAGGGAGGGGGGAGGAGAGAGGAGGAGAGGAGAGAGGGAGGAGGGGAGGAGAGGAGGGAGGAGGAGGGGAGAGGTGAGGTGAGGGGAGGAGAGGGGAGGAGGGGGGAGGAGGAGAGGAGGGTAAAGGAGAGGGGAGGAGAGGGGAGGAGAGGAGAAGGGAGGAGAGGAGGAGAGAGGAGGGTAAAGGAGAGGAGGGTAAAGGAGAGAGGAGGAAGGGAGAGGAGAGGGGAGGAGGAGAGGAGAGGAGAGGAGAGGAGAGGAGAGGAGAGGAGAGGAGAGGAGAGGAGAGGAGAGGAGAGGAGAGGAGAGGAGAGGAGAGGAGAGGAGAGGAGAGGAGAGGAGAGGAGAGGAGGACTAGTGATAGCCAGGGGAACATTTTGCTAAGAGCACATCTCCAGTTCCCCACTCGCATTAAATATAAAGGTCAGCTGGTCCTCTGTCCTGTCTGCTTTCACACTTTCTTCTTAGGCCCCTTTCACACCTGGCATTAACATTCGTCTTGGGTGATCCGATCATAAGTGGATCTCTGAGCGCAACAAATGTTGAGATCCGATCACTCAGACCACATTCGGAGGTGGTTTGGTCACATTCTTTTAGCAGTGGGTGTGCAAAATGTGTCCCGGGCCACATTGAAGTACTGTACCGCCTACTCTACTGGCGTCCTAAAACTGGCGTTTGAATTTTGTTCATTTTGCGAGTAGGCTACAACGCCCACGTTTGGCTCTGCACGTTGGAATTCGACTGGTTTAGTTTTGTAATTTGAAAATGTGTAACTTGTAAGTTTGCAATTTGGACATTGAGTATTGGAGCTTATCTGTATTGAGCATGATCTTGGAGCTGGCAGCAACATTTCACTGTGACTGTACACGTACTGTACTGTACATTACATGTGACAAATAAAGGAATATCATATCTTGTTCTTAAATAATTGGTTTATATAGGCCTATCTGTTTATGATCCTGGCATTTGTCTGTCTTTTTCCTTCTCGATGAGAGAAGCCGTGTGTGTGTGTGTGTGTGCGTGTGTGTGTGTGTGTGCGTGTGTGTCTGTGTGTGTGTGTGTGTGTGTGTGTATGTCACCTGCTTCTCTGGAGTCAGGCAGCATCCCAGACCAGCGGCGTGTGATGTCGATG
This sequence comes from Borostomias antarcticus, assembly GCF_949987555.1. NCBI lineage: Eukaryota > Metazoa > Chordata > Actinopteri > Stomiiformes > Stomiidae > Borostomias > Borostomias antarcticus. Next base: position 26,524,267 of record NC_140241.1, read on the forward strand.
TAGAGGATGTCCACGGACGCCATGGACAGATTACTGTTGCTGAGCTTGCAGTTTCTGACGAGAGAGAGACACGCACGCACACACACACACACACACCAGAACACACGCACACACGCACACACACACACCAGAACACACGCACACACACACACCAGAACACACGCACGCACACACACCAGAAGACACACAAACACCAGAACACACGCACACACATCAGAACACACACACACACCAGAACACACACACAGCAGAACACACACACACCAGAACACACACACACACACACCAGAACACACACACACACACACCAGAACACACGCACACACACCAGAACACACGCACACACACCAGAACACACGCACACACACCAGAACACACACACACCAGAACACACACACACACACACACCAGAACAACTGAGGTCACTCATACTGTAGGCAAGGAAAACGCAGCGTGTGAACTCTCTCTACACGTAGCATGTGAAAAGAAAAGAGAAAGACCAGCTTTTCACACAAAGCACAGATCCAGAGTGTGTGTTTGTGTATGTGTGTGTGTGTGTGTGTGTGTGCGTGCGTGCGTTTGTTTGTTAACAGGGCTGACGTTAGGGAGTTGTGTTCTAATAGCAACATATCCCTGCGGTCAGGTGGTTTACCGCTACACCAAGCTTAACGCTCGCTGTGCACAGAAGGATAATCACCCATCGTGGTGCTAAGTGCCTGGGACGCCGGGGGGCGGGGTCTGCCCCTGGCGCGGGAGGCTGCGGCTTGAGGGCGCCATCGTTTGGGACAGCGAGTGAGACGCCGCCGTTTCCTGGATAGGCCGTTAACGCGGCGAATGGGACGCTCCGTCCGGAGAGCCGGCTCTTTTAGCGCGCTGCTTTTCAAACGGAAGGAAATCCAGCCGGAGAGCGACGTGGCGGCGAACCGTCGGCCGCTGTCGGCCCGAGAGCCGGACCGGAGACCGGGTCGGGATCCGGAGGTCGCGTGGCGGGGGGGAAAAGGTCACGCCTGGTTGTTTACTATCAGTTCTGTATGCGAGAGCAAGCCGGCGTTTCAATGCACAGGTCTTAGTCAGGGAGGAACAGGAGAGGTTTTCAGCGCTAGCATACGAATCAACCCTTGGACAACGATGGCGTGCCGCGTAAGAGCCTGCTCGCTGTCACGCCCCGCCAACCTTACACCAGCGACTGAACACGTTCGCTATCCCAGAAGCCCTCATAGGATGGAAGACGGTTAATGATGATGACTACGGATTCTCGTGTTTATATGATAAGCTTACACATCACACCACACCGTACTGTATAGCCTCCTGTAACTTTCACTTTTTGCATTTCATTTTTTGGGGGCCGGTGAAAGTTGCGTTGATGACGGTAATGAACTCAACCTTGGCCTAGGGTGGGCATCGTATGACCGAGGTATTGCAGTTATCGTCACAGCCCCATCTGTTAGTGTGTCATGACTGTAAGCGTGTGTGTGTGTGTGTGTGTGTGTGTGTGTGTGTGTGTGTGTGTGTGTTACCTGATGAATGTTCGGAAGCCTGTAGGCCCCAGCCTCATGTTCCCCCGGACCCCCAGGAAGCGCAGGAAGAGGGCGGCGATTCGCTCCACCAGACGCAGGTAGTTGAACTGCTTGGTGTACTTGGGGAACACCTGCTTCAGACACAGCGAGGGCAGGACTCCGCCCTCCTCCCCGCCCGGAGACCCCGCCTCCACCAGGATCTCCCCCTGCTGCTCGGACACGCCCCCGGCGTGGGACCTGTTTCCGCAGAAATGCCGGAGGAGAGAGAGAGAGATTTCGTTGAAGAAGGAAAGAAAAAGTCTCTAGTTTAACAGTAGAGAGATAGATAGACACAGAGGTCAGAGTTGGCCAGGGCTGTACAGCCAACCTGCCCCATGTTGAGTAATGGCCTTCATGAACACGGGAGCACAAGGTCAGGGTGATTGAGGAGAGGACACACAGCAGTAGAGAGTATACAGCCCAGATAGGACCAGGATAGGACCAGGACCAGGATAGGACCAGGACCAGGATAGGACCAGGACCAGGATAGGACCAGGATAGGACCAGGACCAGGATAGGACCAGGATAGGACCAGGACCATGATGGGACCAGGACCGGACCAGGACCAGGATAGGACCAAGATAGGACCAGGACCAGGATAGGACCAGGACCAGGATAGCACCAGGACCGGACCAGGACCAGGATAGGACCAGGATAGGACCAGGACGAGGATAGGACCAGGATGGGACCAGGACCGGACCAGGATAGTACTAGGATAGGACCAGGATAGGACCAGGATAGGACCAGGATAGGACCAGGATAGGACTAGGATAGGACCAGGACCAGGATAGTACTAGGACCAGGATAGGACCAGGACCAGAACCAGGATAGGACCAGGACCAGGACCAGGATAGGACCAGGACCAGGATAGGACCAGGACCAGGACCTGAGCCAGAGCCAGGACCAGGAAAGGTGAAGTGACGGAGCAGTGGGAGTCTAGAGTCCCTCTGTCTGCCCGTCTAGAGTCCACCCAGGGAACGCACAAAACAAAATGTTTGTGTCAGCAGCATCACTCACATCTATTCTCTATTGATTTCTGCTCTAGCTCATTTCAGGTTATTGACAATCATTGTTAACGGCAGATGTGGGCCTGAGCTGCATGGAAAAACCTTACATAATATACGGTGCGCGTGTGTGTGTGTGTGTGTGTGTCTAACTGAAAGAACAGGGATGCTCTTAGCCCTGCTCTCTGTTCCTGGCTGAGAGCCAAAGGGATGGGCCATTCTTTGAGCACGCAGGGAGAGACAGAAAAAGAGAGGGAGAGAGGGTGCAGGATAATGAGGGAGAGAGAGAGAGAGAGAGAGAGAGAGAGAGAGAGAGTGACAGAGAAAAACATCTTCCTATGGCCCAGGGAGCAACCAAAGCAATTATTCTTTTAAATGCCATGTTAATGGTACGCTAGCCTGCTATCCTCTCTCCTGCTTTCACACAGTCCTGAGGACAGGGGGGAGGGAGGGAGGAGGAGAGGAGTGAAAAGAGAGGAGGGAGGGAGGGAGGAGAGAGGAGTGAGGGAGGAGAGAGAAGAAAGATGGAGGAGAGGAGTGAGGGGGGCAATAGCGCCTCTATTGTTTTCTTCTTGCTCGAGATGCTTGTGTTTACTCAGCGAGAGAGAGCCAGGCCCATGTTTCACTGGAGAGATTATGATCACGTAAACTACTGTGTCTGTGTGTGTGTGTGTGTGTGTGTGTGTGTGTGTGTGTGAGGTCCTTGTTTGTTTTGGACTGAAATGCACAGACAGGGAGGCATGGAAAAACACCCAGCTGGTGGGTTTATTAATCGGGTCTATTAATAAAGTTTGAGGTCAGCGGCAGGTCACGGAAGAGAGAAAAATCACTCAGGCTACGTAAAGCCCCGATGCTAGTTCGGCTGTTCTTTACCGCGTAGGTTCTGACGAGACCTGGCGACGAGGAGAGTGGCGCCCGGGTTCTGGCGGGGGGGTTCGGTAGAGGGGGTGACGGTAAGCGGGAGCGGGAAACGGGGCGAGCCACGGACACGTGCCACGAGCGCGTTTTCCCCTCCCCGCCAGGCGCGCCGAGGCTTTTCGGGGTCGGCACCGTGACGCCGGCGAGCGGCGGAACCTCCCGGGGAGCCGGAGAGCAGGTCGGCGGCGAGCCAGGTGGCGTGCGAGGAGAGAGGGGAGAGGCGCAGGGGGCCGTGGAGAGGTAGAGAAGGGGGGCGCGGTCGAGGCCGGGAGGCGGGAGCCAGAACAGTGTGTGTGATGTGAGTGTGATGAACCTGACGTGTCGGCGCGGCGCGGAGGACAAATCCATCTCAGAACCCGATCGCGCTAGGGATCCGGAAACGGACACGTCCGACTTTGCTGCGAAACAGCCCCAAAGCAATCTCTACCCTCCCTCTCTCTCTCTCTCCCTCCCTCTCTCTCCCTCCCTCCCTCCCTCCCTCCCTCCCTCCCTCCCTCTCTCCCTCCCTCGTTCGAGGCATATTATCCTGGCAGGATATTGAAAACACTGCGATATTAAAAAACAACACCACAGTGCCCGTTGTTACAGACAGAGCAGTGAATACTAGGTGCTCTCCCTCTACGGTGAACCTTCTACCCACCCTGAGGTCTCTCTGGAGAGAACAGCCCCCGGAACACAGTTCACATACCACAGTGAACCTTCTACCCACCCCGAGGTCTGTCTGGAGATACCACAGGCCATACAGCAGAGCTACAGTGATACCATGAAGGGGAGGCTGAGGATGGCTGGACAGCAATGTTCTGAGCTAGAGCACTGCTTCTGGCCTCAGTAACGCACACACACACACACACGCGCGCACGCACGCACGCACGCACGCACGCACGCACGCACACTCTCGAAGCCATTCAGAAGCTCTCAGGTAGTTGTAACTGTAGCTAAGTGCAGTAGAGGTGAGCAGAATTGAGGCAGATTAGTGTGAGAGGCCTACAGAGCAGACAGCACTCACCTTTTATGACAGAGAGAGGGAGAGAGAGAGAGAGAGAGAGAGAGAGAGAGAGAGAGAGAGAGAGCTACATTTCCTCCTTCACTGTGAAAAATACTCTGACATTAGAGAACATTTCTTACTTGACATTAGACGAAAATGCCCTGAATTTGAATCCCTAACGGAACAAAAAAGAGTCCAGTACCTTTTAGGAGAGAAGAAGGATTGTTCCATTATAGCCACAAAATATGTAACAAGTTGCCACAACCTTAGGGACAGCCAGTAGCACAACTTGCTCTTTTATTTATTATTATTATTATTATTATTTATTATTATTATTATTATTATTATTATTTATTTCTCCTTTTATTTGGCCACATTTTTACTAGAAATATTACTTAGTAGAAAGAGAGCTGTTAGTTGTTAGTTAACTTAAAGTTAAACTCTTTCTTTTTATTGTATTGTATTTTATTGCACTGTACTTTAGATTGCTATTCTTGTACTTTGCCTTCAGCACTAGATTTTGCTCTTGGTCACTTGTTTTAGAAAGAAGATGCACTTGTGAGTTCTGGCAAGTAGTAGTACATTGGCTTTTTCTACGTTAAATGCAATTATTGTTAGTCGCTTTGGATAAAAGCGTCTGCTAAATGACTGTAATGTAATGTAATGTAAAGTAATTAACCATATACTTAATCTGTTATTATTGAATTGTGTTCTTGACGCTTTGCCAATATTGTTCACCCAACATTCATGCCAATAAAGCATATTGAATTGAAAAATTGAGAGAGAGAAAGAGAGAAAGAATGAGAGAGAGAAGTAGAAATGCAACAAATTTGCATCAAATCTTCTAACAGGGAAACTCGTAATGGCCTGCAATGACCAGCGTCTGCCTGCGGGAGATGTGACCCACTATTTCATCATTCAGGAGGAGCGCACCCTCCTCCTCCTCCGAGACCGTCTCTCTAACTTTCCTTCTTACTTCCTGTCGCTCCCTGGCGGGCGTCGTCCTCGGGGCGGCGCGTCCGGACCGTCTATCTAGGTCGTCTCCGGGAGAAATGAAGAAGCGACCGCCGGCCAGACCGCCCCCGTCGGAACGCGCCTCCGCCAGACGGAGAGGAGCGATGCCCGGACGAGCAGGGGGGGAGAGAGAGAGAGAGGGAGGGAGGGAGGGATGGAAGGAGGGATGAAGATATCGGGGGGGGTTGAAATATGGGCAGAGGACGGAGAGAGGGGAGATAAAGGAGAAGAGAAGGGCGGGAGCCGGTGACTGAGTGAAATATAAGCCGACTCTCATCACTCCTCCGGTCACGCACCACCCCGCTCTCTCTCTCTCTCTATATCTATCTCTCTCCCTCGCTCTCTCTATCTATCTCTCTCCCTCTCTCTATCTCTCCCTCCCTCTCTCTCTTTCTACCTCTCCCTCTCTCCCTCTCCCCCACTCCGGCTCTCCCCATTTGTGTTGTGTGGGAACCAGAGCCTCTCAGCCCAGTAGTTCTAGTCAGTAGACTGGTACAGTAGTTCTAGTCAGTAGACTGGTACAGTAGCTCTAGTCAGTTGACTGGTACAGTAGTTCTAGTCAGTAGACTGGTACAGTAGTTCTAGTCAGTAGACTGGTACAGTAGTTCTAGTCAGTAGACTGGTACAGTAGCTCTAGTCAGTTGACTGGTACAGTAGTTCTAGTCAGTAGACTGGTACAGTAGTTCTAGTCAGTAGACTGGTACAGTAGCTCTAGTCAGTAGACTGGTACAGTAGTTCTAGTCAGTAGACTGGTACAGTAGCTCTAGTCAGTAGACAGGTACAGTAGCTCTAGTCAGTAGACTGGTACAGTAGTTCTAGTCAGTAGACTGGTACAGTAGCTCTAGTCAGTAGACTGGTACAGTAGTTCTAGTCAGTAGACTGGTACAGTAGTTCTAGTCAGTAGACTGGTACAGTAGCTCTAGTCAGTAGCTCTAGTCAGTAGACTGGTACAGTAGCTCTAGTCAGTAGACAGGTACAGTAGTTCTAGTCAGTAGACTGGTACAGTAGCTCTAGTCAGTAGACTGGTACAGTAGTTCTAGTCAGTAGACTGGTACAGTAGTTCTAGTCAGTAGACAGGTACAGTAGCTCGTCAGTAGACTGGTACAGTAGCTCTAGTCAGTAGACTGGTACAGTAGTTCTAGTCAGTAGACTGGTACAGTAGTTCTAGTCAGTAGACTGGTACAGTAGCTCTAGTCAGTAGACTGGTACAGTAGCTCTAGTCAGTAGACTGGTACAGTAGTTCTAGTCAGTAGACTGGTACAGTAGCTCTAGTCAGTTGACTGGTACAGTAGTTCTAGTCAGTAGACAGGTACAGTAGCTCTAGTCAGTAGACTGGTACAGTAGCTCTAGTCAGTAGACTGGTACAGTAGCTCTAGTCAGTAGACTGGTACAGTAGTTAGTCAGTAGACAGGTACAGTAGTTCTAGTCAGTAGACTGGTACAGTAGTTCTAGTCAGTAGACTGGTACAGTAGTTAGTCAGTAGACAGGTACAGTAGTTCTAGTCAGTTGACAGGTACAGTAGCTCTAGTCAGTAGACTGGTACAGTAGTTCTAGTCAGTTGACTGGTACAGTAGCTCTAGTCAGTAGACTGGTACAGTAGCTCTAGTCAGTAGACTGGTACAGTAGTTCTAGTCAGTAGACTGGTACAGTAGTTCTAGTCAGTAGACTGGTACAGTAGCTCTAGTCAGTAGACAGGTACAGTAGTTCTAGTCAGTAGACTGGTACAGTAGTTCTAGTCAGTAGACTGGTACAGTAGTTCTAGTCAGTAGACTGGTACAGTAGCTCTAGTCAGTAGACTGGTACAGTAGCTCTAGTCAGTAGACTGGTACAGTAGTTCTAGTCAGTTGACTGGTACAGTAGTTCTAGTCAGTAGACTGGTACAGTAGCTCTAGTCAGTAGACTGGTACAGTAGCTCTAGTCAGTAGACTGGTACAGTAGCTCTAGTCAGTAGACAGGTACAGTAGTTCTAGTCAGTAGACTGGTACAGTAGTTCTAGTCAGTTGACTGGTACAGTAGTTCTAGTCAGTAGACAGGTACAGTAGTTCTAGTCAGTAGACTGGTACAGTAGTTCTAGTCAGTAGACTGGTACAGTAGCTCTAGTCAGTAGACTGGTACAGTAGTTCTAGTCAGTAGACTGGTACAGTAGCTCTAGTCAGTTGACAGGTACAGTAGCTCTAGTCAGTAGACTGGTACAGTAGTTCTAGTCAGTTGACCGGTACAGTAGTAGCTGTAGGCAGCACGTATGCCTACTGTAAGTGCCTTGAGCAAGACACTGAACTTCAAAATTGCTTACGGTAGCGCAGTACCTAGTCCTGTCACCTCACAGCCAGAATGTTCCTCGGTTCCTTTCTGCGCGAGTTTGCATGTCCTCCCCGTGTTCGCAAGGGTTTCCCCCATAAAGAACCCAATACGAAAAACATGTGGAGGAACAGATCACTAACACTGTCCGTCCCTGACGAAGACTTGGTTGTCCCCCGGGCGCGTCCCAAGCACGCTGCCTACTGTCTGCTCCCAGCTGCCCTTGGGGGAAGGACGTCGGGATGGATTAAGAGCAGAGAGAAGTTTCATCGGTGGATGCTCCAGTCATTTCGTGTGTGTGTGTGTGTCCGTGTGATGTTCCGCCTCTGACCGTGTGATAGATGAAGATGTTTGTTGTTGTCTACCTCTATTGGGTAGGCAGGTATAGTCGCTGGCAGCAAATTAATCTAGGGTCGGTCTAATCTTCCCTCTGCATGTTGGCAAGGATTACGAGAGCAGAGGAGACTCTTGATGTTCTATTAGACACACACACACACACACACACACACACACACATTTCTGCCATCATCGGGCCGTTTCCCTTTCTCCATGAATAAGTGAGGAGGGTGAATGTGTGTGAGGGAGGCCGGGTGAATATTTCATGGGGACCCGTCCTCCCAGGACCCCGACAGCGACACCGCTGGCGCCCCGACCACCGCGCCGGGCCAGGTCAGGACACGGACATGACCACCGCGCCGGGCCAGGTCAGGTTGGGACACGGACATGGCCACCGCGCAGGGCCAGGTCAGGTCGGGACACGGACATGAACACGGACGCCGCTGCAGTCTGTGGTTTTTAAAATCCCTTCGCTAACTGAATCCGATCCTTCAGCCACCTGCGCCGCGGAAGCTAAAGTGAACGCAGCGGGCTGATTCCAGCTGCCCGTAATGGAGGAGCAGACCGCTCCGTGCTGAATACAAAGGGCTTAGTCTCACACTCTCACACACACACACACGCACACACACACACACACACTCACACACGCACACACTCACTCACACACAGCCTGTGACTGGTTGTTAGTCATGCCGACAGAGGCCGGGCGGTTGTGCGGCACACACACACTCACACAACACACACACACACACACACTCACACACACACAGCTCTGATCCTGGAGGGTGGTAGGGAACAGATAGGTGGATCAGGGGAAGGGGGGGAGGTGTGAGCAGACAGGCCTGTTCCCGTCTGTCTGTGAGACAGGATGTGGAGAAGAAGTCACTCTGCAGAAACACGGCCACATTTATGTGGCATTACACCACGGCATCACAGAGCAACTAGATATGCGTTTTGTCTGTGTGTGTGTGTGTGTGTGTGTGTGTGTGTGTGTGTGTGTATTTATAGCGGTCCTGAGGGTTAGCTAGCTAATGTCCGGGTTCTGCTCAACATTTAAAAAAAAAAAGAAGACGATCTGGATTAAACTCATAAATCACCCACGACAATGGCCCACGACACACACACGCACACACACACACACACCTCAGCTCTCTGCCTGTGTCGCGGGCAGCATCTGCACTGCAGAATTAATGGGCTGGCAGAGAAGTGCCTGTCTGAGGGCGCTACTGACACCCTTACACCTCACCACTCTTCCTCCTCCTCTCTCTCTCCCTCTCTCTCCCTCTCTCTCTGTCTCCCCCTCCCTCTCTCTCTCTCCCCCTCCCTCTCTCTCTCTCTCTCTCTCTCTCTCCCCCCCTCCCTCTCTCTCTCTCTCTCCCCCTCCCTCTCTCCCTCCCTCTCTCCCTCTCTCCCTCTCCCTCTCCCTCCCTCCCTCCCTGGGTAGGTCGTTCTATCCACTAGGGGCTAGGGGCGTCCTTACAGTACCTGCAGGACGAGTGAGTTCTGTCCATTACGAACAGCTGCCTGCCACCCGCACACACACACACACACACACACCCGCACACACACGCAGGTACAGCACGCCGCGGGTCCCATCTGGCAGGCCCGCCCCTGCGCCGTTCCCCAGACTGCGGCAGGAAGGCGGCGCGTTCCCCGGCTAAACGCCGCACCCTGCTACGGACACGCCTCTCCCTGGTGAGAGATCGCCCGTGATTTAGTAAGAGCGCTACAGGATCTCCGATAGAAGCCCAGCGGCCGACTCCAAAGAATCGATTCTTGAAAAGATCGCCATTCTTAATGCCATGATTCCTGAATCGATTCCCGACTCCCAAGAATCGATTCTTCTTCTCTTTTTTTTCCTCTCTCTCTCCTGAGCACTTTGACTTGAGGAATATTTGAATGTTTTATTTAAGTTCAGCAAACTAACTGTGAATTGAGAAATACTTGAAGTTGAAGAGAAATACTTTCCTTGTTTTATTGAAGTTCAGCATGGTCACTGACTGAATTGAGAAATACTGGAAGTTTAAACTTCATGACTGTTATACTTGAGAGGTTGAATGTCAAGTTCAGCATTCCATTAATAGTGACTTTTTTTGTCTTAGACTTGCCTTCGTGTGCTTTTGCAATATAAAACTACATAATATTATACCCTTTATTATGCTATATTCCACTTTCTTAGCACACATCAGACTGGAGTAGATCCTAAAATCTGTCTTTGGAGAAAATCCATTGAGAATTGAGAATTGATTCTAGATTCTGGAATCGAGAATCGTTGGAATCGATTCTCGATTCTGGAATCGGATCGTGACACCAGGAATCGGATCGGATCGGATCGTGGCTTAGTGGAATTGGAGCACCCCTATTTATTTTGGTCAAATCCCACGTTCAGTGGGTCCGTAAGCTTCTCCGGCTTTGCTTGCTGTACAGGAATGAGCTGACGGTTCCGGAATGAGATGACCGCTCCGGTAGGAACGGTAGATGACGTGGGGGAGAGCTCTTCACCCCGTGACCTGGAACGGGATAAATAAAGTAAATAAACGCGAGTCGCGAGTCGCACGCCCACGGGAACGGACCAGGTGGCGGCGGCGGCAGCCCTTTCTCCCCCTGCGGGAACCGTGGGACACACGGCCAGCGCCGGGCCCTTTGGTAAATAAACACATCATTTATCCCCATTCCCGTACAAAAGCAAAGTCTGGGGCCACTCTGGAGAGGGAGAGACAGCGCAGGGACTCGATGGCTCCTAGACGAACGAGGCGCGGTTTGAAAGCGTTCGGCTCGCTGGGCTCGCCTGGCCCCCGGGGGTAACGGTGACGGCGGAGAGACGCGGGCGGGGGCCCGTGGCGGGGCTCTGACAGAAGCTGCTAGCCGGGCGGACGTACCGAGAGGCTCGTTAGAGCGGCGGCAGCACACCGGCGCTGCGCTCCGCCCGGCCGGGGGAGGAGGAGTACCGCACCGGGAGATCATCGCTCCTCAGTGCCCGTGGGCCGGGCTGAGACGGCTGACCGCTACGCAGATGTCAGGAGGGGATCCTGACACACACACGCACACACACACACACACAGACGCGCACGCACGCACGCACGCCCCCACGCAAGCACTGACACGGAAGAGGACGTGATTAATGAGTTTTTTAGCGACATCAAATCAAACGTCTAAATTAATAAGCATTAGCGATTGCTGGGTGTAATTACACCCCCCCACGCCCCCCCCCCCACTGCCTCTGCACAATCACCTCCTGCCACAAACGCCAAACTTTTACTTCCCTCACGAACTAAGCAGAGGGGTGTGCGGGCAGCATGACAGGTAACTTGTACCGTTACGTTCTACTGGTAATACACCGCAGAACACCAAGCTCCAGCGGAACGCCTGTCATTACCTCCGCCCCAGCGAAAGCGCACGGAGAGAGGTCATGTTTTCGGTGGCGCGTGTTTATTTATTGGTTTGTAAGCAGGCTTGTGCAAAAACTACCAGACAGTTTTCCAAACTCGGTGGAGGTGCTCCTGACTGCTCCTGACTGCTCCTGGAGGAAGAACGGCTTGGATGGGAGAAACGCAGGGAGCAATTCCCACCAGCGACCCCGGAAAGTTCCGTGTGTAATGGTAAAATGGTAAATGGACTGCACTTATATAGCGCTTTTTATCCAAAGCGCTTTACAATGGCCTCTCATTCACCCATTCACACACACATTCACACACCAATGGCGGTAGCTGCCATGCAAGGTGCTAGCCTGCTCATTGGGAGCAATTTGGGGTTCAGTGTCTTGCCCAAGGACACTTCGACATGTGGACAGGAGGAGGCGTGATTCGAACCGCCGACCCTACAATCATTGCACGACCCGCTCTACCACTGAGCCCCAGCCGCCCCTGTGTGTGTGCTGTTTGGCCGTGTTGCCGCTTGAAGACCCTCCCTTGGGTCCAGTAATTAAAATGTAACGATCGCAGCAATACCAAACATGTCCTGCTCACACGTGCGCATGCAGAGCCATGAAATGCGTTCACGAGCGGAGGCCTGTGCTCTCCGCGCTCCGTTTCTAGGGTAAACTGCATACGCGTGTACTGGTGTGGGCTAAGGCAAACACAGAGAGACACACACACACTCACACAAACGCACACTCACACAAACACACACTCGGGTTGACGGATGGTTTGGTACCGTGTGTGTGTGTGTGTGTGTGTGTGTGTGCCTCAGAGAGAAGGAGAGATTATTAAGGATTATAGATATTTTGCAGGACTGTATCAATAAGCTGTTACTCACAAGTATACTGGTAGCAGAAAGGGTACAGTTATTATCCTCTCTCTCTCTCTCTCTCTCTCTCTCTCTCTCAGGAGCAGAGATGATCAGAGGAGGAGATATGGGATTTGAGTCATTTTGAGAAGAAGGGCTTAAGGGGAGGGGGGGTGGAGGGAGGGAGCGAGGGATGGAGGGGACGACGAGCATTGAGAAAGAGGGAGAGAGAGTAGCAAATTGTGTGTGTGTGGGTAATGGGAGTTTGGGGACGGCCATCCCACAGGCCAGTGGGCGGCGTAGGCCCCGCCGCCACACACACACACACACACACACACACACACACACACACACACACACACACACACACACACACACACACACACACACACACACACACACACACACACACACACACACACACACACACACACACACACACACACACACACACACACACACACACACACACACACACACACACACACACACACACACACACACACACACACACGGCGCGGCCATGTGTGAAATTCCATCACGCCTCGGCAGGAATTTAATTTTTCCGTTTAACGGGCTTATGGGGAACTGAGCCAGCGGTGCGCTGATAAAGATGGACTGACCAAGAGATGGAGAGAGAGAGAGAGAGAGAGACACACTGCCCTCCTAGCAACCCCCAACCAGTCTGTGTGTGTGTGTGTGTCTGTGTGACTCACTGTGATTTCCTCTGGGCGGGGTCCATGAGTCGTAGCGTGTCTCTGATCACGCCCACTTTTACCTCCTCGTCCACTGGACTGGGGACATACTCAAACACACCGGGAGCCACCTGGAGCACGCGCACACGCGCGCACGCACGCACGCACACGCACACACACACACACACACACACAAAGATTTGAAACCTCCACACAAAGGCTTTAAACTATTCATGCAGGTGGAATTAGTAATGTAGACTATGATGATGAAGATGATGAAGGTTTCCCTCACCTCCTGCTCATGTTCTATCCTCATACTGGGGTTGGCGTTAACCTCCAGTAACACAGGCTTCAGGTTCTTCATCAGCAGGATGTCAAACCCCAGGATCTGACACACACACACACACACACACACACACACACACACACACACACACACACACACACACACACACACACACACACACACACACACACACACACACACACACACACACACACACACACACACACACACAATAAACATCTACCTCTTGAGAGACATGGCTTTTTTCCTGAACATTATATCTGATCAACATCATTTTGTTAAAGAAATTAAAAACAATCAACACACACACACACACACACACACACACACACACACACAACTACCGTGCCGCACCCCTCTCCCCCACACCTGGAAGCAGGAGGGGCCCGGCTTGCCAGGCGGGATGTCGGCCTGGTGGTAGACCCTCAGCTCGGGCACCAGGGCGATGACCGTCTTGATGACCAGCGCGATGATGTCCGACCACACCTTCTTCATGTCCACGCCCTTGGAGGCCAGCCGGTACAGGACGCTGGAGAAGGTCCGCTTGCTGCCCGTGCTCAGGCTGTCCGAGTGGACGAAGTTCCCGCTCTGGACGTTCAGCGAGTAGTTGGTCAGGTGCATGAAGACATGGCTCAGGTTCTTCTGACTGGGCTCCTGGAGGGAGGGAGGGAGGGAGGGAGGGAGGGAGGGAGGGAGGGAGGGAGGGAGGGAGAGAGACGGAGGAGGGGATGGAGGTAGAGAGGGGGAGAGAGACCGAGGGGGGGAGGTAGAGGGAGGGAGGTGGAGAGGGGGAGAGAGACGGAGGAGGGGATGGAGGTAGAGAGGGGGAGAGAGAGTGAGGGAGGGAGGTAGAGGGAGAGAGGGAGGTGGAGAGGGGTAGAGAGGGGTAGAGAGAGGGAGGGAGAGGGGGTTAGAGAGGGAGGGAGGGAGCGAGGGAAGGAGGTAGAGAGGGGTAGAGAGAGGGAGGGAGAGAGGGAGGGAGGGAGGCAGGGAAAAAGGGAGGTGGAGTGAGGGATGGAGGTAGAGTGGGGGAGAGAGAGGGAAGCAGAGAGGTGGAGAAAGGAGGGGGTGGGGGAGGGAGGTAGAGAGGGAGAGAGGGAGGTAGGGAGAGGGGGATTAGCTGAATTTAATTCACTGATATTATCTATCATCATATTCGTTTCGACAGTGAAAATATCCCGATTTCCTGGCGCCTGTTGACTCTGTGCCTGCTGGCTGGGCTGTACTGTACCTGGTAGGGCTGTACTGTACCTGGTAGGGCTGTACTGTACCTGGTTGGGCTGTACTGTACCTGGTTGGGCTGTACTGTACCTGGTAGGGCTGTACTGTACCTGGTTGGGCTGTACTGTACCTGGTAGGGCTGTACTGTACCTGGTTGGGCTGTACTGTACCTGGTAGGGCTGTACTGTACCTGGTAGGGCTGTACTGTACCTGGTAGGGCTGTACTGTACCTGGTAGGGCTCGGTGCAGAAGCGCGACAGACCCTCCTTGGCAATGTAGATCTCCAAGGGGACCAGGGACTTCACCAGCACGTACAGCCGGATGTCGAACTTCAGCTTGTCGATGAGGAGGGGCTTGTGGATGTACTCCTGGACCACCGCCTGCTTGCCCCCCGGAGACGAGCCCCCCATGAGGCGCAGGTCGCCGGGTTCGCGGATCAGGAAGATGCCGTCCCCCTGGGACCCCCCGTCCGGCTTGACGATGAAGGTGGGCTTCAGGGCCGAGGCGTTCTCCTTCTCCATGCGGATCTGAGGGGGGGGGGGGAAGTGGTTACCTAGGAAACTGGCTGTCCTGCTGGCTGGATGGATGGATGGATGACTGACTGGCTGATTGTCCTGTTGGATGACTGACTGACTGACTGACTGACTGACTGACTGACTGGCTGACTGACTGGCTGACTGGCTGACTGGCTGACTGACTGACTGACTGACTGACTGACTGACTGGCTGACTGGCTGACTGGCTGACTGGCTGACTGACTGACTGACTGACTGACTGACTGACTGACTGACTGGCTGACTGGCTGACTGGCTGACTGACTGACTGACTGACTGACTGACTGGCTGACTGGCTGACTGACTGACTGACTGACTGACTTGCTGACTGACTGACTTGCTGACTGGCTGACTGGCTGACTGGCTGACTGGCTGACTGGCTGACTGGCTGACTGGCTGGCTGGCTGGCTGACTGGCTGGCTGACTCACTTTATTGTCGGGTCAAGCTGAGTTCTGTGACGTTCAATATGTTAAAAATACAGAACCAGTCGCGTTAATGAGCCTGCAGTTAACTTCGCCATAACTATCGCAACGTGTACAAAAGGATACATCTACATCATGAGGTTTTAGCAGTAATACCTTTTAAGTCCGAAATAGTGCCATTTACCTAAGGTCCTACAGTCTCCATGACATTCAGGCTGATTTAACGTCATGTTCTGCTCTAAAGAAGAGTAGGAGAGCTCTCTCTCGGTCTCTGCAGCTCTTAATGACATGAGAAACGCCGACTTTATAGTCAGTTCGCTGATTTACTGCTGGTCCTTCTGCCCCGACGCCTCACAATCACAATGGTTATAATAGATAGGTCCAGATACACTCAGACCATTAGACATTCACATCCCATTTGAAAATGAGCCTATTAAAGTTATATTCAGAGAAGAGCACTTTACCACGACCTGCAGGTGGCAAATGGCGGATCTACGCCATGTCCTACGTCCGCCCCACGCTTCGAAGACTGTGGAAACTATTCCAGTCACGGTGAGTCACAAGCTTACACAATCGGGTTGGACCTCAGTCTAAAAAGCACCTCTCCAGCTCTACACAACTCTCCGAGGCTGTTCACTTCAGATGGAAGTTGAGTGTGGCTTCGCTGCCCCCTAGAGCACGTTGAATGAAGCGCACCATTCACTGCACCGCAATATGGGCGGAGGGTTCTGAGGGTTTACAACTAGGACGGACAGTTAAGGCCTCCATCCTGTCCCAGGCCTGTCCCCTACCAATACGGTGATGTGACAGCCAGGGGACACCCAGCGGGGTTAGTCTGGTGGGACTGTGGAGCCAGAGTGAAGAGCTCCGGTGGCCCCCCCCACCCCCCCCCCCCCGCTGTCTGAAAACAGATGTCTTGGTGTCACTCATGAATTCACCAAGCAGGATGAATGGCTGCTAATGTTCAGACGGACAGACGGACGGACGGACAGAAAGACAGGAAGACAGACAGGAAGACACAGACAGGAAGACACAGACAGACAGACAGACAGACAGACAGACAGACAGACGCAGACAGACACAGACAGACAGAGACAGACAGACAGACAGACAGACAGACAGACAGACAGACAGACAGACAAGACAGACAAGACAGACAAGACAGACAGACAGACAGACAGACAGACATAATGTTTCTCCTATAGGGCTTCATCAGATTGTTTCCAGGGCGAAACGTTATGTGTTTGATTTGAGGGGAAATTAAAGCACGGGACAGGCATCTTACTGTGTGTGGATTTTGTCCTGTATTGTGCAGTTTGTTCATGATGTGCATGTATATACTTTTTTCCGTCTCTTGCCCTACACTTGAACCATGTCTCAGCGAAGCTTAGCTTGTAAGGAGAATCCTAAGGCGCCGTTCAGAATGCGAGACACTGCCTTTTTTGTTGAAGCCTACAATTTAAAAAAAGAGCAGCTTACTGCGTTGTTGTCGTTGTTCCTAGGCAACCACTGATTCAGGATTCAAAACTCGAGATCCGTTTAATCACCATGGTTTACACATACAGTACTAGGTCATACGAGGTCGCCGGTCCTACGTAAGCAGAACCTAGCTAGTTAGTACCTAGTTACCTTACCGAGGGATAAAACATCTACATAAAAAAATGAACAGGGGGAGGGCACTTCCTCTGGCTCCGATTGAGGGTGAGAGGCAGTTCTCAGAGGTACGTTGGACCCAGGGAGACGGAGGTCCGTGTGAGTACGAGACCCTCAGAGAGAGGAGAAACCCCGGGGAGCACCACCGGCTGCTCCAGGAGCTTCGCCTGGATGATGGTCGGTTCGAGGCTCATTAGCGTGAGTCGGGAACAGTTTGACAATCTGCTGTCAATCGTCGGCCCGCCTCTCGATTCATCTGATTGGGCAACGCAAATGAGATCAGGCACGTTTCTGCTCCGAGTTGAATTTTTCTTTCAACTCGAGGCGTTCAGGGCACTCCAGTGAGGGAAACAATTCGCTCTCATGGAAAATGATTAAAAAACGCTGCTAAAAAGCGCTCGGTCTGAGTCCGGCCTAATGGGATATCCACACACATGACCCTTCAAGGTCACTGCCCACATGTCAAGGTCACACACCATTACTCCAGCTTGATGGAGGACCGATGAGTAGGAGTGTGTGTGCGTGTGTAAGAGAGAAAGACCGTGTGTGTGTGTGTGTGTGTGTGTGTGTGTGTGTGTGTGTGTGTGTGCGTGCGTACGCGCATGGCAGAAGGCGGTGTCCCACAGCTGGTCTCCTCTGGTATGGCCTGAGTGACGAGTGACCAGGCGCGTCAGAGTCTGTCAGCGAGCGTGTCATTCATTATTAGCAGCTGCTCTGCTCTGATCTACTCTGCTTTGCACCTTAAGCTGCTTAGCTCAGCCTGTGCTCAGAACAGCTTCCCTGCCTCACCACAGAAAAGTGCTGAACTGTGTGTGTGTGTGGGGGGGGGGGGGGGGGGCGCATGTGTGTGTGTGCGTGTGTTGTTGGCCACTGAGGTCAAATCAGGCTCTCGTTTTATGCATGCCCAACACTAGTTACTCTATATACCATTAGCCCAGACCTATATCCCATACAATATACTGGATGACAGGATAAGTAGAAGAGTAATTTCTCTTCTCTGTAGAAGAACACAGTTGCCATGAGACAAGACACAATTCCTCATTAAAAAACAGGGTCACAGTCTGTGTATTTATCTGACTGCTATTCACAATGTACAGTACAGTTACAGTATGCTACAACGGGACACCCAGAGCTGGAACGTGAGCTGGCTAAGAATAGTAAGACCTCACTGGCCTGTGGGCCTGTCCAGGCACAGGCCGATGAGCATGAGAGAGAGAGAGATGAGCATGAGAGAGAGAGAGAGAGAGAGAGAGAGAAAGAGATGAGCATGAGAGAGAGAGAGATGAGCATGAGAGGAGAGAGAGAGAGAGAGAGAGAGAGCCTGAGAGAGAGAGAGAGAGAGAGAGAGAGATGAGCATGAGAGAGAGGAGATAGAGAGAGAGAGAGAGAGAGAGAGAGAGAGAGAAGAGATAGAGAGAGAGAGAGAGAGAGAGAGAGAGAGAGAGAGAGAGAGAGAGAGAGAGAGAGAGAGCTTACACTGTTTGACAACAGCCAACAAATCACGTACTGTACACCTTGTTGGCATGGCTCCAAGATGGAGCACATATACCTAGTAGGCTATGCTGTTGTTGTTGTTGTAAGTGTATGAGGGTTAGGCTTCAGGGTTCAAAATAAGGATTGGGAAGGAGAGGTGTCTTACTTATTTATTACTTACTGACTTTGTCAAGGTGCTCTGCTGTTAGACTGGGCATCCCCCAGGGGTCAGTGCTGGGCCCCCTCCTATATCATCTACTGCACCTCCTTCCCCTTCACACAATATTAAGTCACCACGGTGCTCACTTTCATTGTTACGCCGACTATACACACGTCTGCATTTCCACTAAACCCACAGCTGCCATTCCTCCCACCTCCCTCGCCACCTGCCTCCAAGACATCAGGAGCAGGACAAGCAGGAACTTCCTGGGAGCAATGGGAGCAAAACTGAGGCCGTGCTCATTGGGTCCAAAACCACCCTCCCCAAAGCCCAAAACACCCCACTCCCGACGTCATCACTGATGGATTCCCTGTACCCCTCTCAAGAGCCTGGGCGTCACTCTTGACAGCACCCTATCTCTTGCACCTCACATAAAAAAAACACATCACCCGGACTGCCTTCTTCCACCTTCGCAATATATCCACATCCCTTTTTCAATCCAGCACTGAAGTCTTAGTCCCACAATGCCATTCTCACCGGCCTCCCCGCCAAACGGCTCAAAGGGCTCCAAATCCCCCAGAGCTCTGCTGCCCGGATCATTACACACACCAGATCATGAGTACAACACCGCCATTCTCCTTCAACTACACAGGCTGCCCGTTCAATACTGGATTGACTATAAAGAAAAAACTTCTGCTCACCTACGAAGCCCTCCATAACCTCGCCCCCGCGTATCTCCCTGACCTCCTTCAGGAGTGCACACTCTCCCGCGCTCCCCCTCGCTCCTCTGCTGGCCTGCTGTCCATCCCTGCCCATGGCTTCCAGCTGCCCTGCTCCCTGACTCTAGAACTCCCTGCCCCCGCACATGCGCCAGCCTGACGCAATTATTATAGATAAATCTCACCTCAGGACCCACCTGTCCAAGCCTGCCTAGTCACTGTCACTGTCCTAGTCACGGTTACTGGTGTCCTGTGCTGGGTTGTATCTACAGTACCAGGGTGTAGTGGGGTTACTGGTGTCCTGTGCTGGGTTATATCTACAGTACCAGGGTGTAGTGGGGTTACTGGTGTCCTGTGTTGGGTTGTATCTACCAGGGTGTAGTGAGGTAACTGGTGTCCTGTGCTGGGTTGTATCTACCAGGGTGTAGTGAGGTTACTGGTGTCCTGTGTTGGGTTGTATCTACCAGGGTGTAGTGAGGTTACTGGTGTCCTGTGCTGGGTTGTATCTACCAGGGTGTAGTGAGGTTACTGGTGTCCTGTGTTGGGTTGTATCTACCAGGGTGTAGTGAGGTTACTGGTGTCCTGTGTTGGGTTGTATCTACCAGGGTGTAGTGAGGTTACTGGTGTCCTGTGCTGGGTTGTATCTACCAGGGTGTAGTGAGGTTACTGGTGTCCTGTGCTGGGTTGTATCTACCAGGGTGTAGTGGGGTTACTGGTGTCCTGTGCTGGGTTGTATCTACCTGGGTGGAGAACTGCTGGAACTCCTCAGGCAGGATCCAGGAGCGTGGGTAGAAGTTGTACTCCTCAGGGAAGAGCTCCTGCATGGTCCTCATGGCTCTGCTCAGGTTGATCTTCCTCAGCATCTCAATCATACCTGGAGACACGGCAGAGGAACACAGCAACACACAGGTTAGACAGGCAGCCACGAGAGACGCACACACAGACCTGGGCAAGGAAAAAAATCCTCTCAGAACTGGTCCCTGTGTGTGACAGACAAGGACAAGACATGACACAGATGCAGGTCTACTCTATACAGAGCTACAGTAGTGTTATACAGGCAGGCTAGAGTCCCAGAGTGATTTCTTGGTTGGAATTCCAACCAGGCCAATCAGTGTCCTTTGACTGCGGTGACAGAATTAAAACTGTGCAACGTGATTGGCTAGGGGATGAACTAATCACTGAGGACGGCGGACGGCCATCTCGGAAAACGGCAGCAATGGGAGCCTGTTGACGCTGAATAAAGTGAAACGAAATGCCAATTCAGTCTGAGTGTCAGGCTAGGCTAGAGTAGGAGGAGGGATACAGCGCTGGAGTGGTAGTTACAGGCAGGCTACATCTGGAGGAGGGATACATAGATGGTAGTCATAAAAGGCTGTCTGCAGAGGAGTGATGCGCCCTACTCTAACACCACCCTAGGGATGTAACTATAACCGGTACAATGATTAAACGCGATAAAATTGTATTACATTTATCGCTAAAATTATCATTAAAACCATGTTTGATTACCGCACTTTGAAAAACTCACTGTAAATACGGTCCAGCAAAAGCTAAAGTTAGCAACAGTCTCCAAGACACATTATTTTAATGTTTATGCAAGCAAAAAGTGCACAGTGCTGCTGATTTTATTTGTGGTTTTCCATATAAAACTTGGTGAAATTATCTCAGTGTGTGTATCAGTAGTTTTTGAACATTTTCAGCACATTTTAACAATACCGCGATAATACTGATAACCGTGATAATTAGGGTCACTATAATCATAATGTTCATACCGTTACATCTCTACACCACCCACTAATACAATAATCTCTACTGAGATCATTAAAGTGACATGGCATGACAACTAGCTATGCACTAGCTTTAGCATTAGCATTAGTACAGCAGGCTCACTGACACCTGGCTCTTACAGTAAATACATGCCGTCTATGCACACAACCATACAGCTGTGTTAGCCTACATTGAGTTCCATGGGGACCATAGGACTTGCGCAGCATGTCCATATTAGGAGGTGCACGTGCGTACCTGGGAACTTGTTGACCTGCCCAGAGACAATGTTGTCATTGTCGTGGAAGGACACACCATGCCAGTAGATGTCACAGGCTGTCCTTCTACCCACTGGAAACTGGAGAATGAGAGCGAGAGAGAGAGAGTGAGACAGAGAGAGGGAGGGAGGGAGAGAGAGAGAGAAAGAGAGAAAGAAAGGAAAGTTATGGGTAATGATTAGTCTTGTTTTCATATAATAATGAATACATGCAAACAGTTTGATAATATGGTAAATGGTAATATAAATATATTATGAAATGGTAATTTCATAATATAAATATTATATATATATAATATATAATATATAATATAAATATGAAATACTTGTACAGTAAATGGCGTACAGTAGTAAGAGAAGCTGTTCTCTAGCTGTACTTTAAACAACTATGACACACTACAAAACCAAACGGGATGGGCAACTTTCCCAGTGTGTAGCGCGTGTGGGGCTTTAGCAGCTCATACAGCTGCACCTTACCGTACCTACTGTATGATGTCATAGGCCAGGTGAGCTCATTTGGGCCAGTTAGTTCTGCCATGACACGGGCCAAGTACGGCCAGCTAGTCTAGTTACAGTACATGTAGTTCAAGTCAGGTAAGCTGAGGTCACCGGATGGGCGCCCTGCCAGTGACACAGGGAGGCGGGGCTGAGCCTCCCAGTGGGCGGTGCTCAACCAATCAGGCCATCGGTTTCTCCAGACCTGGTCAGCCTGCCAACAGGCCTCTCCTAGCTAACTGGGCATGGAGAGTGTTGCTGCATCTGGTTACAGTGTGTGTGTATGTGTGTGTGTGTGTGTGTGTGTGTGTGTGTGTGTAACCAGGTCAGGAGAGTCAGGACAGGGAGCTGGTGTGTGTGTGTGTGTGTGTGTGTGTGTGTGTGTGTGTGTGTGTGTTCCCATGTGTGAGAAGGAGGGGAAGCCTGCCTGCATGACACCCAAGGCTTGCTATAAATACAACAGAGCATCCCTCAGATGTCTCTGTATAGCCGTCCTAATCTGATCAGGGATGTAGGCCACATTCATCTAGGAGAATAAATCCCTTTATGTTCTATGGTGACTGGAAGAGGCCCATTCTGCACAACGTACCGGCATTACACTGGCGCAGGGTTCGCTCACACACACACGCATGCATGCCTGTGCGCACTCTCTCTCTCACACACACACCACACACACGCACACACGGGCGCACGCACACACACGCAGACATCAGATTTATTGGGACCCCAGGAAAAGTAGCTACTGTTAAAATACAGTAGCTAATGGGGATCTAAGTCAACTACAACACACACGGGACATTGTGCACCCTCTCTGCGTGATTAAGTAAATAATGGACCATTGTAGTTCTAGTAATCTCCAGTACCCTAACAGAGATGACACACAGCAGTGGTAGAAGATGGTCTGACTGGGTTTTGGCAGGCTGGCACAGCCCTGATCCCGAGTCCCCACTCCTGAGGCTGCCAGACACGAGACACCGGTCCTAACCGATAGCCATATATAAACTATGAACAACCTCGTCTTCTGTCCTCTTAGCCTGCCCCGTTGTTTCACTGGGGCTAGACAGGGGGTTTTCATAGTTTATGCATGGCCACGAGCCTGGCAACAGTTCCCAGGTCTCGTCTGGTTAAGAGTTTGTTTTACATGAATGGTCACACCCATAGCCTCCTTTAGTCTGTAAGCCTATTTACAACTCAGTCCACTTACAGAGTTGAGAAGTTAGTTAAAAGTCCACTATTCTCCCTTTCAAACGTGCAGCTCTCAATCTCAATCTGCCCCTTCCCACTGGGGAACGTAAAACCTATTGGATTACGAGGGATTACGTCTAATCATTTCCCTCCATTTAAGACTAGGCCATATGCTGAAAGTCATCTGGTAGACGCCTATAGCTCAAAAAGTGCTGTGTCATCAAAATGACGCTATTGGGGAACCACCCACAGTCATAGCTGTAGCCGTAAGGATGCTGGCTGTGGCAGTGTATTAGGCTAGCTCCAGTGAACAGCTGAATGGAGAGGCCCAGAACTACACTAGACACTAGAATATCTCGGAAGCCTACTAGAAAAACTCATATGGGCCCATAAGTGGTCAGTGTGACAGAAATTACAGTTTACAGGCAGAGAAAGCCCATGCAGTTAAGGTATTACGCTACGTCTGGCTGAAACAGAGAGAGAGAGAGAGAGAGAGAGAGAGAGAGAGAGAGAGAGAGAGAGAGGGAGAGAGGGAGAGAGAGAGAGAGAGACAGAGAGAGACAGAGAGAGAGAGAGAGAGAGAGCCCTGCGCTGACTCTAGGCCCAGACCTTGACTCATCCTCCACATCTTCCAGCAACACTCCCAGAACCACTTACAGCCTCAGGATTACAATCATACCCTCTTTACCCGGGCTCTGTGCCAGTGGGCCTAATGCACTTGACACTCACAGGGCAGCCAATAGCCCCACAAGGGCCAGGGGTTTTCTGAAAGGTCTCTTCCAGTGGGCAGGGAGATCCGTTCCACCCTTGGCTGTGGTGGAGGCGTGGCCAGGCCGGCAGGGCGGGGCCAGGCCAGGGAGGAGGGGCGTACAGGCCTACAGTGACAGTCAAGCCTCTGAAACCAGACACACTAGGCCTGATGAACTTGAGCATTAAGAGCGAAGACAGTCTTTACTTGAAGCGTCCGACTGCTTCGCGCTCCGCAGCTCTTCATGTATAATGAAAGGGAGGCTTCAGGCTTGATCACAGACGATGACAGCTATTTAGCTCCTCCCCCGTTCAAACAAACCCAGCCCCCAACAGACGGAGTTCACCTCCAGAAGTGCGGGGCGGCCGTATCAATTAGCCATCTCATCAATGTATTAAAGACATGGCTCTCCATTTAGAGACACTTTCAGCTGGTCACAGACGAGGCGAGTGTGTGTGTGTGTGTGGGCGGGGGGGGGGGGGGGGGATGGGTAACTGTATACAGACGACCGTGAGCCGACAGGTTCAAGTGACAGAGTTAAAAGTGCGTGCTCTCTGTTGAATACTGTACCCTTTGATATCCTTCATGAAAGAGCTGTGCAGTAACCTAACAGGTTTGTTATGATCATGTTCCCAGTAAGATAATGACTTTGTAATTGAAGCAGCTCATGGCCCTATACATTTCATCATTTAGTAAAAACCTTATACATTATATAATGTATATATATATATATATATATATATATATATATATATATATATATATATATATATATATATATATATATATATACACATTATACCTTATATATTTATACACGATGCAGCTGCACTATTCTGGAGTTAAGATGGTAGAGAGTCAACATGGGTATTTGCGATTTGCCTCTCGTCAGGCTGCCTTTTTAAAATAAGAATGTGCCAATTAATTGACCTGCCTGGATAAATAAAGGTTGTCAACATGGCAAGCATACTTGTATATAAAGTGATTCACCTTGATACAGAAGCCTTTCCTTTGTATGGGGGTGAGAGACAGAGCATACCCAAAGATGTTGTTGTCAATGAACGGCCACAATAAACACAGCTTTCAACATCACAGCATACCTCTTTCCATTTCAGCTGTTTGATGCTGAGCTTCAGCGCCTCCAGGGAGGTTTTGGCTTTGGAGGTATCCACAGTGACAGCTTTCCTCTTCTTGGCAACTTTGTTCCCTTCCTCTTTGCTGCCCTTCTGGTGGTTGGGTGCGTGGTTTCCATTGGTCTCAGTCTTCCCTTGCAGGATCTTCCCAGTTCCTTTGACCAGGAGCATATCCTGACCCATCCGATTGAGACCCTTGACAGCTGCTGTCGACCCATGCGAGGCAGGGTCAGAGTTCTTCTCTTTCCCCACTTTACCTCTGCTTTTACTGCGATTCCTGCCGGTCACGTTGCTCTTGGAAGCATGTCGTCCAGCGGTGGTGGTGCTGCTGGTCGGGATGGGTGAGACGGAGGCTTGCGGGGATGATGCTGCCACTGCTGGTCTCTCTTCCACGGCCTCTGCCCCGGGGTCCTTCTCCGCATCATCCCCCGATGATCTCATCTGATCGAGCTGACCTTTCGCTTGTACATAGTGATCACTCATGATCCGAGTCTCTGAGACCGGGCAGGGCTCCGCGATGCCACCCAGCCCTGCTACGCGACAGCTGCTTGCAGTGGCAGAGGAGATCTCGCATTGCTAAGGAAGAGATCACCTCGCCCGAAGTATGACACAACTATCGTTAGCTGAGGTTCACAGTGTGCTAGCTAGACAGCATAGCTAGCTACTGCATTGATTTCCCACTGATGGTGATGATGTCAAGGACCGGTGGATGATCCTTTCAACATAGCTAGGTCTAGCTAGCGAGCTAGCTAACTAACAACGTCAACCCCTCGCCAGCTTTCCAATGTTAATTAGTCCACACAATCACCCCGACTGGGTTAGATAAAGTCAGCTAGTCGGCATCAGACGTTGTTCGCATATCGCAGAGCTTGACCTGGAGATTCACGCTAGCTAACCGCTAGCTACAACATGCTAACGTTTTGCTTGTCAGTGTGGCATCGGAATAAATCTTCCACACTCTACGGACTGACTTTGACGGCTACCTTCTGACAAGCATAGCTTACGAGAGACTCGAATAACGGCTGACAGCACCGGGAGAGACTGACCGGTGTGAGGCTGTGCCACCGCCTGCCTACAGTGAACCGGGCAGTCGGCGAACGTCCACTAGATACAGAACAGGAGTTTTGACAAGCAACTGACGGAAGCCTTCGAGGCACAAATTAGTACTAATGGTGCGTTCGTTTGTGGTCGGAGGTGGCAAGTCGCAAGTGGCAAAATACCTACCTCCGACCTGTGTGCATTCGAGCTATAGCGAATGATATGATGATGATATATGATATTGACGTCAGCCGGCAACTGGGGGCTGAGAAACATATCCGAATTTGCGACGAGGAAGTGCGAGTTCATGCGGCGTTTTATTTAATCATTCCTAGTAGCAAGTCGCAATTTGCCACCTCCGAGTAATAAACGAATGCACCATAATTTACAATCCGACCTACTACACAGGACTAACGTTACCGTGAGAGAATAGGGCCGTGTCCGAAATGCATACTACCTGCTACTTGCTATATAGTAGGCACTATATAGTAGGCATACTACATACTATATAGTACCTACTATATGCGAAATACAGTATGCACAGTTTTGATGTAGCATGCTGCATCTCGCCTACTATATAGCAAGTAGTATGCATTTCGGACACGGCCTAGGCCTACACACAATCCAGCATTTGCTTTATTGAGCGGATTTATATTTTGAATGCGAGTGGCCTGCATTTCGCTTTGGTATTTTTGCAAATCTATTTGACATGATTTAACGAGAGGGCTGCAGTACGGAATAGGCCGAGGCCAACAGAGTAGCAGAGCCTACAACTTTCTCCGTGTGACCAGCAGATGGCGTGCTTGTACTATTTCAGACAGAATGACACCAGAGGGACAGTGATGAATAGAGGGCCTCTCTCCCATCAATACTGTTTTAGGATGAGAAGGGAAGATGTGAGAGAAACAAATGTGAATGGGGAATGGATTGATACAGGAAACGTCAGCAAAACCTCAGTTAGGCTACTGCATACTTTTACCAGCTTGTAACTTGCATCGCTTTCTCAAAACCGTTGTTACACTGATCTATCTTATTAACCGGGTCAGAGGCTAAATTGATAGAGAAACGGGTGTATAAGCCCAGGCCTACTATAACAAGCGTCACAGCAACCAAAAGAAAATCACAATTTCGTAGTAGATAGATATATATATATATATATAGATAGATAGATAGATAGATAGATAGATAGATAGATAGATAGATAGATAGATAGATAGATAGATAGATAGATAGATAGATAGATAGACAGAGAGAGAGAGAGAAAGAAAGAAAGAAAGAAATAGATAGATAGATAGATAGATAGATAGATAGATAGATAGATAGATAGATAGATAGATAGATAGATAGATAGATAGATAGATAGATAGATAGATAGATAGATAGATAGATAGATAGATAGATAGATCCTGCTTACAAACAAACAGTAGGTAGGCAAAGTGTAAACTTTTCCTACAGTGTTGGTATAAAAACAAAGAGTAAACTCTGCCAATAACAAATAGCCAATAGGATTTGAAGAACTCAATGTAGAATTGCCCTGCGGGAAGTTGATTCAGCGGGCAGTTGGTAGAGGAGGGAGGGAGAAGCGGTTTCATGGTTCAGCGACGTTTTCCCAGAGGGCTGGGTTACGTCATAAATTGGGACTTTGCTCCATTGGGAGAGTCGCTTTGTAGAGTGGGGGCGTAATGTCCGTGATGCCACCACCTACGGAGTTCAGCATTCAAAAAGATCTCCAACAAGGGGGCATCCACCTGCCGATAGAAAACCACAGCCTCCCCAGAGAGCGATAGATAAGTTGGACGCCTAATCATTGGTTAAACGCGTACGGCTTTTGCAAGACCCGAGGAATTGCTACAACAAAAGGAGTGTTTTAGGCGCTCGTCGGCGTGGGGGGTGAATAGAAAAGAAAAGAGGCGCACAAATCTGTTCTACTTGAGGTCGGGATCCCCGGTGCCATGAAAGCGCATTCCTTCGCGACAATGGGCTCCGTCTGTTACGGGGTGATCGGCACTCGCAGTTGAGCGCATTCCCTCTCTAAATGTGTTGTAACTGTGCATGTTAAGCGCTCTCCGGTGTTGTGTCGCTCTGCCGGGACGGAAGACCGGGTACCGGGTTTGATCTATTTGAGAATGCCCGCGCGGAACAGGTACAACCTGGTGGATGATGTGGGGGACTCGCGAGTCCCCCTCCACAACGAAGAGGCATACCAGCACGGGATCAATTTCCAAGCCAAGGTGATATATTTTCGAATAGCCTGCCTTATAGACACCACCATGTACTTAGGGTTTTTTTCTGCGGATAGCTGTTCTGTAGGCTAAGTGTCTGGATGAGTGTCATATAGTAGGCTATCCGGATTCAAGGGTCTTTTGGAGTTGCCCGTTTTACTTACGCTGGACAGGTTCAGTGTTGATATCAGAATTTATAGTTATTGTATTAACTAGGTTACAGTTTGACTCCAAGGTATGCATCGATTGTGCCTGTAATGTATATAAGGGAGTCAAAAACAAGACTCCTAGGTTAATCCAGTAGCTAGCCTATAATTACATGATAATAACCGTTTTCCAGGGGGGGGGGGTCCTGTGTTCGAGTGGTTCTCTGGTTATTGAGTGTTCCACCCGTGTAATACCAATGTTCTGATTTGATCCATACAGTTTCTCATCAGCTGATAATGCACTGGCATCTACACATTTTCCTGTGATTGTTGTTGCTGTTCTTTACGATGTTGTGTATTCTCTGTGTGTGTGTGTGTGAATATGTTTGTTGTAACGTGTGTGACTGTTGTGTGTTTTGTGCAGTATGTGGGGAGTTTGGATGTGCCCAGGCCCAACAGTCGTATGGAGATAGTTGCAGCCATGAGGAGGATCAGGGTAAGTGAGGCTCATAAACACACACACACACACACACACACACACACACACACTGCTCTCCCAACACCCTGATCTGACTGGTCTCTACGAACGTTGGTACATGCGCACACACACAGACACACTTATTGTAATTGGAGACATATATTCTCGGCACACATGAGGAAGTAGCAAAGGATACGGTACATCGGACGTCATCTCATTTTAGGAAGAGTTGTGTTTCCTGTCTATGGCAGGTTCCCTAGCGTTGTGTTAATTAGAGGGCGAGGGCTCTGTGCTCTGCCTGCCTACACACACCTGCATAATACACAGCCTCCACACTAATTAAACAAACAATGACAACACAGCGCCTCAGTGATGCTCTCCATGTCCATTCACCAGGAGCCATTTATAGCAAACAACAAAGCTAACTGCCTCACAGGGGAATACGGGGCTGAGCTGGGATGTGAGGACTCTGCTGGATTATTCTGAGTTTCGAGAGAGGGGGAGGGAGAAAGACAGAGGGAGAGAGAGGGGGGGGGGTGCGTAGTATACACACATACTGCTTGAGTGTGTCTTGTTTTTTGTGAGTGTGTTTTGCACGTGCGTTTTGCATGTGAGGGTTACTATGGGAGCAGGACTGCTTTCAGCGAGTGTGTGTGTGTGTGTGTGTGTGTGTGTGTGTGTGTGTGTGTGTGTGTGTGTGTGTGTGTGTGTGTGTGAGTGAGTGTGTGCACACGCGTGGGTTCGGCATCGTTGCCTTTGACAAGGCGGCGTTAGCGGTGTGATTACAGTGCTCAGGGGAACTGCACTCCAAAGGTAGTCAACGGGGAAGGACGAGAGGTGACATCAGCTCTCTCAGCAGATAGACTATCAGTTCTCTTTCCCTCTGTCTCTCTCTCACTCTCTGCTTCTTTCTGTTGCCCTGCCCGCTCTCTCTCTCTCTCTCTCTCTCTCTCTCTCTTTTTCTATCACTCTTCCTCTGTGCTCCAACACCCAGGCCGTCCAGTGCGGTACACTTGTGCCACCTCCTAATAATCAGCCCGTGTGATTACTAGGCCGGCAGGCCTTCTCAGCCCCTCAGGGGAACTGGCGTGTTCGTTCCAGACGGCCACACCACCGTGTGTGTGAGAGAGAGAAGCCGATGCTCTCTAATCTGAGTGTGAATCACTGGTTAGGTCGAGACACGAATGGGATCGCAGTAAAACCTTCCCTTACACCACACACCCCCCGGGGAAATCACACAATGGGATTAGAGGGTACGTCTGAGTGACTGGGTGGAGTTTGGGTTTGAATTGATTTGAAAGTTATGACTGTGCACGGTGCACCTTAAACGCATGAGCTTTGAGACTCCACCCCTTTCTATTCCTCTCTCTCTCTTTTGTCTTTCCTCCCTCTCTCTATCCCTCTCTCCCTAACCGTCACTCTCTCTATCCCTCATTTGGGAGGTTCCGCCCGTTACTAACTAGAACAGTAGGTTAGTGGGTGGTGTTTTGATGATGAGTGTGGAGAGGTGTACCGTTTCTATTAAAGTGGGTTAGTGTGTGTGCTTGTATGTGTGCATGTAGGCTATCTGCGCATGTGCGTGCATACTGTAGTGTGTGTGTGTGTGTGTGTGTCTAGTGGGTAAATTAGCTCTCCAGAGAATCTCTACAGGAGACATAGGGGAGATATCTTTGGGCTGCTAAATCGGTCTGCGAATATACAGGTCTGCAGAACAGAAAGGTGTGTGTGTGTGTGCTCTACATCCTGTTGTGCATGTCATGTTCCCTGACACTGACTGATAGGTCTACTTTGAGAAGAGCACACAGAGGCACAGGATGTCAGAAATCTGTCAATACAATATGTTCTAATATGGAACACATGAGGGTCTGAAGCTTGAGCTGGCAGAAGACAGCTTGTCTCTCCTCTCTCTCTCTCTCTCTCTCTCTCTCTCTCTCTCTCTCTCTCTCTCTCACTCTCTCTCTCTCCTCTTTCTTCTTTCATTTACATTACATTTAATTTACATTACAGTCATTTTTATCCAAAGCGACGTACCATAATCACATTTAACGTAGGAAAGGTCAGTGTACTACTACTTGCCAGAACTCACAAGTGCACCTCCTTTCTAAAACAATTGACTAAGACCATAAACTAGTGCTGAAGGCAAAGTGACGAATAGCAAACTAAGAATACAATATGTGCTTAAGAGGGAGGATCTTGGTACTACTTCCTGAAGAGGTGAGTTTTGAGCCTGTGGCCAATTTACCCAGAGCTCCCTCTGCTAGCTCTGCTAAACCCAACCCGTCTTCTCCTTCTCTCGCCCTGCTCTTCTTCACCTCCGCCCCCCCGCCTCCATCCCTCTCCCTGGCCGGTTCTG
Organism: Borostomias antarcticus; assembly: GCF_949987555.1. Taxonomy (NCBI): domain Eukaryota; kingdom Metazoa; phylum Chordata; class Actinopteri; order Stomiiformes; family Stomiidae; genus Borostomias; species Borostomias antarcticus. Next base: position 26,555,642 of record NC_140241.1, read on the forward strand.
CCTCCCCTCCGTCCCCCTAACCGGACAGAGCCGGTGGTGTGAACTGGCCCGGCTTAACCCACGTGAAACCCGCCGCTCCACTGAGAGAGTGGAGGAAGTGAAAACACAAACTCTCCCTGGAGCCACGCGGCCTCAGTACTGACACTGCTGTACCAGGCAGACAGGCAGGCAGGCAGACAGACAGACAGACAGACAGACAGACAGACAGACAGACAGACAGACAGGCAGGCAGGCAGGCAGGCAGGCAGGCAGGCAGACAGACAGACAGACACACACACAGACAGACAGACAGACAGACAGACAGACAAGCAGGGAAACGATTAGACAGTGAGGTAGTCAGACAGACAGACAGGCAGGGGATATGAGTTTGATTACTGCAATCTGAGGGAAGATTCCATTCTGTTATAATTAGAGGGGAGGAGGGGGGGGGTTGGGGGAATAATTGTTTTGTTTGAGCGCTAATTTCTCATTGGAATACTCCCTCCTAACTCAACTGTAAATTGATTCCCTGTTCAACTGCTTTGTGTATTATCATTGTGTGTGGGTGTGTGTATGTGTGTGTGTGCGTGCGTGTGTGAAGTCTCCCATGACAACCAAAGATGGCAGCCAGCTAGTATCCTCTCAATAATGAATAGATCTGATGTTATGCTTTTGCTGAGCCTATGGGAAAAGTATTTAAGGAGCATCAGCCATGTTGGTTTTGGTGTGTTTGTGCTTGTGTGTGTGTGTGTGTGTTTTGTGTGTATGTGTCTAATGGAGAAGCAGTGTTTGGTGTGTTTGTGAAGGGGTCTCTCCAGGGGTCTCCACTGAGTAGGTCTATGTTGAGGAAGTGGTTGAGAGGAGTCATTTGGGACCAGTCTGTCTATAAAAACCCTCAGCTCTTAATTATTGATCTGACTCGTAGGTTTCTGCTGCATTACCCCGGTCCACACGGACCAGTGCAGTAAAGCTGGCTCTAATACGTAGTCTGGCACCGCGAGACTAGCTACTAAGTATCCAGTATGCAGACTGCTGATTGGTCAGGCTACGTGCAAAGGAAGCTCAGCCAGACAGCCACCTGTAGACGGGATCTCAAACAAGTGCAAATTCCTAATAGCTGCGACCATATAACGAGCTATGGAGTAGGCTACAAGCACTTTAACTTTGGCTGAATCTTCTCCTCTCTTGTAAGTGGTAATGGTAAATCTCATTTACCCATTCACACACCAATGGCGGCAGTTGCCATGCAAGGTGCTAGCCTGCTCATTGGGAGCAATTTTGGGCTCAGTGTCTTGCTCAAAGACACTTCGACATGTCGTCTGGAGGAGCCGGGATTCGAACCGCAGACCCTGTGGTCATTGGACGACCCGCTCTACCTCCTGAGCTACAGCCGCCTCTCTTGTCTAACTAGTGGATTAGTTAACAGCTGTGGCGCCACATTGCACTTTTGTGGACATTTTTGTGGACCAGTACCAACCAACCGAGTGAGCTATAGAGCTCCTGGTGGCAGCTAAAAAAAACATAAGGTCTGGTTAAAAGACTCCTAACACTACACTAAAGTAGAGAAATCAAACTCCTTGCCATGGGAAATGTCATGATAATAATATAGCTGAACATGTCATTTGTATACCAGTTTCTCACTGTTTCGCTCATTAAGTGTTATGTTCAAATGAGCATTAAAGGACAGATTCGGAATTTAGCATTATAAGCCATGTTCAAAGGTTATTAACAATCATATACAACGGCCGATATCAACGTTTCGTCAAACGTCAAAAACACCATAAGCTCTCGTTTTAAAAAACGGGAAAATCAATGAGTGGTCACTGGCGTCCGTTGATGTTCTGACCAAAAAAATCCCCACAAAGTACTCTTCCAATGGGGTTTTACCTTTTGTTTCTGGCGCTCTCATGGACGTTTATGTGGTGGCCCTGGCACCTGAAGTCCCTACTGGTGGAAAACGAAGTGAAAAAAACCCCAAAGTGAATAGAGCTGTCATAGAAATTGTAGTTTCACCACCTCACCACCTCCCTCAACCTTTCACATAGCTGTGCTAATCTAATTTATGACAGGATGACCTCTCTTCAGGAGGTCAACACACCTAGACTTTGTCTGGCCTGAATAACCATTCTTTGTTCTATTGTCCCTGCAAGATTTACCGCTCTTTCTCATATCACGTGTCTCATCTCTTGACCACTGTTGATGACGTATGCCATTTATTATGACGTGTACAGATAGATTATCCAATCACATCCCTGGAAGCGTCATACCTGTGTATTGCTTTGAATATAAGGCCGCGCAAGACCAGACTGCGGCACTTCTGCTGGATGCCACTCACGTGCGTTATCCTGGAAGTCCTTGCGCTCGTATGTTTTCTCAATAAACCGGACTAAACCTCTTTGAGCGAACCTTGGCAAATCTTTTTACTTTCGATCAGATTTAATTCCATTACAGAGTCGAGTAGAGTTAAGTTGAGGTGCTACAATATGGTGGAAAAAAGCCATAAACTTATCGACTAACCCCACGGAGCAGTACAGCAAGGCTGGTTCTAAGTATTGACAGACCCCCTGACCCCGTGGACAGGCTGCCCCTACGCGGCTGCCAGGCTGGTCGTAACCAGCTGGTTATTAGCACATACGGATGTGGTGCTTTTACCGTGATGAGCTCTCACTGTAACTGTTTAAGGCATAGCGAGGCTGGCCTGTCAGCGTAGACATGATGGAATCAGAGAAGGAGGTGGAGAGGGGAAGAGAACAGCAGACCAGCCCAGGATTCAACCCCGTCTCTAGGGAAGTGGACTGTACGTGTGCTGGAGAGCAAGTGGGCCGTCTGCCCTCCACCTTAGTCCGGTCCAGGGAGGTGCGTTCATAGCCCCGGGGCAGACAAACCGTTCCATCTCTCTGTCCTTTCTCTGGAATTCTGGGTCAGATTCTCATGGTGCACTCGCTGCCAAATCAAAAGTAATTAGCTTACGTCTAAATGAATATTGACTCAGCTACTGAGGACCTCGCTCTCTCTCTCTCTCTCTCTCTCTCTCTCTGTATCTCTCTTTGTTTCCCTTTGTATCTCTCTCTCTCTCTCTGTATCTCTCTTTGTTTCTCTTTGTGTCTCTCTCTCTCTCTCTCTCTTTCTCTCTCATATTTGATAAGCGCCTCCGGTATTCTTTGTATTCCCAACAACAGTTGTTTTGTGTCCATGGAGAGCAGCAGAGAGAAAGCCTGACAAGGTCGTTACAGCAGGAGAAGAAGATCTAACCTGGTTTGTTCCACTCAACCATCTAGGAAAGCTTTGTTGGAAAATGAACTTTGATGGTGATTGGATGAACCATCTGTCTGTCATCCCTCACGGCGGTTAAATCAGATTCTTACTGAAGCCTGTCGGGAGAAGAGCGAAAACCTCCTTTTCACAGAGAAAAGCTTTCACTGTCATTCTTTGCTCTTCTTTCAATAATATTAATAATAATCTTGACCTCAAGGGTAGGGCTGTGCAATAAAATCGCTGCAATACATCACAATATTTTTCTCTGAGGTACTGCATTGATTTTACACAGGGTTTTTTTTGCACAAGGAAAATATACAGAACAAGACAGTGAATGGATATAGACAATTAAAGATAGAATTCAGTCATAGATAAATTATTCAGGCTTTACATAAACAAGAATTTAAATCCCGCCCTCGGGATCATTACATTACATTACAGTCATCTAGCAGATGCTTTTATCCAAAGCGACTAAAAATAATTGCATTTAACATAGAAAAAGCCAATGTACTACTACTTGCCAGAACTCACACGTGCATCTCCTTTCTAAAACAAGTGACTAAGAGCATAATCTAGTGCTGAAGGCAAAGTACAAGAATAGCAATCTCAAATATAATAGGTGCTTAAGAGGGAGGATCGTTGTAGTACTTCTTGAAGAGATGAGTTTTGAGCCTGCGACGAAAGATGGGCAGCGACTCTGCTGTCCTGACATCAGTGTTCCACCACTGCGGGGCCAGGACAGAGAAGAGCTGTGACCGTGTCGATCGACCGCAGGGGCCTCGGAGTGACGGGTCAACTAGTCGCCCCGAGGTAGCAGTGTAGTGGTCGGGAGGGGGTATAGGGTTTGACCATGGCTTGGAGGTAGGAGGGGGCTGTTCCTTTCATTGCCCTGTAGGCTAGTGCCAGAGTTTTAAACTGGATGCGAGCCGCTACAGGGAGCCAGTGTAGGGAACGGAGAAGGGAAGTTGTGTGGGAGAACTTGGGGTGGTTGAACACCAGGCGAGCAGCAAATTTCTGGACAAGTTCCAGGGGTTTAATGGCTGACGCCGGGGCCCCAGCAAGGAGGGAGTTGCAGTAGTCCAGGAGAGAGATGACCAGGGCCTGAATGAGCACCTCCGCCGTTTCATCAGTGAGGAAAGGGCGAATCCTCCTAATGTTGTAGAGCATGAATCTGTAGGAGCGTGTGACGGATGTGACATGTGCGGAGAATGACAATTGGTCATCCAGGGTCACACCCAGATTCCTCGCAGTCCATGTCGACGTCACCACTGTGTCTTCAATGGTGATGTGCAGGTCCCAGTGCGGGTAGCCCTTCCCCGGGAGGAACAGCAGCTCAGTCTTGTGCAGATTGAGCTTGAGGTGATGTGTCGTCATCCACTCCGAGATGTCAGCCAAGCACCCAGCTATGCGTGTCTCCACTTGTGTGTCAGAAGGGGGAAATGACAGGACCAGTAGGGTGTCATCGGCATAGCAGTGATAGGAGAGGACATGCGAGCAAATGGCAATGCTCAGAGATGTAGTGTAGAGGGAAAACAGGAGAGGACCCAGGACAGACCCTTGTGGAACCCCCGTAGTCAGACTACGCGGTTCCGACATCGACCCTCTCCATGTCACCTGGTAGGAGCGGCCCGTCAGGTAGGATGCAAACAGGGAGAGTACAAAGCCAGCGACACCTTTCTCCTCGAGGGTGGAGAGGAGGATCTGGTGGTCTACCGTATCAAATGCTGCTGACAGTTCTAGGAGTATCAGGACAGATGAGAGAGAGTTCGCTCTCGCGGCATGGAGTGACTCCGTCACTGCAAGGAGGGCGGTCTCTGTCGAGTGGCCAGCCTTGAACCCGGACTGGTGAGGGTCAAGGAGGTCATTCTGGTGGAGGTACGAAGACAGTTGGTTAAAAGTTCAAGTGTTTTAGATAGAAAGGATAGCAGGGAAACCGGTCTGTAGTTTTTGACATCAGAGGGGTCGAGAGATGGTTTCTTCAGGAGGGGGGTGACTCTGGCAGTCTTGAAAGCAGAGGGAAAGCATCCTGATACAAGAGATGCGTTGATGAGGTGGGTTAGGAAGAGAAGTAGCAACAGACTGAAGGAGAGTCGAGGGAACAGGGTCTAGGGAGCACATGGTAGGGCGGTTAGATGTTACAAGGTTGAGGACCTCATTGGGGGAGAGGGGAGAAAAGTGGGATAAGGTGGGACGTGGAGAGGAGGGGGGAAGGGCGGAGAGGGTGGGGGTGGGGAGGTGAGGTTGGTGCACACAGCATTGACCGGGGGATGGGGGAAAGAGGATCTGATCGTTAACTTTCTTCTCAAAGAACTTGGTGAAATCGTCAGGGAGAAGGGAGGAGTTGGGAGTAGGAGGTGGGGGCTGGAGTAGTGAAGAGAAGGTTTCAGAGAGTTTTTGGGGATTGGAAGCAGAGGTTAGGATTTTAGAGTGGAAGAAAGCAGCTTTAGCAGCAGACAGGGAGGAGGAGAATGTGGAAAGAAGAGAGTGGAAATGAAGAAGGTTCTCTGGGAGTCTGCCTTTCCTCCATTTACGCTCAGCTATTCTCAGGCTACTTCTCTCAGTACGCACTGAGTCCGACAGCCATGGGGCAGGTGGAGTTGGGCGTGCTGACCTGGAAGAGGAAAGAGTAGAAACCTCCAGGAGTTGTATTTTCAGCTGCATTTTAAAATGTTATAATTTATTCATGTATTGTATCGCAATGTATCGTGATACATATCATATCATGACCCATGTATCATGATACGTATCGTATCGTGAGGTCCTTGCCAATACTCAGCCCTACTCAAGGGTCTTTATTGGCCACACAGTGAGACACACAACACACGTGATTGAGGAGCGACACAGCACACACAACACACACACACGTCGCCGGTGGAAATTGTTCCCTGCATGTCTCCCATCCAAGCTGTCCTTTTCCAGGGGCAGCCAGGAGCAGTGGGCAGCCATCGTTCATGGCGCTCAGGGATCAAGTCCAAGTGCTCAGTCCATGTCCTGGTCAAGGGCATAACGGATGCTATAGCAGCATCTATGCTAATCTCTAGGCGTCGCCATTGTTGTTACTTGAACAGTTGCTTGTCGCTGTCGTCACGCCTAAACCACGCCCCGTGTAGCCGCTAGTATTTCCTCAAAGAACGCTTCATTGGTTAGATCGTTTTCTGATCTACCACAAACGGATCTCCATCGAGCTTTGCCAGACTGATGCGTGGAGTGAAGCAATGTGAGCTCGATCGGGATGGTCTCTGGAGCCTAGAGAAGACCTGCTGTCATGCTCTTACTCAGATCACTGTGACAGGGAGGGAGAGAGAGAGAAGCAGAGGGATGAGGGGGGTGGGAGAGAGGGAGGGATGAGGGGGAAGAGAGGTAGGGATGAGGGGAGGGATGGTGAGGGGAGACAGGGAGGGGTGAGGGGGAAAGAGAGAGGGGGGGAGAGAGGGAGGGATGAGGGGGGAAGAGAGGGAGGGATGAGGGGATGGATGGGGGGAAGAGAGGGAGGGATGAGGGGGGCAGAGAAGGAGGGCAGATCAGACAGATAATCCCTGTGAGGACGGTGGTATTGGGAGGGAGGGGAGGGGGAGCCGTCATGTCATCGGCGGTTCCTCACACACCTGCAGCTCAGGCTTAGGGGGGGGGGGGTGGGGGGGGGGAGGGAGGTTCCTGCAGAGGCTTTCACACATGGCTTAGCGGGGGACGTCTCCTCACACTGGCGGCTCTGCTGGGCTTTTAGAAGATCCGTCTTTCACTTTGAGCACTGGCGTAGAAACCTGTCTCTGTGTGTGTGTGTGTGTGTGTGTGTGTGTGTGTCTCTCTCTCTCTGTTTTGCTTCCCGGGCCCCTCACACCTCTCCTTCTAAACCACCCTGTTCAGTCCAGCCCATCAGTATCTGTCCAGGCATGACAGAAATATACAACAGGCTGTCTGTCTGTCTGTCTGTCTGTCTGTCTGTCTGTCTGTCTGTCTGTCTGTCTGTCTGTCTGTCTGTCTCTACCTTCTGCCCACATGCCTGTCTGTCTGTCCCTGATGTCCTGTCTGCCTGCCTGCCTGTCTGTCTGTCTGTCTCTCTGATGTCCTGTCTGCCTGCCTGTGTATGTGTGTGTGTGTGTGTGTGTGTGTGTGTGTGTGTGTGTGTGTGTGTGTGTGTGTCAGTAGAGAGCAGAGAGGCAGAGCAAGCATCTAGTCTCTGTGCTCGATGACAGATGGAGAGAGGGGCTTTGTAATCCGGCTGGTGTCACTGTCAACAAACGCTCTCTCACCTCCTCTGCATTTAATTGCTGCCAGTTTGTTGTTGTTGTTGTAGTTGTGTGTGTGTGTGTGCATTGGATAAACAAATATTGGCACAAAAACAAAAGGAACGAAACCCCCCAACCCTCTTTGTCTCCCAGAGGAATCTGCCAACAGAGGAGGTTGTCACTGCCTCGGGGCAGGAACACCCAGAAACACACGTGCACCGCAGAGGTCGGCGAAGACATTATTCTCTGTATTTCTCCCATCCTCCACGTCGTCCTTCCTCCAAGGGCAGCCGGGAGCAGCGGGCAGCTCTTATCAGCAGCGCCAGGGGACCGAGTCCGCAGCGATAACGTCCGTGTGCCGGTCAGGAACGGGTACAGAGGGGGAACGATCCATCCTGCGTGTTTTTGTTTTTTTTAAACTTTCGCGGAGGAAGCCCAGGTGAGCACGGGAGGGAACCCGGCCCACCAGCACCGACGGCGTCCCGGGCGGGAATCGAACCCCGGGCCTTCTCGCCGCGAGGCGGCAGAGCGCGGGGTTGAGGTGTTTTCCAGGACAGTTCCATTTCCATGACAGGAGTGTTTTTGTGTTTCCTGAACACACAGTTCACAGAGACGGCCTGTTGTCCTCCTCACACTGCTCCTGTCTATCTCTCTTTTTCCTCCTCTCGCTCTCCCTCCCTCCATCTCTCTCTCTCCCCGCCCCCCCGGCCCCCAGTATAAAAGCAGCTTGTCTTTTTATGACGCCGTGCCCCGTATCTCAGGCTTTATGTTCAGACCACTGGCAGGGAGCCACACCCCGACTCAGCTATCTCTGAAGGGCGCTTAACACACACACACACTCACACTCACACACTCACACACTGCAAAGGGGCCACGGGGGGGGGGAGGGGGCAGAGATAATGGGTGTATTGTTGGGCTCGCTGCGTCGGCGTCGAGGTCGTTAATGAACAGATGTATGGCTGCGGCGCCGCGGCCGTACACGTCTGCCGGCTCTAGACCTCAGCTCCACGCAGGCCGGCCGGGCGGAACTATAGCGACCGTTTACCGTTCCTGCATGGCTGCGGCCAACAGTATTTCAAACTGGTTTGGGCCTCGCTCACAGCCCTGCATGTTAACCCCTCAGCACCGCCTCCTCAGAATGCTAATAGCTAGCGTTAGCCGGCAGCCCGGGGGCAATCCAGGACTCAAACGGACCGGCCCACGGCCTGCGTCACCCCGGGAGCCGAG
>NC_140241.1:26569328-26581828 GCF_949987555.1 Borostomias antarcticus
GGTTGATCATGAGGACGCTGTTCCACACAGTCCTCCAGAGTCCTCCTGCAGGCTGCGCTCTGACCTTGCCCTCTGACTCCGGGGCGCCTGAGGTCAACCATGAACCACACCTGCAGATGTCGGGACTTTACCGGGTGAGAGAGAGGTGCCAGGCGGGACTTTACCGGGTGAGAGAGAGGTGCCAGGCGGGACTTTACCGGGTGAGAGAGAGGTGCCGGGCGAAAGTGTGTGTTTCTCCGGTATGTGAGGGCAGTTAGGGCCGGCAAGATGTTAGAGTAGGTTTGTTTTTGTCGATTTTTGTAGGTTTTTGTCGGTTTGTGAGACCGCGGTCCTGAACTCCTTCAGATCATTCCGCTGACGTTTTGCGGACGTTTTGCGGACGTTAGCGGCTGCTGACGAGCGTTCTGGGAACATCCTCTGGTCAGGAGGGTATCGAGACCGCGGGACTGAGACCGGTCGCGACCTCGTCCTTCAGACGGTGTTTGTGTAAGTGGATCGGGGCAGACCGGCGCACGCGTGTTTTCCGGCCCGCGGGGACGTTGGCGGCGGTGCTGCTGGGAGGGCCCAAGTGTGTTTTGTGGTCAGAGGTCAGGGAGGCTGTGGCCTGGGGTCACCAGCAGAGGGCCCCCTGGGGAATGAACAGCCCCCGGTCATTCAGGCTGGCTGGCCCCGGGGGCAACAGGAGCGACTGGAGCAGATGATACTGTACATCATTCATACCACAGTTTCAGTCCGCAAGGTTGCCGGTTTGAATCCCGCATGGGCTACGAATTGTATTTTCAGCGCGGAGTGGTAACTTTAAGTCCATGGGTTAGAAATCATTATTCATGGGAACAGGAGCCTTTTTAAAGTAAATTATTAAGACAGTCCCTGGCCTCAATTTTGATGATTCAGGATTGAGAGAAAGTGAGCGGTGAAAATGCTCTCCTCCACTTTTATGATTTTGTAGAATTTTAACGGCTGCTGGCACACTAGGCTTTGCGCTTGATTAGCTTTTTCCTGCCAGAGAGTCTCTTCTTCCAGAAACCTGCCGCTGGGCGCCCTGTATGCTCTCCTTCTCCTCAGTGAATAAAAGAACCGTGTTCTAGTGATCAGCTTTCAAAATGAAAATGTCTCCTTCTGTCTGATGCCGTAACCTGTGGCTGTCTCCTTGATTAGCTAGACACCCCTGACTGATCCATCACTGCTGGACACACTTATCCATCCTTCCCTCCCTCCCTCCCTCCATCCAACCATCCATCCATTCATCTTTCCGCCTGTCACTCAGTGTGTGTGTGTGTGTGTGTGTGTGTGTGTGTGTGGACACCTATCCATCCTTCCATCCCTCCCTCCATCCATCCAACCAACCATCCATCCATTCATCTTTCCGCCTGTCACTCAGTGTGTGTGTGTGTGTGTGTGTGTGTGTGTGTGTGTGTGTGTGTGTGTGTGTGTGCGTGTGTGTGAGCAGAGACCTGACAGGGTTCTGTATAAGGCTGAGATGCTGCCCAGGCCTTCATATGGCTGAGTGCTATTAGGGGCTGCGCCGGGCCCTCGTGCTGCATACAGGATCAGGCGTGGGCACCTGGAGGCAGCTCCACCAATCATCCTCCTCCGCGCCGCTCGGCTCCATCGTCACTCCTCACCCACACGGTCGCCACCGTCCTAATTGATTACTCGGTGAAAACGCTGACGGGGACCGCGCATGGCCGTCCGGTAGAGACGGATCGGACCGAACATTTAGCCCCATCCATATCCATTAGTGAGGAGATCTGAGCTGCGTGGGTGTGTGTGTGTGGGTGTTCTCTGAAGTTGCACACGAGCCAAAACACACACGGGAGCTTCCCCCCTGAAGTGTGCCCCCTCATATAATATCACTGGGGTTGGCCGTGGAGGGGTTTTAAGTGGCCGTGCTAGTTAGGGAATATGCTGACACGCAGACTACAGTGAGCTCAATATATTGGTGTTTTTTGGTCAGATGTACCAGATGTGGAAGGTTTCATTCTCACACGCTGACTGCGCGTCTCTCTGAGAGGTTTCAGAAATCCCGCTGAGCGAGTTCGCGTCCACTTTCAAGCATTTTTCAGACAGATTAACAGTTCTGGTACCGGACGTTTTGACAGGCGGAGCTCGGCGAGGGAACGCGCCACGAGATCCTGTTCGCTCTCCGTTGTTTAGAAGGAAACCGGGAGAACGATGCAAGCACATTAACGTCTGAATATTTTTACGTTTTATTATGTTTGCGCTAAGCAACGAAAATATACAATTTTCATACCTGGCTGAAATTACTACAATACAATACCATTGTTTCCTCAGTGACGCAGACATAAAAAAGTCCCCAAAGAAATTCATCACATAATATTTTATTGGAAGGAGTATTCATAATCTCATTAATTATTGACCAAGTTGTTTTCATATTATTACTATTAAGTTTATTCCTGTAAGAAAACTTAAAATTCAAAGGAGATGGGTTGGTAAGGTATGCTTTGTAAAGTTTATACTTTTTTCTCATGGAGTTCTTTAACCCTTTAGTGAGCCAAGACATAGATTTTTTTGGGCACAGTTTTGTATTCTGGTAGAGGAATGCAATATCAAAGAGTTTAGAAAATAATTCAAAAAATATATCATATGCTTTCTGGGCATCTCCCTCCATCTCCACCGAATGCCATGAACTTTCATTCAGCGACAGGATGAACTTTTCTATGTTAGATTGACAAAAGCTTCTATAAGAGTATGTGTTCAATAGAACAGGGGGAGGTGAGAGGTCAGAAAGATCAGCAAGCAGGACACCAGATACCCCGGGTCATCAGTTGAGTTGGTGAGTATGTTATCAATAAGAGTTCTATTTGTATCTCAATCAATCAATCAAAGCTTTATTTGTATAGCGCATTTCATACCCAGAGGCAACACAATGCGCTTTACAGAGAACAAGGGAGGTGAGCATACGTCCCACCCCTACATATTCCAGAGGGAAGCAAAAGAACAGTATCACCCGGGGGCCAGATAAGTGAGCTGTAAACATTCTTCCCTGACCCCTCTCAACAAGGCGATCGAGCAAGCTCCTGGAGTATGTTTGTCTACCGGCTAAGAACATTAGAAACATAATTCTTGTAGGTTTGGTGATGAGAGGGTAAAAGGCAGAGGCATTCAGATGGTCAGCAAAAGCACAGGATTGGGGGTGCATAAGATTTATATTCAAGTCACCCAACAGATAACATGACTTCTTCTCTGATGAGATTTTACTCAGGGAAGTAGTTAGACAATTAATAAATGAATTAGGGTTGAGATTTGGGGGCCTATAAATGCAACCAATAATAGCACTGGTCTTCAGAACAGCTGTAGTAAGTTCAATGAATATAGCTTCCACTTCCTGGCCTAGAGAAGTTGCTAGGTCAAGGCTAAGAGAAAATTCTCTCTTGTTAATCTTGCAAGGATACACCAACACCAATCCTGTCTAATCTGTAACAAGGAATACGATTGTATCCCTGGATGTTAAATAGGGACACTTTCTCACTTGTCAACCAGGTTTCTGTTAAGGCAATTATCTGAACTATTATACTGAAACCTGTACAATAAACCTGTGATTTTCGACGCTTCAAATCCCACGTTGGTTTTCTTCATTGCAAGAACCTCGCACCTCCCTGTTTCATCTCTCTCTCTCTCTCTCCCTCTCTTTCTGTCCTCCTTTCATCCTGTCATCTCTTTCCTCTGTCTCCCCATCGGCAATTAGCTCTCACAGCGCTGGGTAATTAGGCTCTCAATCTTTAATCACCACAGAGCCTGAGCAGAGCAGGGACACGCACACACACACACACACACACACGCACACACACACACACACACACACACACACACACACACACACACAGGGAGTGAAAGAAAACACGTTAAGTGTTTACTAAGAAGTACATTGGTTCACATTCTCCCACTGCAATGTAACTTCACAACTGAACAGACTGTTATGCTCTCTCTCACACACACACACACACACACACACTAATTACTAATGACGACGCAGAGGCTTACAGTACCCCCATGGCGCTCTGGGCAGCCTACCTCAGAGGGTCGCCACGCGCGGGAAGCCGTTGCGTCCCTGTCCTCTCCTCGCCCCCCCGTGCCTCTTCCGGCACACACACACACACACACACACACACACTCTCTGAAATACACAGGAGGACGCGTGTGAGCACGTCTGTGTCCACTCTGTGGTTCACCTGGGGACAGGGGGGTGTGGTGATAGACCTCCCCGCCCCAACCAGCCCAAAGCGCCCCATGGAGACAGACGAGTCATCATCCCTCCTACAGGGACGTACGGATGTTTCTGGAAGCCTGTGGGTGTCTGGGGGCGGCTAATCTCCCCCCCTGCCCTCCCGTCAGCGCCTGGGGGAGGGCAGCGGCGCCCGGCAGAACCAGAACCAGCCGCCCAGAAAACACAACACCGCCAACACAGCCGTTAGCTGCAGCCAGCCAAAACATCAATACGTAGCCTGGTACTTTAAACAATTGAACTCAAAAATTTCAACAATGGCCCACAATGTCTCTCTCTCTCTCTGTCTCTCTCTGTCTTTCTCTTTCTCTCTCTCTCTCTCTACTGTATGTCTCTCTCTCTCTCTCTCTCTCTCTCTCTCTCTACTGTATGTCTCTCTCTCTCTAGGTCTCTCTGTTTTCTCTCTCTGTCTTTCTCTTTCTCTCTCTCTCTACTGTATGTCTCTCTCTCTCTCTCTCTCTCTACTGTATGTCTCTCTCTCGCTCTCTCTCTCTCTCTCTCTCTCTCTCTCTAGGTCTCTCTGTTTTCTCTCTCTCTCTCTGTCTCTCTCTCTCTATGTCTCTCTCTATCTTTCTCTCTCTCTTTCTACTGTATGTCTCTCTCTCTCTCTCTCTCTCTCTCTAGGTCTCTCTCTCTCTCTCTCTCTCTCTCTCTAGATCTCTGTTTTCTCTCTCTCTCTCTCTCTCTCTCTCTCTCTCTCTCTCTCTCTCTCTCTCTCTCTAGGTCTCTCTCTCTCTCTCTCTCTCTCTCTCTCAGCAGTAGTCAGGCAGGGTGGGTGATATTCCGGCCGTGTTCTGTGGTGTTTCTCTCCCCGCTCACGTAGGGCCCGGGGCCAGAGAGCTTAGCCCAGGGGAGATCGTCTTCTCTCACCCTGTCAGCCCGCCGGACACGAGAGGGATTGACGAGGCTCCCGTCGCTGTGCTAGGGACGGCGGGGGGGGACGAGGGGGGGCAGGGCTCAGGGGAAGGGGGGCCGGGTTGAGGTATGTGTGTGTGTGTGTGGGGGGGGGGGGCGCAGGGGAAGGGGGGCCGGGTCGAGGTATGTGTGTGTGTGTGGGGGGGGGGGGGGGGGGTTCTGGTTGAGGTGGGTGTGTGTGTGGGGGGGAGGGGAGGGCTCAGGGGAAGGGGGGCCGGGTCGAGGTGTGTGTGTGTGTGTGGGGAGGGGAGGGGGTTCTGGTTGAGGTGGGTGTGTGTGTGGGGGTTCTGGTTCTGGTTCAAGACGACACTTCGTCGCGCTGCCCTGAACACGAAGGGCCTCCCGAGAAACGTTTCGGACGAAGCTCTCTGTCTGACCGCGCCTTTGTTGACGGCGCTCGTCCCCAGAGTTACGCTAGCTAACCCGTCTGCTGTTTGTGCTTCTGTGTTCCTCAGTATGAATTTAAGGCCAAGAGCATAAAGAAGAAGAAGGTCAGCATCATAGTGTCGGTGGACGGAGTCAAGGTCGTCCTCAGGAAGAAGCAGAAGGTAAGGCTGGACCAATCACGGAATGACCAACCAATCAGAGAGCGCAGGGACCACGCAGGTCGCCGCCACACACATACTGTACTTAGATATCACGGATGATGTTCTCAAATCCACCTGAAACTCTTCATTCCACCATCATCATCATCATCATCATGTCCAAGCTGTGAACTGCTTGTGCCGATCTTTCGACGGAACCGTTGATGTGTGAGGTGACGTCGTGGTTGTTGATGTTCTGCCCATCTCCCCCCCCCCCCCCTCCCCTCCAGAGAAAAGAGTGGACCTGGGACGAGAGCAAGATGCTGGTCATGCACGACCCCATCTACAGGTACGCCTCGCCTAAGGTCTCTGACCTTTCCCCCTGCCGTACAGGAAGCGGAGAACGCCGACAGTAGCTAGGCGCCCTCTCCCGGTCCTCTTACCACGGCTCCTCCCCTCCGAACGGCGGTCGCCTCCGGCCTCGCCCAGCCCGGGCGGAGAGACGGTGCGCCGGGAACGGGCGCCGAGCGCAGTCACACTCACCGGGAGCGAGATCCACGTGCGTAGGGAACACATGAATTATCCACGGGTCACGCGTGTCGCCCGTAGAGCGCGCGGCTCCCCGGGGATGTCCCCGATCCCACAGAGGAGGGTGGCCTGGTTGCGTCACAGCCGGGGTGACGGACGGGGTGGCACGTGTCCCCTAAGCCTCTGAAAGGGAGCTGGAGTACGATATGAGCGCCAGTGTCCCCTTCGACCACGGTTAACGCTCCCGTTGATGTTGTAGACGTGAGCGACTAACCCTCGGATGAACTCTGCGCTAATGTGGAATGTCCAGCGAGCTTGTGTGTCGTGTGTGTGTAATCAAATCACGCGCGCCCGTGTGACTTTTCTGGGTGCGTTCCCGTAAGGTCTCGTAAGGGTGCGTACAGTAAATAATGCATTTCCCTGTGGGCGGATCTCATTTGGCACGTGCAGCGTGTGTGTGGGCGTTTGTGCGCGTGGGTGTGCACGTGGGTGTGTGCGCTCGGAGTCCGACATAGAGACGAGTAGTCGTCTACGGCCCGGTTACCTCTGCAGTGTTTTCGCAGCTTAGCTCTGAGCACGCTCCGTGTGTTCCTAAAAGACATGGTTTATAGTCCTGCAGCAGTCTTGGGGCAGGGGGGAGGGGGGGGTGTGGCCTGACCTTGGGCTCTAGATCCTATCTGGCGCAGGGACAAAGACAGAGGCTGGTGACATGCCTGCTTCAGCTTCGCAGAACCTCACCCCCAGATAGCTCCATAGCTAGGAACCGGGGAAACGTCTGAAAAACAACGCCCACGGAACCCGTAACGTCGGTCGGTTATGTCACAGCTATAAACAATGCTTTAACTGTGCATATCTGTACATTAATTAAATATGAACACACAGTACTTTGTCTGCGTAGTTGTGTAGAACATCTCCGCTTTGCTCCCAGTCTCCTTCATGCTCTAGATAACTCCAGTTCTTATCATACCAGACCTTTAATCATTTAGCAGGACAGGCACCTATGAGTTGGCTACAGACACACACTGCTCTGATCTGCTTAAATAACTCATTATGCAAAACATTTATCAAACGGGCTTAATGGAGGCTTATTTTAGCTCAACTGGGAGAGACTGATGTCTAGCTGCAATCTGGGATTCTTCCAGGATCTTCTACGTGTCCCACGACTCGCAAGATCTAAAGATCTTCAGCTACATCGCCAGAGACGGCTCCAGTAACTCCTTCAGGTGCAACGTCTTCAAGTCCAAGAAGAAGGTGAGAGAGACCAGCCTACCTACACCTCCCAGACGAAAGGCCTGGACCCCCCCCCCCCCCCCCCTATCTCTCTCTCTGTCTCTCTCTCTCTCTCTCTCTCTCTCTCTCTGTCTCTCTCTCTCTCTCTCTCTGTCTCTCTCTGTCTCTCTCTGTCTCTCTCTGTCTCTCTCTCTCTCTCTCTTTCTTTACTCCTCTACAGTGTCCTCTCTTTCAAGCTGAGTGCTGTCTCTGTCTCTTGCTGTCTCAGATAATTAATTGTCGTTATATTGCTGTGGAGTGTCTCACAGCGGCTAGTGTAGTTGAATTAAATTCAAAGTCTCATCTTTCAACGTCATCTTTTTTTCTCGCTCTCTCTTCATTCTCTCCGTGTATGTCTGTGTGTGTATGTGTGTGTGTGTGTGTGTGTGTGTCTGTCTCTCCCCTCTCTCAGACTCAGGCCATGCGTATGGTGAGGACGATTGGCCAGGCGTTTGAGGTGTGTCACAAGCTCAGTCTGCAGTTCGCCCAGCAGGACGCAGACGGACAGGCGGACGGAGAGAGTGACCAGTCCACAGAGGAGGCCCCCGCTGAGGGTGAGAGCCTGACACACACACACACACACACACACACAAACACACAGTCACATGCACACACAGCAACACAGCCGCACATACTCACATATCTTTTCACTAATGTGTGCGTACTGTACGTGTGTGTGTGTGTGTGTGTGGTCCCAGGTCGCCAGCTGACGGGAGCGGAGAGTGAGGAGGAGGAGGAGGGTGGCAGGGGGGAGGCGGAGCCCCCTGTCAGGGAGTCACTGTGCGAGCAGGCGGTCAGCGAGATCCTGGAGAGCCTGGCGGATCTCAAAATGGTCAAGCCCGGACAAACCATCATGGTGAGGCCGCACGCGAGCGCAACCACTCGGACAATCCCGTCTTGTCGGGCGCACGGCCCAGAAGGGTTTCCGCACGGCGGCGGCGAGGACAGCGGCGCTCACAGAAATATCCGTAAAGATTATTTATCGCTCGGCGTCACGGGGAGCGTGACGCGACGACGAGCGTTTCAGCCTCGAGGCTTTCATCAGCGTCGTACACGGCAAAGACAGGAAGACTTCGATAGAGGAACCCGGGTGCACCCCCTTCAACTGTCTGGGAAAAGCTTCTCTCTGCAGGAGTATCGCCTCTGTCGCCTCCTCCCTTGTTTTAAGGCTGTTTCAATATCCTGAAACCTCAAGGAACACACATCATGGCCTTCAGCACTTCAAAGTCTCGCTACCGGAGAGTGTGTTATGATATGTCGGTAAAACTAAAAGGGAACTGAAAGGATATCTGAGCATAAAAGTAGGATGAAAAATCCGCTGCGGCGGACATTTTAGTGCCGCGGGCCATGATGGGTGTTCTTTGAGGTTTCAGGGTATTGAAACAGCCTTTAAAGAGAGGATGACACAGAACAGTTCTGCTGAGTGAGAGCCTCGTGAGACCATCCTGATCTAGCGACCGCACATTCGGTTTCACTCAGATCAGTCTGGAACATTCTTCCCCCTATCTCGAACGATTACTGTGGGCTGGATTTCTCCTCTGGACAGACTAACTCCTTCAACCAATCAGTGTAGTAAAAGTTTTGCCAAATCCAGTCGGAAGAACGGCGAAAACGTCTTTTCCTCCGAGAAACTCGGAGCGGTGTTTATTCTACTAACGTTAATGTTACTGCTCGTCACTTCGGGAGACTGTTTTGCCAGCGGGCTGCATTTTCTGCATTTTCGCCCATCAACTACGGGAACCAATGAAGGGCTACGTTCTACTGGGGGAGGCAGAGCAACAGTCAAAACACAGTCCCTGATTGGCCCGGTCAAAACGTAATCAAAGAATAATCATTCGAGACAGGGGGAAGTCCAGACTGATCTGCGGAGTGAAACTGAATGGGAGCTCGCGAGATCAGGATGGTCTCACGAGGCTAGCGGAGAGGGACAGTTGAAGCGGTTCCTCTATTTAAGAGTACTTCCTGTCTTGCCATGTACAACACTGATGAAAGCCATGAGGGTGAAACGTTCATTGTTGTGTTATGCACAACACACACACACAGAGTCCAGAGAAACACCCATACACCCATACAAACACACATACACACACATCCCCCCCCCCCCCCCACACACACACATATGGCGGAATATCTCAGTGACAGAGACAGTTCTCTTCACAGTAGCAGCTGGCCAGGAAGGAGGTAGCAATAGCACACACACACACACACACACACACACACACACGTTCCTGCTTGAACTGTTGCACTCTGCTGTCCAGTACTGCTGTGCTGTGTGTGTCTCTCTCTATAGACTCTGCTCTGTAGACACACACTCTCCCCCTCAGCACTGGTACCCGGACTGATGTTGGCTCCGCCCACTCAGGGCTCTCTGACAGTGAGAGAGAGAGAGGGGGGGAAGAAATAGAGAGCGAGCGTTGTGCCGGCGGCACGCCCACCCGGAGGCGGACGGACGGGCGTTTTCTGTCGGGCGGCGCCGCCGGGTCCCGGAGACGCATCACGGGTTTTTAGAACATTCAGTGTGACAGCGACGGGACGCCTCTCTCCTCCCGGGGTGGAGGAGGAGGCGAAGGGAGGAACAGGAACTCCACCGATGGGAGGGGAGACCACCCTAATCCCAAAACCGCTGAGAAGCGGGAACGCCATCTTAGGTTCTGGGAGGAAGCTTCCCTAATCCCGCTGAGGGGCTCACTCACATCTGCTCCATGGAGATAAGAGCGTTTGGGGGGGGGGGGCAGAGAGGAGGAGAAGGAGAGAGGGAGGGATATAGACAGAAAGAAGGAGAATGATGATGGGAGGGATACAGAAAGCAGTGGCGGAGAAAGAGAGAACATAGTTTAATGACAGAGGAGCAGACAGAGAGGGGGGGGGGGGGTGAGCTCCGAGCCTCGTAAAACAACACCTCGCCTGGCGGCGAGACGGACTTCCCCCTCCCCGCTCACTCTGGCGCCACGGCAGCTTACCGTAGGAAGTCATTTGAAGTTGAGTCGGATCTGGACGCTACCGTGGACGCTTTGCTCCCCGCCTCAGTACCGAACTCCCAAACATTCTCCGCCCAGAGGATACATACCGACCCAAACTCTCTTGTGTCTCCTACTGTGTTAGGGCTCCCTCTAGTGGTCAGATGTGACCGTTACACTGACAGGATTCCCACGAGTGCTGGAAAACCTGGAAAACAGCTGACCAGTTTCCAGCCATGGAAAACACATGGAAAATGGTTGCTAGGTTGTTGTCGTTGCATAGTCTGTGAGAATCTCCCATCGCCACTGATTGGCCGACCACATGAATCGGGCAGTAATAAACGAGTGACAAAGCTTATCCCCAAAACCTACATCCGTTGAGTCAGACTAGGTCTGGCTATGCGTCAGGGGTTAGGGTTAAGGTTGTGGTTTGGGTTAGGGCATAGTACGAACAGTGGGCATGGCTATTCTTATGGCGGTGGTAATAACAGAATGACCCCCCCCCCATACACACCCAAAAAAAGCACATTTTCACACACACCTTTCTGCGTGTGCATGAAGGATGTCATGGAAAAGTCTGGAAAATGATCTCAGGAAAAGAGTAGCACTGGCTTCTGTACTCTCTCTTAACCCCCCCTCGCCCCTCTCTAAATGTGTCTCTCTTACACACACACACGCACACACACACGGTACACTCCTCTCTCATCTGGTGAACGCAGCTCTCAAGGATAATACACACCCACACACACACAACCTCTCTCTCTCATCCCCTCTGGACGAGTGGAGACGTGGAGGCAGAGTAAAGCTGCTTAGCAGAAGATGCCCGTCTCTACCCACATCACACATGACTGCCGGTAGAAACACACACGCGCGCGAACGCACACGCAGGCCACTGATTGTCCCGAAGGCACAGCTCTGACTCATCAACCCTCTGGGATGAGCTCAGGGGGATGCTAGTTAGCCAGCTAGCTCTCCTCCTCCCTCTCTCTCTCTCTCTCTCTCTCTCTCTCTCTCTCTCTCTCTCTCTCTCTCTCTCGGCCGCGACCGCAGTGATCAGCCGTCCCTGGCCGGTGGAGGGGACTAGCGGGGGATGGAGGGATGGAGAGAGAGACGGAGGGGGCAGAGAGAGAGAGCTAGCTACCGTAGGCTAATAGGCTTATGTCGATGGAGGGAGACCGAGAGAGAACGAGAACAGGTCACTCACTCCCGGGGGAGTTGTCCACGACCTGTCTCTTCATCACAGTCACAGTTCCTGGCACTTGTTCCTAAAAAAGTGGTGTCACACACACACACACACACACACACATACTGGTTCTTGTATCACAGGGAGGACATAGTGTCAATGGCTCCACCGTCTTAAATATTTTTATATTTTGCATTGAGTGTGTTATATTGTATTGTAAGGTGTGTGTGTGTGTGTGTTTTCAGGACTTTGAGAGTCTCTCGGTCTACACGGTGACGCCCTTCAGTGTCAGTCCCAGCGGCCATTCCTCTTCCTCCCTCACCCCCCTGGCCGCCCAGCACTACGTCCCCTCCTCTTCCTCCCTCACCCCCCTGGCCGCCCAGCACTACGTCCCCTCCTCTTCCTCCCTCACCCCCCTGGCCGCCCGGCACTACGTCCCCTCCTCTTCCTCCCTCACCCCCCTGGCTGCCCAGCACTACGTCCAGCTGCTCCAGCAACAGCTGCAGCAGCAGCAGCAACACACACAGGTGGCCGTGGCACAGGTAAGACACACACACACACACACACACACACAGGTGGCTGTGACACACACACACACACACAGGTGGCTGTGGCACAAGTGAGCCCCCCCCCACCCCTCCCCCCCCCCCCCCCCACACACACACACAGGTGGCCATGGCACAGGTGAGACCCCCCCCCCCACACACACACACACACACTGTTGAATGTACCCAGACCATCTGTTTATAGTAGTGAGGTGTCTGTCCATCACAGTGAGACACAGCTGCATGCAAACTGTGTTTACTGTCCTGGAGAGATGACCTCACACACACATATGCGCGCACGCACGCACACACACACACACACACACACACACA
>NC_140241.1:26591828-26601828 GCF_949987555.1 Borostomias antarcticus
AGGCTAAGCAATCTGTCTATACATGTTGTTACCTTCAGCTTTCCCTACAGTAGTCCTACAGCATGCCACTGGCGTCTCAGGCAGGCTATAGCCTACTGTTTTGTAAGCAATTTTTCCACACTTCCTGACTTAATTCATTAGTCCCTGGTTTTTCCCTAGTGTGTCATTCAACTCATTCAAACGCCTGGCGGCAGTTGAGTTAAAAATAATACTAAAAGATCGCAATCCGGTTCATTAACACAAAATGGGGCAGTGGAATTAATTTCAAAACAATATTTTCAACAGAATTATTCTTGCAAATGAATATTTGCTTTGAAAGCGAAAGCACATCATAGGATAGGCCTAGGCTATTTTAGGTTTTAAGATGAGCACATCGTGAAGCGAACCTCAGAATGGCTTGTCTAGTGCTGTAACATCCATGATAATGTTTACAAGTAATACATTAATGCAGGCTATTATTTACTCCCCCCA
The DNA here is from genome assembly GCF_949987555.1 of Borostomias antarcticus. Lineage (NCBI taxonomy): Eukaryota > Metazoa > Chordata > Actinopteri > Stomiiformes > Stomiidae > Borostomias > Borostomias antarcticus. The sequence continues at coordinate 26,592,300 of NC_140241.1, forward strand.
TTGTATTGTACTGGTAGTTGCCTGCATCTTTAGGTCGCTGGATGGTAGTTTGTACTGAGAGTCGGTAGATAAAGGGATGATGTATGTGGATACCTTCACATTTGAGACACGATGTCAGGAAATAGGTAAAACGTGGCCAGGAGCCCGAGTATGTGGCTGGATCCCAGAGGGCCGGCGCTCCCCGAGGGCGTTGAGTCTTGGCTCGAGGATCCGTCACGCCACAGCAAGCTCTCTCTCTCTCTCTCTCTCTCTCTCTCTCTCTCTCAGCAAGCAAGCACCGTCACAGCTGCGGTTGCGAGCCGAGAGAGACGGATCAACCGCTAGCAGGGGGCAATCAGTGTCAATTGGATACCTAATTGAGTGAAAACCGGATAAAATGGTGGAATGGAATTTAAATTAAGAGAGAGAGAGAGAGGTAGAGAAAGAGAGAGATAGAGATGCTTCAGTACCTCATCCTTTAGTCTGATTCTTCCCTCTCTTCGGCACAGGTGCGAGGACCCTCCTCTCCTGCTCTTCCTCTTCCTCCTCTAGACCCTCCCTCATCCCCCCACCCCCCAGCCCAACCTCCATACCTACTGTTCCCCACGTCCTCCTCCTCTTCTCCCCCCTCCTCCTCTCCTTCTCCTTCTCCTCCTCTCCTCCTCTTTCTCCTCTAGCCCCTCCCTCACCCCCCCCCCAGCCCAACCTCCATACCTACTGTTCCCCACGTCCTCCTCCACCTCTACTCCTCCTCTCCTCCTCCTCTCCTCCTCCTCATTCTCCTCTCCCACCTCTCCTCCTCCTCTTCTCCCCCCTCTCCTCCTCATTCTCCTCTCCCACCTCTCCTCCTCCTCTCCTCCTCCTCATTCTCCTCTCCCACCTCTCCTCCTCCTCTCCTCCTCCTCATTCTCCTCTCCCACCTCCCATCTTCTTCCACCTCTCCTCCTCCTCTCCTCCTCCTCTCTGGATGTGAGTATACAGCAGTCCTGTGGCATGTTGGATCAGTGACTGTTGAAAAAGCATGAGGCTGGGACCGGGCATGGGCATGTGTGTGTGTGTGTGTGTGTGTGTGTGTGTGTGTGTGTGTGTGTGTGTGTGTGTGTGTGTGAGTGTGAGTGTGTGACCGCACCCTAAAAACACTCCTGTGCATGTTCACTGTTGGTCCACTGTGTGGTATGTGATTTACATGGGTGGGTGTGGGTGGGTGGGTGGGTGTGGTTATTAGCAGTATAACTGTTAACATGTATCCTCTGTTTTTTGCTTAAAAAATAATGATAGGAATCTGTACATAGAAGATCATAAATGTGTGTGTGTGTGTGTTTAGGTGTGTGCATGTCCGACTTGAACTGTTTGTACTACAGTACTGTCAAAGCAGATCCATTAGCGAGAAAATGACCCCTGCTGGCCTGTCCAGCCTTTTGGTGGAGCCCCACAGCCCTAGAATAGGGTTCGTCTCTTTCTCAGTCCTTCTGTCCCTCAGTCTCTCCGTCCTTTGTTGACTGAAGGAAGAGTGAGGCCTGGATTACACTAAGGGGACGATCACACCTGGCAAAGACGCTAGAAACGAGACGCTAGTAAAACCATTGATTTCCTATGATACAGCGCGTCTGACTGGCGTTCCGGCGTCTTTTTCGACGGGCGTCTTTCAAGCGTCTTTTCTTGCAGGCGCGTCAGTTTTGTTTCAACTTTTGAGCATCAGACGCGAGAAGCGCCATTTCGTCATCGTCATATTTGGCCCAGGCGTCCGCGTTTCTAGCGTCTTTTCCAGGTGTGATCGCCCTCTAATGTGTTTCCACCGAAAAAGACCCCCATGTGAGCCTGACAATCACACTACCCAAGCGAAAACAAACCTCGAACGAAGTTAATAGATCATTCACAGACTGTTAGTTAATGAGTTATTAACGACTTGTTGAATGTTAGTTAGTTAGTTAGTTAGTTAGTTAGTTAGTTAGTTAGTTAGTTAGTTAGTTAGTTAGTTAGTTAGTTAGTTTGTTAATAGTTAGTTAAGGATTTAAAACGACACCTTAATAAATAGCTAATACTGTAGATCATGAACAAGCGATTCATTCAGGAAAACTCACGTCAGAGGTGGATTAACAATTTATTGCCACAAATGGAATACAGTTAAGCAGGTATGAGTTATCATGCGAGAGCAGAGAGCAGTGTAGACTACCAGGAAGTCGTTTAAATAGACCGCCTAGCTGTGAGTGAGGGCTGTGATAGGATAATGGATGATTGAAACGCTGATTGCTCAGCTGGCTGTCAGCTGATCACAGCTGAGGCACCTGACCTGTGTCCTGTATGAAATTACGCGAGGCTTCAATTAGTAAACTACTTACTAATGACTGTTAAGTATTTATTAATAGTTGATCCACCTACAGCTGGCCCCATCTGGCCTTTCATCAAGAGAGCCATCTAAAGACAAATTCATAAATGTTTAGAAGTAAAAAATAATTATTTAAAGATTAGTAAATACTTGTATATTAGTTAATACCATATCAATAGTTTATAGACCTTATTGGGACATTATTCTAAAGTTGCAATGCCGTGGTAACTCCTGTTTCCAGTAGGATTGTCACACAATATCTGCCTGTCACCGCCCCATTAGGAAGGGCCACCCTGAAGAAGTTGGATTGGTTTTGCAATGTGTTTTTTTTACTCTCAAATTGTTTCCACCCACTTTTAAGACAGAAATTGGGATGTATGTCTTCAGTCTCTAGAGTGCAGCGTTTAGAGACTGACTCATGAGTCTAGGCTGGACCAGGTTCTCTCTCTCTCCCTCTCTCTCTTTCTCTCTCTCTCTTTCTTTCTCTCTATCTATCTCTCTCTCTCACACACACGCTCTCTCACACACAAACACGCACACACACACGCAAGCACACACATTCATTCTGAATGGGCTTTTGTTCAGCCTGGCAATCAATCAGTCTGGCATTCCCTGGTCCTGGAGGTAGGCAGTTAGAGTTGGCCTGAATACTGGGCAGACAGACGGATGGACTGACAAGACAGATGGACGAACGGACGGACGGACAGACAGACAGACAGACAGACAGACAGACAGACAGACAGACAGACAGACAGACAGACAGACAGACAGACAGACAGACAGACAGACAGACAAACAGACAGACGGACAGGCAGATAAAGAGGTAGAGATAAAGAGAGAGAGAGAGAGAGACTGTGTGTGTGTGTGTGTGTGTGTGTGTGTACGTGTACTGTATCTCCTGCTGTCTCCAGGGTGTGTGTGTGTGTGTGTGTGTGTGTGTGTGTGTGTGTGTGTGTGTGTGTTTGTACGTGTACTGTATCTCCTGCTGTCTCCAGGGCGTGTGTGTGTGTGTGTGTGTGTGTGTGTGTGTGTGTGTGTGTGTGTGTGTGTGTGTGTGACATGTGTTCTGTATGGCTGAGTCATGCTAAATCACTTTCCTCAGTCAGAGTAATGGGCTCGAAGGTATCAAACCTCACCTCACGTCCGTCACCCCACTAAATCACACAGTGCTGTCTCTCTCCTCCTTTCCCTCCCCCCTCCTCTCTCTTTACCTCTCTCTCTCCCTCTCTCTTAGTCACTCTCTCTCTCCCTCTCTCTTTTCCTGCTCTCTCTCTCCCTCTTTCTCTGTGTCAGCCATGACTCATGGGGGGGGTCTGATACACTTGGCCAAGAGAAACACAGGGTTGATACTGTAGATGGAGAGAGGGATGGAGAGAGAAGGATGGAAGGGAGGCAGAGAGGAAGAGGAGAAGAAGACAGGTGGTGTGAGACAGTAAGAGAAAAAGAGAGCAACAACAGGGAGAGAGAGAGAGAGAGATAACAGTGAGGGGTAGAGAGAGAGAGAGAGAGAGAGAGAGAGAGGCAGAGAGGTGTGACAGCAGACAATAGTGCTGACTCAGACGTATGGAGATCAGCCTAGGGGGAGCGAGGCCAGCAAACAATAAAACATCCTTTATTACCTCCTACCAGGACACACACACACACACAGTACACACACACACACAAACACATACTGTACAGTACACACGCACACAAAAACATACTGTACAGTACACACACACACACACATACAGTACATGCATACTGTAAATACACACACACACACACACACAGAGCCTAGCTACAGTGTAGGACTCAGCAGAACACCGCACTAGACCCAGGCTTGTCTACTGTGTGTGGGCACACTGAAACGAGCAGCAGTCTTAATACTGTACATCAACACACAACCATCCGTTAACGACAACACCCCGGGCCATGTCCCGATTTAGGAACCAATCACAGCTCGTTACAGCTCGTTACCGTCCAACCAGCCTCCAGCCACACGCCAAAGACTTTCACCAAAGAGACAGTTAACATGGGAGGAACCCAGCCGCGTGCGTGCGTGCGCGCGGCGTGCGTGTGTGTTTGTGGCAGAGACGGGGAGACTGCATTGCAGCTATTTATAGTGTGTGTGTCGTCGGTGGTGTTCACGCTGGAGGGGCCTGCAGCCCCCCCCCCCCCTCCCTCTTCTTATTCATTCCCATTTCCTTTCCCTCTCTCGCCCAACAGGGGAGCTGTGGTACTGAGATAAGACACACACACACACTCACACAGCTGAACAACCCCCCCTCTCGCCCTCACACACCTACTGCTCTCATCCGGCTGCAGCTTACAGAGCGTTTAAGAATGACTGTTGCTGGGGACATTTGACAAGAGAGAGGCTTGTTTTCCGCATAGTCACGGTGTCCCAGCCTGCCTTGCTTCCTCACTCACGCTCTCACACAGAGGTGTCTGCTGCACTGTGGAGAGGTACTGCCGTGTCGCTCTACCCACAGGTCACATACAATGCGGGATGCACTGTCCAGTGAGTTCACGTCGTTAAAGTTGAAAGGAAGGGAATCTAGGGGAATCTAGTGGCGTATTTAACATATTAGCGTATTACTATTCTCTGTACGTGAAATGGTGTAAGAACACACATTTGTTTCTTTGATTATTTTACCTACTAATCTGTGTTTCCGTTGTGGTTGCCAGGTTCACTCAGATCATCCCCAAACTGGACCCCCCTCCTCCGCCCCTGAACAGGAAGCGAGCGAGCAGAACCCTGTCACCGGGGTCGGAGGTTGCGGCCACGCCCCTGACCACGCCAGTGGAGGCCGCTGGCGCCGGCGTCGTCCCCGGTCTGAGCAGCAGCCAGTCGCTCCCCGACGCCACGCCGTCCTCGCTGTCCTCTGGGGACTTCCACTCCGTCTGTAACGGAGGCGGCGAGGGCAGCTCCTGCTCCGCCAGCGAGGACTCTGGCGTCCGCTCCGACACCAAGTCCCTCCTTTCCCCCTTCCATGACGAGGAGGAGGACCCGTTCGGGGACCGCGGGACCTTCCTGACCGCCTCCAGCGGCTGTGGCAGCCCCCTAGAGGACGGGGGGGATGGCGCGGCGCCGCACTGTTACAGCCCCGCACCCCCCGCCCCGGTCACACACTCGGACAGCTGCCAGCACACACTGTCGTTCTCCTCCCCCGCCAACGACACCTGCCTCCACATCAGCTTCTCTGAGGACGAGCTGCTGGACAGCAGCCCCGAGGACTCCAGTGTCCCACAGCGGAGCTAGGAGAGCGGGCTGGAGGGACCACTACAGCCCCAGGCTTCACTCCGGCCTCTGGAGACCTAACCCGCTATAGTAGGCAGCAGACACTGCAATCACCTCTATCTGAGCCTGGGCCAGCTCTGAGATGCAATAATGTTATTATTTAGCCCCGGGTCCATAGTGGGCTGGACTTCAGGACTTATTCCATCCACCGGACACAGACAGATTTACATACAATACATCCAAATACTCACATCAGCAGGAAATAGGAAGACAATAATGTATTGTGTAAATTATTTCCATATGGACAGATCTTAGTATTTTTATATAGGTAAGAATGGTCAGATTCTATTCCGTAGCAGACTTTGATAGCTGGGAACCGTTGTAGCAGGGGTCTTGCACTGTTAAAGTAGCCAAGTGTCAAAGCCAAGCAGCGAACACAAGGCGCTTTATTTTTGCTAGTTAGTCGACATGATTAAAAATGTTATTTTACGTGATGCTCGATCTGTAAGGGAATTATGAGTTTTAAACAGCACACACTAAGACGGTGTGTGGATATTGTGTGTAGATATTGTGATAATGTTGATGGGAATATTGTGTTGATATTTGGCGTTGAAGTGCTCTAGCGTTGAGAAAAGTTGACTTCTTGAATCAGCTCCATGTTGGCCGAGGAAGGATAGAATGAAGAAGGGAACAGGAAAGTCAGAGAAAGGAAAGAGAGTGAAGGGATGTCGTGATAAAGAGCAGTACGTGTGTGTGTGCTGTAAGCTGCGTTTGTGTCCTGTAGGCGCAAGCATGTTTGTACAGTTTAAAAGGTTGGTTATGTGTACATGTATGTGCCCATAATCATTGGTATTAATTAATTAATGTACCTACACCATCCTCACTACACTTCCGTATGTACGGTACTCGGGAAACGCGGCGTGGACGTTTTAGTGGAGGATAACGCGTCGTCTTCCTCAGGAAGCCACACTGTACCACGGTTGGCCGAGGTACGGGTCGAGAGGTCAGACGGTTTGCGGCTGTCGTCGGCCTGCGGTCTGAACCCCGGAGAACTACGTCTGCTCGCCGCACGCAGGGCTACCGCGTGACGGGAGAGCACACCGGGCGCTTTAGATTGTGTCCGTAACGAGGAGGCGTCTGGGCAGAGGAAGCCGCAAGGAACTTAGCTAGAGAGGTAGAGAGAGCGGAAGAGAGAGCGAGCGAGAGAGAGAGACGCGCTGCCTGGACAGATAACGGCGGCTGAAGGTAATTGGGGGGATGCTAGTGGCCCGAGAAAGAAAGACTAAATCCGAGCGGATGTTCTCTCCTGAATGGCGGGGTGCGAGCTCTAATCCTCGACGGTTAGCAGAGTCCCCGGGCAGGATGGATTCATGTCAGACTGCCATTGCCTAGGAATTCGTTAATTGGGTTATTTTGTTCATTCGTTAGAGGAAGAAAACAGAGAAAGGACACAGTGGAGAGAGAGAGAGAGAGAGGGAGATGGTGTAGCGTGGTGCGTCTGTAGACGTGCTGTCTGCGCGCGTCTTTGTGTGCGTCTACGAGTGCAACGGCCTCCTCTCCTCAGCCGAGCGGTCTGAAAGGAAAAAGTATAAAACCGCACCCCCCAGCCGAGCAGTTTGAAGGTAGCTAGACGTCTAGACAGAAGCAGCTAGCCCCTGGAAAAGGTGTGTGAAGAATTAAGAGAAGGCCATGTTGCGAGGGAGAAAGGTGACACGCTGCAGGTGTTGGCTGCTGATTGGTTCTTTCGTGATCAAGAGAGGAAGTCACAGCGGTGCGGGGAAGACAGCTTTTCTCAACAGCACTTTGACAGAAGCAGATAAAACCCCCAGTAATAATACATGGATGAATGACTGAGAGGAATGAATAAAAGACTAGATGAAATGTCTTCGTACTGTGATTTGTCGGATGATGCGTCTCGGCACAGAACGGTACTGACTCAGATCCTGGAGATGAGGGTAATAAAACCTTAATATCAATGTTTTATATGTATCATACATACCCCCACACACACAGCATGGCAGTGAAAATTATGAAAATGATATTCCCGCTTGAGGTTATTTTATCCACAAGCCTGTCTCTCTTTCTCCTGAATTCAGTCGTGCACCAAGAACCAGGTGACCTTGGGAAAATATCACCCGCTCTCCTCTTTTCTCCTCTCCACTCCTCCCCTCATCTCTCTTAAGCTCCTCTCCCATCCTCTCCTGCTCTCATCTCCTCTCATCTCCCATCCTCTCCTCCTCTCATCTCCTCTCCCATCCTCTCCTTCTTTCATCTCCTCTCCCATCCTCTTCTCTCCTCCTCTCATCTCCTCTCCCATCCTCTCCTTCTCTCATCTCCTCTCCTATCCTCTTCTCCTCCTCTCATCTCCTCTCCTTCTCTCATCTCCTCTCCCATCCTCTTCTCTCCTCCTCTCATCTCCTCTCCCATCCTCTCCTCCTCTCATCTCCTCTCCCATCCTCTCCTCCTCTCATCTCATCTCCTCTCCTCCTCTCATCTCCTCTCCTCTCTTTTAGCTGACAGACTCCAGTGCATACTGTACTTCTTACAGGTGATGGTCGATGTCGGAGTCTCTTTAGTAATCGATCCTGTCTCCTTTTCCGGTCACTTGCCAGACGCGGCCCGCCTCTGAGAACTCCCACTGCTAATAGGTTGCCTCTGGGAGCCAGCTGGGATTGGCAGGGCTAATGTGCCTGCAGGTGAGGGTGCAGAACCGTGAACCTGGGAGGCTTGGTGCTGGAGCTGGGAATATCCCTGTGTGTGTGTGTGTGTGTGTGTGTGTGTTTGTGTGTCTGTGTGTGTGTGTGTGTGTGTGTGGGGGGGGGGGGGGGGGGGTTCGAGTGTGTGCACACGTGTGTCTGTGCGGTTTGCATGTACATTTTGTGTCTCCGTGTATGGTTTGTGTGTGTGCATGAGAGTATGTGTGCAGGGAGAACCCCTCCAATGTGATCAATAATGCAGGGTGTGTGCGGGGATTAGAGGAGGATGCATTTCTCTCCCTCTCTCTTCATCTATCTCCTCTCTCTCTCTCGCTCTCTCTCTGCATCAAAGCCTGTTCGATACCAAACATCACCTGATCCCTCCTCTCTGATACATCTTCATCACACGTTCACCATACTGGGTTCAGTCATGCTGCCAATCACAGATGCATGCTGATCAGATAGATCCATTAACAGAGCAGGGCTCACTCAAGCCTAGCTATGAGAAAAACTCCACGCCCAACGATCAGCAGCTTGGTATTTTCTTTTATTACCTCCGCCCCAGCGATAGCGCAAGGTGAGATGTAATTTTTTTGGTGGAATGTGTTTGTTTGTTTGTTTGTTTGTCTTTTAGCAGGATTATGCAAAAACTACCAGACCGATTTTCACAAAACTCGGTGGAAGGGTGTAGCATAGTCCACCTTCCTTCAGTTAAACCAGCACAAAACAGATGTGTTGATCATTGGTGAAAAAGTTGAAAGAGAGAGTATCTGGGCACTTAAAAACTCCAACTCGGAACACCAAATGCCAAGTCAGAAACCTAGGTGTCATGTTTGATTCTGTTCTTAATTTTTAGGCCTATATGAAGAATGTGACAAGGACATCCATGTATCATTTGAGAAATGTAGATAGACTAATGCATGCTTTTATCAGTAGCAGATTGGATTATTGTAATGATCTCCTATCTGCTCAACCAAAGAAAGCTATTAGTCGACTTCAAATGATACAAAATGCTGCAGCACGTGTCCTCACTAAGACCAGTCGGACAGAAAGTCAGTAATCCACCTGCAGATAGAGTCTGGCACGTGCAGCTGGGAGAGATCATCCTCCAGAGTGGGCGGGAGGATGTTGCTGAAGGCAGAGCTGAAATCTACGAACAGGATCCTGGCATAGGTGCCTGTGTGTTCCAGATGCTGTAGAATGTAGTAAAGGGTCATGTTGAATGCGTCGTCCACAGACCTGTTTGCTCTGTAGACAAACTGTAGAGGGTTCAGGAGTGGGTCTGTGATGGATTTGAGGTGCAGC
>NC_140241.1:26614328-26636828 GCF_949987555.1 Borostomias antarcticus
CCAAGTGCCCTCTCTCCTGCAGCAATTACATCACAACAGGAGGCAAATCTGAATGGCTTGTTGATTCACATGTTTTCAGAATTTGGCTGCCCACCAAAAACTGACTGGGTCTGCTTATTTCATTTATTTCACTTCTTATTGTGTGTTGGTAGGCCCATCATAGACCCAAATGTCTGTGCACAGGCACTGAAAAAGTGTTTTTTTCATAATAGGGTTAGGGTTAGGGGACCTTTAATCTTTAATGCTCTTTGATGATAGATACAATGAGGACAGTGCCCTTATGTCAGATGTACTAGAATCATGACACACAGACTAGGATTAGACATGGACTCACTGGAGGCTACAAGAGGGAGGAGTCTCACCCCTCAATACATTCCCTTTGAAAGTGTCAACACTGCTGACTCACCTCTTGACCTAATTAGCATATTCAACACATTTTCCCTTTCATCTGAAACAATGACTCATAATTACAAAGTAAACAGAGAGAGAGAGAGAGATAGGGAAGGGAGAATAGAAAGACAGGGAGAGAGAAAGGAAAGGGCAGACTGCATTAACCTTTTGCTTAATAATTACAGACCGGGGTTCCCTTTAATGGAACCAGACAGGAAGAGGACAGGAAGAGGACAGGAGAGGAGAGAAGAGAAGCTGAGAGGAGAGGAGAGGAGAGAAGCTGAGAGGAAAGGAAAGGAGAGAAGGGGTGAGGAGAGGAGAGAGGATGGGAGAAGAGGAGAGGGGATGGGAGAAGAGGAGAGGAAAGGAAAGAAAAGAAGAGGAGGAGAGAAGAGGAGGGGAGATGGCAGAAGAGAGTAGACGGGAGGAGAAGAGAGTATCCAAAGCACTTTACAATGGCCCCTCATTCACCCATTCACACACATTCATAGTCCAATGGCAGCGGCTGCCATGCAAGGTCCCGGCTGCTCATTGGGAGCAATTTGGGGCTCAGTGGGGGACACAACCCTGTTGAAGAGGCTGATGTCCGTGGGGAAGAAGCTGCCTCTGTGGCGTGCGGACATGTTCCTGATGATGGACCACAGCCTCCTGCCTGAGGGGAGTGTCCCGAGGAGATCATGGCCGGGGTGGGAGGGGTCGGCCGAAATCTTCCTGGCCCGCTTCAGGGTCCTGCCCAAAGGAAATAACAATCTGAAACGAGATCTCTTCTATTTCACCATTGTTTCTCCTAGACAGCAATGAGATCAGGGTGACATTAAAATGAGACTATTGCTTATGTCTCCTGTTTCTCTGGTTTGTCTCTGGAGCAAAATATTTAAATCATCTCAGTTTAGACCCCTTTTGATCTGCAAAAGAGATCTCAACAAAGTAACACTCAGTTTGTGTATCTCATACTTTACTCAGGCTGATCCATCAGAGCTCTCTACATAAACTCACTTGATTCTCATTCCAGACCTGTTTGTTACATATCATATTAAAGGAGTAGTAAAGGGGAAATGCATGTTTAGCCCTGTTTTAAGGTTACTTATGATCATATACAATGGTTCAGATCAAAACGTTGACTAAACTAGCACTTTTGAGAATTGCTCTACCACCGTTTTGGTCATACAATGAATGTGGATGGGCACCTTGAAAAATCTTTCACAAACATGTTAAACTTCAAAGCAAAATTTCAAAGACAAGAAGCTCACCGAGGGGGTAATTGGTGTCCGTTGGTGTTCTGACATCAACTTCGCCGCAAAGTATGGTAGGGTAGGGTTTTATTGATCATTTTATGAAATCCATTGACTTGTATTGACGCGACCGTTGTAGATGTGTAGATCAATCCGCCGAGGGGATTCAGGAAGCGGAACTACTTACGGTAGCTATTGTTATTGTTTATGTTGCTAGGCTACCTAGTTTGCGGACGTTTACACACATATGTGCTGCGACTAAATATTTCTATGCTAAATATTTAAAAAAGCCTTTCCAAATGAACTAGAATCTTACTTTATGGCGAATTATATGTCAGAACACCAACTAACACCTCGGTGAGTTTCTTGTCTTTGAAATCGAGAGTTTAACATGTTTTTGAAAGATTTTTCAAGATGCCCACCCACATCCATTGTATGACCAAAATGGTGGTAGAGCAATTATCAGACTTTCTCAAAAGTGCAAGTTTTGTCAACGTTTTGATCTGTACCATTGTATATGATCATAAGTAACCTTAAAACAGGGCTAAACATGCATTTTCCCTTTACTACTCCTTTAAGCTCAGTCTGTTCTGTAAAAGAGCTCTTTACACAATCTTGAACAATTCATATTTCAGAAGCTTTTGGTCTCAGAATTTCTCATATTATTTTATGCAGTGCAATTTATATTTTAATATTCGCACACATTCTGTATATAATTCACTCTTCTGCACACACATGTACGTCTGCACTCTACCCACCCATTGGTTTAGTGTGGTTTCCACTTCAGCTGCCTCAATTCTCCCTAGTGATTAATCCAAGTATGACAGTCAATATTAGAATGCACAAGTGGAACCACACACTGTTTGAAGTTGAAACCTATCCAAGTGTATTGCCCAGAATCCCAGGAAATGCAGTGGAATGTGTCAAGCTGTTTGGATGAGCGGTTCTTGATCAAATTAATATAACATAGCCAAGGCTACTGTAGCTCCACTATTGCTCCAATTCTTTCCAATGGAAAAAATGGAAAACAGGAGCTGAAGACCTGACTAAACCGTGTTTCATTTTCATTTTAGAGAAAGTTGATAATGCTAGTTTTGTCAACGTTTTGATCTGAATCATTGTATATGATCATAAGTAACCTTAAAACAGGGCTAAACATGCATTTTCCCTTTACTACTTATTTAAAGCCAAACATAAGAGATCCCCTATTTATCCTGCTTCTCAAACTAATATCTAAAATGTGATTCCTCCTTCTCTACAGTGTCTCATTGTAACGTCTCGTCTTTTGTTGTCCTATTTCTCCTAAGGGGTTTAAGGAGAAACAGGTTTCGTCATGATTAAACTCAAACAAATAAGAGATCTCCCCTATTTCTCTTCCTTCTCAAAATAATATCTCAAATGTACCTCCTCCTTCTCTACAGTGTTTCATTACAATGTCTCCTCTTTTGCTCTCAATGTCTCCTTTTTTGCTCTTCTTATTTCTCCTAAGGGATTTTAGGAGAAACAACTGTGAGAAAAGTAAGACTTAAATGATCGTCAAATGAGAATCATATGTTGTCTTCTGAGCAATAGAAGAATATATAAATATAGAAGTAGTATAACACTGAGCAACACAATTTTCCTCTGGGTGTGGTTGTGCAGGACCAGGAGGGAGGGCAGGTTGCAGCCGATCACCTTCTCAGCGGATTGGAGGACGCGCTGCAGTTTTACCCTTTCCTTGACTGTAGCGGCGGGGTACCAGATGGTGATGGAGGAGGTGAGGATGGACTCAATGATGTAGAAGAGTACCATCATTTCCTTTGGTAGGCCCAATTTCTTCAGCTGCCTCAGGAAGTACATCCTCTGCTGTGGCTTCTTTGCGAGGGAGCTGGCGTTTAGTTCCCATTTGAGGTCCCAGGAGATGACAGTGCCCAGGAAGCAGAAAGAGTCAACAATGGCGACCGGGGAGCCATTCAGGGTGATGTGGTGGGGGCTGATTTCTTCCTGAACACAACCATCTCCATTGTCTTAAGAGCGTTGAGCTCTGTTTTTCAAAGCGACATTAGCGACATTAGTCATTTGCAAAGCGTGGGTCACCAGTGGACTGGGGGGATTTGGGTTTTTATTTGGTGATCTGTCTGAGGGCCTTCCAGACAAAGGATGTATTTCCTTCTGAGAATTGGTGTTATAGTTTCTCAGAGAAATGTAATTTATCCTCCTTCACTGCCTTGCTAAACCTGTATTTGTCCTCTTTAAATCGTTCCTTGTCTCCATTCTTCCTTACTTCCTCCTTCACCAGCCTTAACTTTTTAAAGGATATGTACCAGGGCGTGTCGTTGTTGTAACTGATTTTGGTGCTGGTTGGAACACATTCGCTCTCACAATGGCTGACGAATCACCGTGTCTGTGTACTCATCCAAGTTGTGACCAGCCTCTGTGCCTGCCCATGAACGTAGCCCCTTGCCACATGCGGGATTTCTCCTTAGATTCGCCTTCGCTATTCCACTTCTTGAATGTCCCAACAACAGGGTTGAGAGTTTTAGTTTCTGCCCGTATTTAGGGATCAAGTGGACGATTTCATGGAGTGTCCCAGGGTAGTGCGGGAGACAGCGTGATAAGCGTTGTTTATTGTGGTGTAGCAATGGTCAAGTGTGTTATCCTCTCTGGTAGAGTGTTTAATCTGCGATCTAGATCCGACTAGGCTACTACAACAAAAGCATCGGGATGATTTTGTTCAATCCTTATGGTGAGGATTGGATTATGGATTATAGAGGATTATGATTTTTGTTGAGGATTCTTCAGGTTATGGTGTCATCCAAGTTCCGTGGTCATTTGTTGAGTCTGGCTCATGACGGTTCAGGGCACTTAGGTGTCATGTGGCATAAACATATGGCCGGATTCTGTGCAATTTCTTCTGGCCGCATCTTAAAAATGCTGCTTCTAGGCACATTACAAACTGTCAGTTAACCGGTAGCCTAAAACTAATCAGGTTATTAAATCGGCTCCATTGCAGCTGGTTCCAGCTATCAGTGAGCCGTTCGAATATTTGATCATTGACTGTGTGGGGCCACTGCCTTGTGTGCAGTTTGCTGACGGCTACTGTATTTGCCAAAGCACCAGATACCCAGCAGCGTATTCTTTGCGCACAATAATGGCCAGGTCTGTGTTTAAAGCCCTGACGCAATTCAGAGTTTGGCATCAGTAGAGTCATTCAGAGTGACCTGGGGTTGAACTTTACTTCCCACTTGATAGGCCAAGTGTTAAAACTCCTCCCAAATAGCAAGCGGATGTGTAATGATTCTGGGCCATATTTGGGCCGGAACTAAGCCACAAGGGCCAGATCTGGCCTGTATATGGCCCAGATCCGCTTGCTATCTGGGCTAGGCCTCAGGCATAACCAGCTTCTCACGCTCAGAGTCCTGTCACGTCGGAGCGCTTTCACCAGACGCTCAAGTCTCTTGCGTGCCTATTGTACTCAGCTGGATAGCGACTGGGAGGAGGAGTTTCCCTGGTTGCTTCTAGCTGCACGTGAAGTACTGTAGCGCCACAAAGTACAGGGTTTAGCCCAAACAATCTTGTATTTGGCCATACTGTCCGGGGGCTGTGTTTAGGGATGGGTGGAAGGAGACAGATCTGCCCTCCAATCTAACTGACTATGTGAACGGTTTTATGCGCCGGCTATATGCAGCGGGGAGCTAGTGAAACAAACGTTGGCTGAGTCACAGCCAAAAACTAAAAAGAGTCTGATCATCAGGCTGAGCTACGTGAGTTTAGTGTTGGCGATCGAGTTTTGGCTCTGTGTCGTTTCGTGCGTTGGCCATTCCAGACAAAGTTTTCTGGTCTTTATACGGTGGTCAAGTGTATTTCGGTCCAAAACTAGGCTACTTGAGTGACACAAACTGTTCCATGTGGATTTGCTTGAGCCCTTTTATGCTCATGCTTCTAGGGATCAATGGCGGAGAGTCCTGCCTTGGGGACTGGGACAGTGGGGGTAGTCTCGGGTGACGATGCTGTCCTTGAGCCTGATGAGGGATTGTAGTCCGGTAGGCTGAAAAATTCAGCGACCCTCAAAAGTTTAAGGGGGCTGCTTGGTCATTTGTCTTCAGCACAGGCTGTGGAATTTGAGGAACAAATTTGAGGTTTCCCAGCTTGCTGGTGAAGTGCCCTCCCACACTGGCTGGATTGAGCATGACATTGATGTGGGAGATGCACAGCCTGTCCGTCAGTATTTTTACCATGTTTCCCCTGTGAAACACAAGTACTTAGATGCTGAGGTGAAGTATATGATTGACAACACTATCTCTGTGTATATTAGTGCCGAACAGCAACAAATCGCTGAGGTTTTGCTCTGACTTCCGAAGGGTAAATAAGGTTAGAAAATCTGACTCCTTTCCATTGCCTCTTATGGAGGACTGCATAGGCCAGGTGGGTGCTGCCAAGTATGTTAGTACATTTGATTTGCTCAAAAGATAATGGCTGGTGCCCTTGTCCAAACGTGCACAGGAGGAGGTGGCCTTTATCACCTCGTCTGGGCAGTACTCCTAAACTGTGATCCCATTTAGAATAAGGAATGCGCCAGCCACTTTTCAGTGTCTGATGAACGATGTGCTTGCTGGGTTGGCTGGTTGTGCAGTTTATTTAGATGTACAGTACAGCAACACTTGGTCTTTGTATATGCAGCGAGTTAGAGCCCTGTTTAACCGCTTGGCTGAGGCGAAGCTCACAATAAATCTGGTAGACCAACGGGGGGTTGATGGGGTGGTAGGCCAACCGGGGGTTGATGGGGAGGGGGGGGTGGTAGGCAAACGGGGGGTTGATGGGGAGGGGGGGGTGGTAGGCAAACGGGGGGTTGATGGGGAGGGGGGGGTGGTAGGCAAACGGGGGGTTGATTGGGGAGGGGTGGTAGGCAAAGGGGGGTTGTTGGTGGGGGTTGTATCAGCAAGGGCAGGGGAGTGGGATTGAGAGACTGGCCCGTCAGCACAGAGGGGGGGTGACTGTCCAGGCAGAGGGGTGGGGGGGGGGGGGGGGGGATGATGGGTCATGGGGCGGGGGGGAGGGGAGGTCTGACCAGGGGGGGTCTTCAGGGTCACAGTGTGGAGCCCCTCTTCCTGATGTTCAGCCATCTTCCCTCTCTCCGGCGAGATGATGCGAACAGGTGGTAGCTGGGGTGGTTGGTGTCTTTTGTGATGGAGATGGCCTTCCTCCGGCAGCATTAGTTTTAGAAATCCTCGATGGCTGGGAGCTCCACAACGCCGATGTTCTGCGCTGTCTTCACCACCCGCTGGATGGCGTGCCTGTCGTGGTCGGCGGTGTTACCGTACCAGGCTGTGAGGCCTCCAATCAGCATACTCTCGATGATGCTGTGGTAGAAGTTCACAAATGTCTGTTTGCTCATGCCCCATATCCGCAGGCACCTCAGAAAGCAGAGGCATTGTTGTGCCTTCTTTAGGATGGTTTATGTGTTGTGTGTCCAGGTCAGGTCATCAGACATCTGCATCCCTAGGAATTTGAAATGGCTCACCCTCTCCACTTCCTCCCCGTTGATAATGATGGGGAAGGCGAGTGGCTTTTTCCTCCTCTCCTGAAGTCCACAATCATCTCCTTTGTCTTGTAAGTGTTCAGGGTCAGGTTGTTATCTTGAGACCTCCTGGAGGAAGGCTGATTCAGATGAGTCATTGGGGGAGGCCGCGAGTTATCCGCAAATTTGATGATTCGATTGCTGCTGTGCTTGGCTGAGCAGTCGTGGGTGTACAGTGAGTACAGCCTGGGGCTCAGACAGCAGCCTTGCGGGACACCCGTGCTGATGTTCATTGTGGATGAGGTGTTGCTGCCTATTCTCACCACTTGTGGTCTGTCTGTGAGGAAGTTCAGGGTCCTGTTGCAGGGACCAGGTTGATGGGGCGTATGGTATTGAAGGCAGAACTGAGTATCCTGATGTAGGTGTTTTTCTTGTCCAGGTGTTCCAGCGTGAAAGTGTAGGGCCAGCGCGATGACATCATCCACAGACCAGTTGGCTCTGTAATTGAACTGGTGTGGGTCTAGTGAGTCTGGTATGATGGTGTTAATGTGTTTCATCACTAGTTTCTCCATGCACTTCATGACCACTGGAGTGAGTACCATTGGCCGGTAGTCATTCAGGCTGGTTACCTTGGTTTTCTTGGGTACTGGCACTATTGTAGTTATCTTGAAGCATGTGGGGAGGACCTGCTGTGACAGTGATGCATTGAAGATATCTGTGAAGGCGGGGGTCAGCTTGGAAAGCCCTGACCTTCAGAGCTACTCTAGACTCATTAGGCATTAATTGACAGGTTTGGTGATGAGCAGACCCAGAGCCGTCTTTTAGAGGTGAAATAAGGTGAGAGATTCTATGGGCCCACAGTCCAGTAGGGCCCACAAAAACCACAATAGCATATTATGTACTGTAGGTCCCTCTTTCTATGACTAAATTATTACACATATAGACCAACTAATAATAATTAATAAATAAATAATACTCATACTAATGCATCAGAGTTAAAACAAAGCCGCAAAATCATGGAATATCGATGAAATGAATTTTATTTTCTGAGCAATTACCCCCTTCTTTAAAAAAAAAAAAAAGGGAAGGTTTTGTCCATTTGGTCCTTGAAAATCTGTGAGTAACGTTATTGATGCCAAACTGCAGCAGCAGCCAGTAGGTGTGGTAGTTGTCTAATAGAGAATCAATGCCTAAACAGAAACATGAATCGGGACACGAAAATAGAGTAGAGAGAGAGGCCAGGAGCAGATCAGGAGCCCAGAATATAACTGGTTTTTTTTCCAAAGAAAGGTGACTAGCTGTACAGGCAAGGTTAGCCAGCTACTTTACTGGTGCAGTCAACGGTGTAATCACCCTACAAGGCTGACAAATTATCCACTATTAAAATCATCCACAGAAAAGATCAGTAAGGTTATAATTCATAAAATTATCATCAGTCAGCGGTGTAAATAATCACCTGACAAGGCTGACAAATTATCCACTATTAAAATTATCCACAGAAAAGATCAGTAAGGTTATAATTCGCAACATTATAATACGCTGTCAAAAAAGTCCAGTAGCAGGACACATGTTTATATTCTTACATGAGTGTTTACTAAAGCTAAACATGAGCTGACAGGAGTTAATCAGGGGCTAATTTTATAGCTTGACCTCATACAATAATAAATTGTTCTAATAATAAGTTCTTTCCCTAACGCTATGGTATTCATAAGCCAAGCCAATTCAAATGTGTACAAAAGCAATGTGAAATGGAATAAGTAAACCTTTATGTGCTGCTACTCCTGAATCAGCTGTGGCCCCCTCAGACCCAGACCCCCGCCCCAAGCACTCCGAAGATGCTTTTGATGGTGAGTGAGTGAGTGAGTGAGTGAGTGAGTGAGTGAGTGAGTGAGTGAGTGAGTGAGTGAGTGAGTGAGTGAGTGAGTGAGGTAACAGTAGACACCGGTTGTCTATTTTGACTTAGTGAACTGCTTTACCATTGGGAATTACTTACACATTAGCCTCTCTAAGCTCTTTTGTGTTAATGTTAATGTGTGTTAATAAGCCAATTTAGATTTTTTTTTTAATGTTAATTCAAAGACTACAGTAATAATAATAATAATAATAATAATAATAATAATAATGCATTTTATTTCAAGACGACTTTCATAACACCCAAGGTCACCGTACATGGTTAAAAACAAGTAAACACAGACACAAAATTTACAAAGTTACAACAATAACAAAACAGTTATAAATATTAATCTAAAAATTCCAAAATTATATTGAGTATGCCTGTATGAAGAGGTGTGTTTTGAGACGGGAAACAAAGGTGGGGAGATGGTCTGTTGTGCGGATGTCTTGTGGTCGGGCGTTCCAGAGGCGGGGGGCACAGCGGCTGAAGGCTCTGGATCCCATGGTAGTCAGGCGGGCAGGGGGAGTGACAAGTTGGGAGGAAGAGGAGGATCTGAGTGACCAAGAGGGAGCATAAGACTGGAGAAGTTCTGTGAGATATGAAGGGGCTCGGTTATGAAGGGCCTTGAAGGTGAGTACCTTGTCGTCAATGCATGAATTAACAGGCAGCCAGTGAAGTTGGTGGAGAACAGGAGTGATGTGATTGATGGAGGGGTTTCTAGTAATGATGCGAGCAGCTGAGTTCTGGACCAGTTGACGTTTATGGAGGTACACAGTAGGAACTTCTTCATCAATAATTCTCCATAAAACACACACACACACAAAAAAAAGGGTGCATTGCATCAGACACTGTCTAGAACATAGAAGAAAAATAAAGAAAACATGATGATACATACAGTAGTCTAATAAAAAAAAGTTATGTAAAATGTGTCTTTGGCGATGAAAAGTCCGAGGGTGGGGGTCCCATTAGTATTCTTTCATGGGGCCCTGTATCCATGGCACCTGCTCAGCTGACACACCCAGCGAAACATCAGGTGTGTGTGTGTGTGTGTGTGTGTGTGTGTGTGTGTGTGTGTGTGTGTGTGTGTGTGTGTGTGTGTGTGTATAGAGGTATTTGAAAGTAAATCGGGAAGTAGACAATCAGAGTGGTGTGTGACACATGTGAAACATGTTTTTCAGAGTAAGATAGGCTCATGGTTTTGACCATGTATCCAATACCCCAAGCCTCATATCTGAAGCACAAGTTGATTCTGAGATTTCAGGATTGTTTTCAGATTGTTAAAGGGAGATGTCTGACTCTGAGCCAGGAAAAACTTTTTATTGAAAATAAAATGTAATAGAAAAAGATCTTGAATGATATATTAGTTCATTCCACACACACACACAGATTATATACAGCATTAGAAAACATTACATTTGTAAGTGGTTTATTTCATTCTGAGAATTTTATTTTAAGTTCACCTCCCTCATTGAATTCATATTCCTGTAGCGTGGGTGTGCTGTGACCTGACCTACCCATGGCTTGGCCTAGCAACTGTAACTAGCTGTCTCCCACCTCCACCCCTGCCTCTGTCTCTGTCTCTGGTTTGATTAGAACTTCTGTCCACAGAGAACAGAGGCTACACTGAATGGGGAGAGGTCTTACTGTAACTTCAACTCTCTGTCTCTCTCTCTCTCTCTCTCTCTCTCTCTCTCTCTCTCTCTGTCTCTCTCTCTCTCTCTCTCTCTCTCTCTCTTGCCTACTGACTGTGTCCTCTGAGACAGAGCTGCTACCCTGAGGAAATAGCTGAGTCTCTTCCAGAACGCCACTTCTACTTTCTCTTCCTCTGACTGTGACTGCCTGAACACACATGCACAACAACAACAACAACAACAACAACAATAACAGAAGATGGTTAGCTTAACAGACACAGATCTATATTAATTGTACATCTAGAAAATATATACTGTATGTAGCTAGGCCTACAGCTCAACACAAGCGTGCAGGAGCACACACACAAACACTTACACACACACACAAACACACATACTCTCTCTCTTTCTCTCTCTCTCTCTCTCACACTCACTCACTTTAACACAGAAACTATAATTAAACCAGCTTCTGAGGCATTCAGTCTGTAATTTTTATGCGCTTTTATGAATGGTGGCTAAAAGCAAATAGAAAGAAAGAGAGAAATGGGGGGAGAGAGAGAGAGAAATTAAAGCAGCCCAGTGCAACAGAAGATTAGAAATCCTTATCATGAATGTGGCTGGCTGTGGCTTTAGGGTGGTGTTCATTGAGAGCAGCACAGCGGTATTGCTTCATATAGAATGGTACAGGGACTCTACACGCGGTGGATGGATGCTTCCGTTCAAAAAGGGCTTTCATAACTGGGTAACATGATTACCCTCACAATATCCATACATTTCCCATACAAGACAGGAACACACACACATACTGTATATGAAGAGTGACATCTGGCTGCTCCTACCTGATAGTGGTGTGTGTGCGTGCGTGCGTGCGTGCGTGTGTGTATGTGTCCAGACAGATGGAGTGCCAGAGGGAAAAGCTGGTTTAAATGATGCAGGACCAGCAGGTCCCAGTGGGAGGGAGGGAAGAGGAAGACAGCAGGGGGGATTAAGCGAATACCTCCAAGTGCACAAAAATATGAAAACGCACTCTTTCCCTCTCTCTGACAAACACACACACACACACACACACACAGAGTTCGCCTGAAGGGCGGTTCAGAGGGATTCAGAGGAAAGGGTTCAGAGAGAGCTGGTTGCTGGGGAGAAGGGAGCAGGGAGTCTAGTCTGTACGGAGAGGCCGGGGTGGCAGCATGGTGACTGAGGATTGGTCCAAATTACATGTTAGCCAATGAGAACAGGGCTTCCAGTGAGTTCTCATGGGAAGGAGAGAGGACTGAGAGAGTGTGGCATTGAGATGCGCAGACACGCATACGGGGCGATCTGTTAACCTGACTGGTTTAATTTCCCCACCTGGGACTGCAATGATCAGCATGTTCCGATACGCCACGTCCACTTCCTGTCCTGAATCCATCATGGCTTATTTCTGCTCCACACGGACAGACCCTGAAGCGGAAATTGTCATACTACCGCTAAATCATACAACCTAGCCTAGCTCTGGCTTCAGTGCTAATACATACAGTACTGTGGCCTATATCCGATAAAATCTGATTCTGATTCTAACCTAGGGTAGAACTCATTGTAATGTATATCGGGCTTAGCCTTTATGCTAACCCTCTTTGCAATTCTAATATGTACCTGGACCAGCTGGCCTCGCTCCAGTCCCTGAATATGAATCTTCGAATTTTCAAAATGTGATTAAAGGTCTGGAAAGGCTTTGTCCAGAGTGATTTCTCATTTTGAATTCCAGCCAGACCAATCAGCGTCCTTTGAATGTGATGACAGAATTAAACTGTCCAACATGATTGGATAAGGGATGAAATAATGACCGATCAGACTGAATAATGAAGTGAAGCGAAATGGCGATTCAGTCTGAGTGTCAGGCTATGGACCAGCCTAACCCTAAACAGAACCATCCCAAATGAGTCCGTGGCATGGGAGCTCTCTCACACACACACACACACACACACACGGCCTCCGCGAAGAACATACTCCCCAGCAGCTGAGCTACGTGCTCTCTTATGTGAGCTATCCCCTCATGACAAGTCAATGGCATCTGAGTGGTCTCAGCAGCGCGGTCTGCGGTGAATGACGTGACAGGGTTGTCACCGACGGCTGTTTCAGGGCGTACCCAGACATCAGTATTCCACCACTGGCGTTCGTCACGGTCCCCTCCTTCGCTGTCGCCAGATGGGAGGACAGGAGGACATCTCAACGTGACCCGGGAAGCCAGCCAAAGCATAAAATCTGTGAATGTTTTTGCCGTGTGCATCTACTTCAAGTGCTGTACATCCTTTAAAAAATGTAAAAGAAAAAGATCTTGAATGATATATTAGTTCATTCCACACACACACACAGATTATATACAGCATTAGAAAACATTTGTAAGTGGTTTATTTCATTCTGAGAATTTTATTTTAAGTTCACCTCCCTCATTGAATTCATATTCCTGTAGCGTGGGTGTCTCAGAAAACAGAGTGTGCTGTGACCTGACCTACCCATGGCTTGGCCTAGCAACTGTGACTAAGAGCCATCACACGTGTTGGGTAACGAGTGGGCGATAATGATGGGCCCAGTGTTCTGATATCCACTCTGGCACAGGTGTCTCTTCCATGTGGCAGGTCCTACCTGTGGGTGCTCGTGTTGTGACCAGGAGCTCCGCCCCTGCTGTGCCCAGGCTGTCTAGACAGATACCCCCCCCCCCTCCCCTTCCCCCTTCCCTCAGAGAGGAACCTCCTCTGTTTTATGCAGACACTCATCTTGTTGTGTGTGCTCTGGTTCTTCAGAGGGGTGTTTGACTCCTGGTTTCATTTTTTTGTGAAATTCTTTGATCTTGAGATCAAAAGTGGAGTGATGTTGTGTGTGTAGAGAGAGAGAGAGAGAGAGAGAGAGAGAAAGAGAGAGAGAGAGAGAGAGAGAGAGAGAGAGAGAGAGGGCTGCAGACATAAGATCAAAGAGAAGGAAAAGTAAGCAGTTATCTCTCTCAATTCAAATAGGCATGCTATTTTGTTTTCCTAATAGCATTCGTTACTCTCTCTCTCTCTCTCTCTCTCTCTCTCTCTCTCTCTCTCTCTCTATATATATATATATATATATATATATATATATATATATATATATATGTATACTCCACTCCACCTCCTGTCTCCAGGCCCAGTCTGCATGACAGTCCCCCTCAAACAAGCTCTCCATGCACCTGCTCATAATACATTATATAAACACACACACACGTCAGCCCAGGGTAGTTCACACCCACAACATTAGCTACAGCCAACTCTAATTACTGCATTACTGTCCAGGGGCTACAGTGTAGGAGGGCGCAGCTGCAGCATCTTCACTGGGCTTCTGAGGAGACAGCAAGGCAGGGCAGATGGTAGTGGGTAGGGGGTGGGGGTAGTGGGTAGAGGGTAGTAGATAAAGGGTAGAGGGTAGTAAATAAAGAGTAGTGGGTAGAGGGTAGTGGATAAAGAGTAGAGGGTAGAGGGTAGTGGATAAAGAGTAGAGGGTAGAGGGTAGTAGATAAAGGGTAGAGGGTAGTGGATAAAGAGTAGTGGGTAGAGGGTAGTAGATAAAGGGTAGTGGGTAGAGGGTAGTGGATAAAGGGTAGTGGGTAGAGGGTAGTAGATAGAGGGTAGAGGGTAGTAGATAAAGAGTAGTGGGTAGAGGGTAGTGGATAAAGGATAGAGTGTAGCAGATAAAGGGTAGTGGGTAGTGGGTAGAGGGTAGTAGATAAAGGTTAGTGGGTAGAGGATAGAAGGTAGTAGATAAAGGGTAGTGGGTAGAGGGTAGTAGATAGAGGGTAGAGGGTAGTAGATAAAGGGTAGTGGGTAGAGGGTAGTGGATAAAGAGTAGAGGGTAGAGGGTAGTAGATAAAGGGTAGAGGGTAGTGGATAAAGAGTAGTGGGTAGAGGGTAGTAGATAAAGGGTAGAGGGTAGAGGGTAGTGGATAAAGAGTAGTGGGTAGAGGGTAGAGGGTAGTAGATAAAGAGTAGAGGGTAGAGGGTAGTAGATAAACGGTAGAGGGTAGAGGGTAGTAGATAAAGAGTAGTGGGTAGAGGGTAGTAGATAAAGAGTAGTGGGTAGAGGGTAGTAGATAAAGAGTAGTGGGTAGAGGGTAGTAGATAAAGGGTAGAGGGTAGAGGGTAGTGGATAAAGGATAGAGTGTAGCAGATAAAGGGTAGTGGGTAGTGGGTAGAGGGTAGTAGATAAAGGTTAGTGGGTAGAGGATAGAAGGTAGTAGATAAAGGGTAATGGGTAGAGGGTAGTAGATAGAGGGTAGAGGGTAGTAGATAAAGGGTAGTGGGTAGAGAGTAGTGGATAAAGGATAGAGGGTAGAGGGTAGTAGATAGAGGGTAGAGGGTAGTAGATAGTGGGTAGAGGGTAGTAGATAGTGGGTAGAGGGTAGTATATAGTGGGTAGAGGGAGGTAGATAGAGGGCAGTGGGTAGAGGAAAGAAGGTAGTAGATAAAGGATCATGGGTAGTGGGTAGAGAGAAGTGGATAGAGCATAGAGAGAAGTGAGTGGGGATAGTAGGTAAAGGGTAGAAGGTTGTGGGTAGGGGGTAGTAGGTATACAGTAGAGGGTAGAGGGTAGGGGGTAGTAGGTATACAGTAGAGAGTAGAGGGTAGGGGGTAGTAGGTATACAGTAGAGAGTAGCGGGTAGGGGGTAGTAGGTATACAGTAGAGAGTAGAGGGTAGGGGGTAGTAGGTATACAGTAGAGAGTAGAGGGTAGGGGGTAGTAGGTATACAGTAGAGAGTAGAGGGTAGGGGGTAGTAGGTATACAGTAGAGAGTAGAGGGTAGGGGGTAGTAGGTATACAGTAGAGGGTAGAGGGTAGGGGGTAGTGGGTATACAGTAGAGAGTAGAGGGTAGGGGGTAGTAGGTGTACAGTAGAGGGTAGAGGGTAGGGGGTAGTAGGTATACAGTAGAGAGTAGCGGGTAGGGGGTAGTAGGTATACAGTAGAGAGTAGAGGGTAGGGGGTAGTAGGTATACAGTAGAGAGTAGAGGGTAGGGGGTAGTAGGTATACAGTAGAGAGTAGCGGGTAGGGGGTAGTAGGTATACAGTAGAGAGTAGCGGGTAGGGGGTAGTAGGTATACAGTAGAGAGTAGAGGGTAGGGGGTAGTAGGTATACAGTAGAGAGTAGAGGGTAGGGGGTAGTAGGTATACAGTAGAGAGTAGCGGGTAGGGGGTAGTAGGTATACAGTAGAGAGTAGAGGGTAGGGGGTAGTAGGTATACAGTAGAGAGTAGAGGGTAGGGGGTAGTAGGTATACAGTAGAGAGTAGCGGGTAGGGGGTAGTAGGTATACAGTAGAGAGTAGAGGGTAGGGGGTAGTAGGTATACAGTAGAGAGTAGCGGGTAGGGGGTAGTAGGTATACAGTAGAGAGTAGAGGGTAGAGGGTAGTAGGTATACAGTAGAGAGTAGAGGGTAGGGGGTAGTAGGTATACAGTAGAGAGTAGTGGGTAGGGGGTAGTAGGTATACAGTAGAGAGTAGAGGGTAGGGGGTAGTGGGTACAGTAGGATTGAGTCCATGCTATTTGGACTCAATCATGTCCGGGCGCCTGTGGCTCAGGAGGTAAAGCGGGTCGTCCAATGACCGTCGTCCATTGAATGCATGGCAGCTGCCGCCATTGGTGTGTGTGAATGGGTGAATGAGAGGATATTGTAAAGTGCTTTGGATAAAATCGCTATATAAGTGCATTCCATTCACCGTTTACATATTGTTTCTCTCTCTCTCGCCAAACATAAACACATTAGGTTAGAGCAAGTGGATATATGATCCTTCTGCAGTGGTACTCGGCACCCCTCCTTAAAGTTAACAAAATGCTGACACCGATGCCCTCTTCACCAACGCCACTAACTCCCTCCCCCCAACCAGCCCCCGTCCCCCCCTCAACCAACCTCCGAGGGCTTTGGCAGCTTGCATTAAAGTGTCCCCCCTTTGGCCCTCCTCCCCCCCTCCTCCTGTATATCGCCCACGTCAGCAAGAAACAAATGAATCAGTCTGCACCTTTCCTCTGAGGTACAGAAGTCAAAGAACCGGGTCATTGTTCTGGTACTGCTGTGTCATAGTGAGTAAAGACAGGAGTAGAAAGGGATAGAGACAGGAGTAGAAACAGCAAAAGAGACAGGAGCAGAGACTGGAGTAGAGACAGGAATAGAGACAGAGGGGAGCGGTAATAAGCGTAACTCTGACAGAAACAAGCGGAACTGTTCTTCATTTACATCTCACGTCATTAGCACATCAGAGTCCCACTCTGCCTTTCCCCACTGATGGAGACTAGTCTGAAAAGAGCATCAACATTAAACTACCATTAGAGCAGCTGCTTCTGGCCTCCGCAGAGCCTGCCTTTAATCTCATTACCTGAGACGATATGCCTGATATTAGACTTTAATGCAGGGTTCCCGCAGCTCACGCAGGGATGGGGGCAGTGAAAGGCTTTATAATGGGCAAGAGGACCTATAAACCTGGTCTATAACTCTATTATCTTAACTGCATAAGGTCATTGCAGCAGCAGAGTGGAGTATTAACGCCCGTTCTAATATCTTTCGTTCCAGATCCGGGCCAAATAAATATTGGCAATCGCGTGAAACGCTGAAGCTGTGCTTGATTAAGCTTGTCTGCCAGGAATCAGAATGCGGAGCCGATATTCCCTGAAGTTCCCAGGCCTCCCACGTCTGGCGCTCCGGACAGACTCGGGCAAAACGCTCGTTTGTATTTGAAAGGATGTTCAGTAGAGCGCCATTCGGCCCGGGTCCGGATCACCTTCTCCCACCAGATGGGATGTTTAGCGTCACAGGAGGTCCAATCGGGAGGTCGACCCATACGAGGAAGCAGATGAGAGATGAGGTTGTTACGAAAACTGGTACAGCTGCCGCTCATTAACTGCTGGCCCGTCTCTCTCTCTCTCCTCCTCCACCCACACATCAGTCCCTCCATCCCTCTCCTCCGTCCTCTCATCCCTTCATCATGACGGGGTCGCTCACTCGCAGCGTGGGTGAGAGGACCCCCCCTCGCCCGCCCGCCCGCCCGCCCGCCATCACGAAGAGCGCCGAGGCAGTGTAGCTACTGTTCCCTTTCTTCCTTCCCCCTCTCCGCTCTGCTCTCGTCTCCTTTCCTTATACCCTTCCCTCCCTGCTCTCCCCCGCACTCTTGAGGCACGGGGTAAGGTACCCCCCCTCCTTCCCCTCTCTCCTTCCAGCCTGCCGCGGCTGTCTCTAAGCAGAATTAGTCCCTGTAACTGGAGGTCTCTCTCCCTTCTCTTCCCTCTCCCCTCCCCCCTCCCTCCGCCCCTACACCACCATGGCCCATCCACTGACGAATGGCAGCTGTACGGTAATGACCGTCTGGGTGTCTGAATGGAGATGACCTTACAAGGCAATCTGGAGGTCACTCATAACAAGCTCCAACCACAGGACCAGAGACTGTAGGCCATCGCGAATGTCATTAAATCGTCACTTTGTATCTACAATGCTAGCAACAGATTCACTGTAATGGCACTATTTTATGGTGATGGACAAAGTACTGACGTTTGAGCCTAAGGTGTCTCATAAACCAGTTATCTGAGCACACTCCCACAGACGCTCGCTATTCCTGTCTGTCTGTTCCCAGTTGAGTTTTTTCTAAACCCGACTGCGTGCATTTGATTTGTATGTGTATAGACTCTTCCGATTTCCTGCTTCACTGCTTCTGAAGTACCAAATTAACATACAATCCTCATCTATATCCATTAGGAGTTAATGGAGGTGGAAGGCCGGTCAGTTTGCATCAGAATCCTCTCATTCCTCTGTTACTCAACCAGGGAGTGGAGCGCCAACATATCGCTAGGTCTCTCTCTCACACACACACACACACACACACACACACACACACACACACACACACACACACACACTCACATACCCACCCACACACACGCACTCACGCACACAGAGCCTGCCTGTCTAAAGATGACTGCTTTATTCAGCCCTAATGGTGAGTAATTGGCCATCAGAGTAAATTGATTAATGGAAAACCTGTAGAGAAAGAGAAGAGAAAGAGAGAGAAAGAGAGACAGAGAGGCATTTGTGTGTGTCAATATAAGATGAAAACATTAGTGATAGGGCTGTGGCATGTTTGGCTGTGATTGTATTAGAGTTTTACTCTGTGCAAAAAGGGAGAGATTAATTGTCATCTTGTTGAGTGGTTGGCTACTTACCTCGGTCGTGTATTGGGAATCTTGCGCACAAACATACGAATACACACGCACACATACTCTCACATTCTCACGCACACACACACACACACACACACACACACACACACACATTTATATGCTGTGTTCTTGCAAACTGCTGCAGTAGAGTAACATCATGGAGATATGCCATACACAGTATGAGCAGTAATCTTGGGGCGGTAGGTAGCCCAGTGGTTACAGCGTACGACCAGAGACCGAAGGGTCGCTGGTTTGAGACCGATTCAAGATTCAACATCCTTTTATTCGTCACATGTAATGTACGGTGTACAGTCACAGTGGATTTCCCATCAATCATCGCCTACTGTTGTTCCATTGAGCAAGGTTCCTAACCCGAGCTCATAATTGTAAGTTATTTTGGATAAAAGCATCCTGCTCAAATGTAGTCATGCGGTAGTCATCACACAAGGCCGAGGGCTCTCTCATCTCCATAGACTGTGTCGCCTGGCATGTGGCTGCTGATTACTCTTCACTGCAGAGGGCATCTTGGCAGCAGGGGCTGTGTCCCATAAGGCCTTAACACCAGGCCTCTCCATCTCCAAACACCCCCCCCCCCCCCACACAACAGGCTCTCCGGACACACAATTCCTGGAAATCCACCACTCCAATCACACCCAAGGAATCTCACAAGCTGTTATTTCAGACTCACAGGCTCGACAGCTCAGTGGGGACTGTGTGACTCCCGGGTAATAAGACAGAAGATAATGGAGTTTCTCGTGGAGCGATCGTGCACAGGGGCTGGTGATGGGCTTTTCTGTGAGCTAGATAGCAGTCAAAGCTGGTCTCAGATCAGATCTACAAACTAAAGATGATTCCCTCACTCGCTGATGCAGCTGGTCTGCTGTGAGTCACCTTTGGATAATCCCTTACCAAAACACTTACATAAGAGGCGTGTGTGTGTGTGTGTGTGTGTGTGTGTTTTGTGTGTGCTTAGGGAAAGAGGTCACACTCTTTGTCCAAAAAACGGCTAGTTCAGTCGATAGGGCATGACACTCTTCCTCTCAGGGTCATAGGTCCCACCCCCACGTTGGGAGAGCATTGCCATTGCAAATGACAGCACAGCCTTCCAATAAGAACTGTGGCCCAGGCTTCCCCTGAGAGGAACAACATGCGATGATTCAACTCTGGTTCTGCAAAATGGGATGGTGATTCATTCAGTGTTTCCAATACTTTCAGCTGCTGCAGCGGCTGTTGAAAACACCAGGTTGTGGTTGAGTCGGGAGAAAACAGTGATTACTCTTTGTATTCATTCCATTATGTCTTTGGAATTGCAGGTTATTATGCAATATGCAGGCAAGGTGTGTGTGTGTGTGTGTGTGTGTGTGTGTGTGTGTGTGTGTGTGTGTGTGTGTGTGTGTGTGTGTGTGTGGTTGAGTGTGTCTAGTCTGAGCTGCTGTCTATTTAGATGAAGTCGAGAGGAGGAGTGGATTTGCCAACA
This sequence comes from Borostomias antarcticus, assembly GCF_949987555.1. NCBI lineage: Eukaryota > Metazoa > Chordata > Actinopteri > Stomiiformes > Stomiidae > Borostomias > Borostomias antarcticus. Next base: position 26,634,641 of record NC_140241.1, read on the forward strand.
GGCTGCAGTGTGGTCATCTGTTCCTGTGGACCCTCGACAGCATCCTTAATCTTCTGACCCTAACACTCGTCACAACATCTAACACCTGGTCACACACACACACACACACACACACGCACAAAGACTCCCATACGCACACACAGTCCTGTCAGTCTAATGTACCACACCCACACAATATTGAACACAAGGTCTACAGCCTTGCAAACACACACACACACACGCACACACACACACACACACACACACACACACACACACACACACACACACACACACACACACTCACACACAGACCTGTTCGGACAGCTTCAGTTGGCACAGACAGGACAGGAGCCTGATGTATGCTCACTTTAATAAAGAATCTTTATAATTGTATTATGATGAAGGACACCAACTATTAGCAGTGCTAAAGCGTTCCATTGCACTGCACTGCAGCAAGTGGATGCCGTTGCAGCATTGTCACAATTAGCCTACAGATCCCTTGTGTGTTTGCATGAAACATTTTCTTTAAAGCCGCTTGGAAAGGTATTGTGCCACCCTCTCTTTCCCTCACACCCGCCTCCATCGGTTCACCGGAGTAACGTTAGGACCGCGCAGGCACCGAGGGAGTGGTGTCTACAACACGAGAACAGTCCACCAGTACTGCGCTCCAGAGCCGTGGACTAGAAAACGAACCGTTGCGTTTCTTTGCCAGTCCAAGATTCCTTTCCAGTTACGTTGCCAACTGCGTCCGCGCATTAGAACCGAGAGGCGACGGTTAGGCTACCTGTTTGGAGTTTGAAGTCGACCAACCATGTTGCGCTCTTGAGCCTCTGTTCAGTCTTTGTTAGAAGAGTAGAGGATACGTCTGCGGATCACTTTCTTTAGGCTATTTACTTGAGCTGAGGCGAGCGTGAGGGTTTTTCTCTTTTTTGGTCAGTCTTTCTTCCGCTACTCGCAATCCCTTCCTCCATTCCTCGCTCCCCTTGCCCTACTGGAAGATCATTGTTTCTGCGGAGTAGGCTAGCCTATACTCTTGCCCGTCACCCATGAATTCGGATATAAATGTGTACCTCGGCCGGGAGAAAGCGGGCATCATGCGGAAAAGAGCCCTGCTCCTTAGGAAAGGATGCAGCTTCGAGATTACCAGGTAGGTGACGGATTTACTTTTGGGTAGATTACGGTCGCCCCTCTCCACGGCATCCGAAACGGGAACCTTGCCACCCCAACACGCGCGCGCGTTATATCTGGACGGCACATGCTCTTTCTCTACTCACATGTAGCCTATCTATTGATAAAGAGGTAGGATAATATTTGAGGTGTCACTGCGGTTAGTGTTTTTGGCAATTGACCCGGTCACCGGAGCGTGCTCTATACGGGCGCCCGAGGGATGCCAGAAGGAAACACGCACGCACTGTTACTAGGCCTGTGTTGCACGAGAATGTAGGTAGGGTAGGAGCCGATCACGGTGTTTATTATTGATGTTATAAAAGCAGTCTGTGCGTTTGTCTTTTGGTTCAGTGCGCTTAACACGGGGTTTTGGGATTTTGGAGGCTTGCTTGCAGCAGGGCATGCAGATATAGCGCGTGCTCCCTTGACTCTATTGTCAATATTGTTCCTCTAATCATAATTGCCTCCAAAACCGTGCCGTCTGAACCATTCACCGGTGACCACTCCTGCATTACGCATGGGTGCCCGCGTCCGCCGCGACCAACAGCGTCCCGTCGGGTTAGTGTGAGGTGTGATGAAGGAAATGCACGGCTGGTCTACAGTATTAGCAGCTCGTTAAGAACTGCTCATGGAAAAGGAGAAGGTAACCGGTAGACCTAAATGACCGAGTGAGTTATGATTAATGACCGCACTGCTTCGCCGGCGCTCTCACGTTCCGCCAGCTGGCTGTTCTCTGTCCCCGCAGCATCACCCGGAGGTTCACCTCCTCGACACAAAACCGTAGCCACACACAGTGCACAGCGTGTGGCTTCAACTATAGGCGTATGTTGTTCAGAGTAGGCCAACCATTCACTTACTTTCTCTGATTATTATAAGTTCCCAGTTTGCCGCTAGATGGCTCTGTTACTGGCCACTATCCAATTCCATACATTGTATTATTTGTCAAGTAAATTGGATTTCACAGGGACATTTTATCCCTCCCAAAGGAAAAAAGAACATCAGATGATTAGATTTGGCGAGTAGGCTATACGTCACTGTA